>NC_083239.1:13437846-13740876 GCF_032191835.1 Heteronotia binoei | reverse complement strand
CCTGTGGACTGGATTCAAGCCTTGAATGCGATCAGCTGCAGGGCACGAGAGAATCTTGCCTCCTGCATGTGGAAAGAAGCTGGGCTGGGCCTCCATTTCTATACAGGAGAGAGGGTGGGGGTATGACTTTCTGTTGTTTGCTGTATGCCAGGAGAGAGATGGTTGTCTGTGTATTTATGTCCCATCCAGAACCAGGTGAGAGCAGCTGTCTGTACGTTGTCTTGTTTTCTCTCAACTGCTGCCTGGGGGAGGGGGATGGGGATGATACCACAACCAACAGCGTGTGGGGTAGGAGGAGATATGGTGATAGAACGTAATCCCAACCAAACAGAGGTGAGGGAAGATCTGAACCAGGAAATGGGTTATCCCCCTGTCCTGGTTGGAGTTGCACTCCCCTTAAAGAAGCAGTTTTATAGTTTGGGGGCCTCCTGTTTGATATATACGTAGCAGCAAGGTGCCTTTCAGCAGTTTTAGCTGGTGAGCTGCTTTAGCCCTTCCTGGACAGAAAAGATCTTGCCATTGTGGAGAATACCCTGGAAACATTTTAATTAGATTACTTCAATGACCTCTAGGGGGGCTGCTCTTGAGGACTGTCTGGAAGCTACGGTTGCTACGGAATGCAGCAGCCAGAGTGTTGACTGGAGTGGGTAATAAGTGCCATATCACTCCAGTCTTGTTCCACCTACACTGGCTCCCAGTTTGCTTCTGGGCTCAATTCAAGGTACTGTTTTGACTTTCAAAGCCCTGTATATGGCCAGCTGCAACCAACAGGCCTTAAGGACTGCCTTCTCCCATACTAAGCTACCTGCTCACTCGGGTCTTCCTCAGAGGACCTGCTTTGGTTGTCCCACCACCTGAGGCTAGACAGGTGGCAACCCAAGAAAGGGCCTTCTCTGTTGTGGCACCAAAAATGCGGGAATCCCTCTCCAAGAAGATTAATCTGGAGACTCTTTTGCTTTGTCTGACATACTACCAATAAAAGGGTTTTGGCTCTCTTTCTAGTGTTGTTTGTTTTGAATGGAAAGTTATATTTTAAACTCTACTTTAATTATTTAAATGTTTAAATGCTATGTTTGCCACCTTATGGATCCTGACTGGGTGGAAAGTCAGCATGAAAATGTTTTAAATAAAACAAACAAAAAATTTAAGAAGTTCTTCAATTAAATAGGCAAGGTGTATTTTGAAAAAGCAAGCTACAGCGGGGGTGGCTGGAAGGAGAACGATGCTCATAAGCAGAGGTTTGGTTGTGAAACAAGTCATCCTACTGCACTGGAAATTTAAACTACTGACTTGGGGAAAGACATGCTGTGTCTTGCAAATGAGTGGGTTGCTTTTAACTGAAATGAATGAAGCATCTGAGAAATTCCAGCTTCTCTAGTCTCCTGTTCTAGAAACAATCTGAAACATAACATGCTGCTATTACAGGTCAGTTCTGATGCTGTTACTGTTCAATGATCATTCCCTGTGTTTTAGCTACGTTGTCCTTTCCTCTTTTCTTTACCCTTTCTCCCTTTCTTTCTTGGGGGATGTGGTGGAGCAAGGTTACTGAATGGGAGGAGGGACAGGGTTGCTGAATGGGAGGAGGTTGGAGCTTAAATTGATAATCTGATAAATACCTCTAAAAATGCCATGGAAGGGAAAATGCTATGGAAGAGAAACTGGGATGATGGATCATACAAACTCATGGACATTTCTAATTCCTTATCCCAGGGGGAGGTTCCTGCAGTGTTCACATCAAAATGCTCAGGAACCAAGAATAGGATACTGTGCTGCTTCAGTGAAAGCTCTTAATAACCAGCAGCACACAAGAAACCAACACCACAACATCTTCCAAATCAACAATTCTGGCCTCAAAAGTTTGGCACAGGAGCAACATGCTCACTGCCCAAAAGATATTTGGTGACTTACTTCAGTATCTCTTCACGGCACTGCCTCTGCGTTGCAAAGCAAGCTATGGCCCACATCTTGATCTCCACACCAGTATGAAACTGTTTTCCTCGCATATCCCATACACCATGGCTTGGTGTTGCCACTGTTCGGTTCTAGAGGGTTTTTTTTTTAAAAAAAGGATATTAATATACTGGAAGAGAAATTTACACCGTTTTTGCATCACACCATTCCACATGTGTCTATTCATATTCTTACAATGTCAAAGCTACTAAACTGAGCTGTCCCAGAATTACAACCAGATCTAATAATTGACACAATAAAAAATTCCCTTACCCGCCCTCCGTACTGCAGCATGGGAGCAGGAAGCACACGCCCTGTTACATGAGCCATCTCATCACGGACTTTAAACTGAAACTCTTGAACAAATGGGTCGGCATCATAGTTTGCACTTCTCACCTTGGGGTAGAAACAAAACACAAGTGCCATCATATTGCAAACAGGTAGTTAGAGAGCTGTTAAGAGTGCTGCAATTCCCTTTTGCTACTTCAACAAGCCAGGTTTAAACACAGCACATGTGGAACAGAATTATTTTGTAAATCTTCAACTTACTTTAGACTTTGTTGTCTTGAATATGGAGCTATCTGCAAATTACAAATTTGCTACTCATACCCATTTTAACACAACTGCTTATTAAAGGTTCTGTTCCACTAGCATAGGTTCTTTCTTCTGGAGAGAGGAGCCTCCCCTTGAGGACTGAACACTTTGACATGAGGAAAATGCCTTTGCTAATCCAACAGACCCACAGGACTTGACCCACGCTTTATCCTTTAGACTGAAGGCATAGCTAAGGTATGTCAGTTCTACATCAGCAGCACATAACCTTTCACCACTTCAGCTGCATTTTGATTTCCCCTGACTTAAACAAGCCTTTCACCCACCCACAGCTGAGTGAGAATGGCCTCTTGTTATAGAACCAAAATGTATGTTTTCTGCTTCTGTGATTACAAGCCAAGTCCCCTCCTAAAGTTCAGGCGAAGACATAATGAAAGATGTGTCAGCATGTTGCAAAAAACCCACAATCTAGTTTTATCAGAAGACACTCCTACATGAAGTGCTGTGATGATCTGGGTTGTTCCACAAAGCCTCTACACAAAGTGCTACTGGGAACAAGCCTCAGGCAGAACAGCAGAAGTGATGCAGTGCACCTGTGCATAATCTGTATGTACAATACAAACACAGAGGAGAGGGGGGAACACAAATGGTGAATAACACTACATTCTACAGAAACTGGGGAAGGGAGCTTAATCTGTAATTCCAAAATTCATTCTTGTTCTCCTTGCATACAGTTTACGCAACAAAAGGATGGTGAAGGGCCTTGTGCTCGCTGCTGATGTCCATGATCAGGAACACAATTTCTAGCTCTAGTGATATGAACACACACAAAGTATCCTTCTGAAGGTGTAAGAGAAGCAAATAGGCTAACCATATGTCCTAGCAAGCACTGTGTGCATTCTGGGAGGAACCAAAATAAAGTTACACAAAGTTCCTGCTATAAACACATTTGCCAGAATGCTTATCCCAAAGAATTTACTGCAGAGGAAATCAGCAGACAGGCATTCTACAATATTCCTCTGAGGAGGTGGCAAAAAAGGGTATACATCAGTTATATTTATTGTTCCTTCCAGAGCACCAAAACTTTCCTTTCAGATTTAAGAGTGAACTAACCAGCCTGCTGATTTCTTCTTGCCTGTCTGGAGCAGATCTTGCAGTCGCTTTGATCATGGTTGATGTTTGATTGTCTGTCAGCTTCTTGATACATCGTTGGCCTGCTACGATGTTACATACCTATAAAAATACAAAGTGTTACAAGACTGAACTCAACATGCTTTGAATGAATTACTGTGCACCCATGTTATAAAATATGCCTTGTGATGTTAAGAATGATATATATACCAAATCCCAGAAAACCATTGTGGGAGGATCCTTCGTATGTTTAAGTGTTCCTTAATAAGAAATTCAGTAAAATTAGGTAAGCTCTCCATAGGCCAGTTTCTCTGATTGTCTTGTGAAATACACAGCTGTTGGGGAATGCTGGGTAAGTAATACAAGGCAACAAATAAGGCTGTGTCAACACAGATGCTTATGAATGCGCTCAAGAATTCCTTGCAGCACAGAAACTCCAGAGCAGACAAACAATGTGTACGGGTTCCTTGAAGAACATTTTAAAACAACTACCATACAGCCAATTAATGGAACATCTGGCTAGCTAAGCAACATATCAGCTGTGTTTGTTTCCTTCCTACTAGCATGCAGCCTGAGAGAGGCCAGAGATGAAAGCTGAAGAGTGATAACCAAAGGGCTCCTGGCACATGGTACCTGTGGCCACTGAATGAGCCTTCTGCTGGACTCAAAATTTGCACAGAGTTTGGCTTTGCATTTGTTTTATTTATGTCCTGCATGTTCATAGCACAACCTGATAGCCAGTACAATCCATCTTGATAAAGTCCCAGAGGATACTGCCTCTCCTTCAAATGGCTCAGAATGACATACAAATAATTGAGGGACTTTGCACAAAGGACTGTTCCTCTTCAAGTAAAACAATAAAGCTCTTGTAACACATCCAAGGTGTGTAAAGTCCTTTATGCCACAGAGCTGGGAGAAGGAAGGAAGACTCTCTCTCTCTCTCTCTCTCTCTCTTGTGTTAGGAGGAATTTAGGGACCATCTTAGATAGGAACTGTACAGTAGGACTTAGAACTACCCTCTCTTTGTGAAATTTGATGAATTGGGAATCTGCCATATGGGCTGCTAACTCTCCTACCTGAAGTGATAGGCACTAAAAGCACAACCATAAGAGAGAACAGAATATGAGCAAGTTGCTAATGGCTCAAAAGGAGCCAACAAAACAACAGACAAAGACCATTAAGATAGTACAAGAACCTTTGTGATAAATACTGTGAAAACCTTTAAAGAACATCCTAGAAGACTGGTGTCAGAATAGTCTCCTGCCCTCTACTATGGCATGAGAAGCACAAATTGCTGCCATATGGACCTTAACAGAAGAAACTGCTACTCCAGAGGATTTTAATTATAAGAGATATTTGAGTACTAGAGGAAATGGACACTTAGATGCAGGGAAACCATTAAAAGGCAATCTGAACACGATTGGTCATCTGACAGCAATGCTGATTCTGTGAACTTTTAGGCAGATCATAAGGAGGGCAAGATGGGTTGCATCAGTGCTTAGTTCTCATGCTCCTTCCTTACATGCCCAGGGAACACTGGTCACCACTTGGGAGTCAGGCAGCAATTTTTCTCCAAGCCAGTTTGGACAAGGGAGTGGAGCAGGTGTCAATGGGGTCTGTGGGGGGAGGTATTTGTGAGTTTCCTGCATTGTGAGGGGTTGGACTAGATGGCCCTGGAGATCCTTTCCAGCTCTAGGATTCTAATGTAAGAAGGATTCCTTTAAGGAATGGAAGGATAGTTTGAGTGAGGTAAACAAAAGGCTTTGACAAATAAAATGCAAGCTGGTGATCAGACAGGCAAAAAGGGACTGTAAGGAACATATTGCAAAAAATATAGAGAACAACAATAAGAATTTCTTCAAATATATTAGAAGCGGAAAACCAACCAGGGAGGCAGTGGAGCTCTTGGATGACCAAAAGGTAAAAGGATTACAAAAGGATGATAGGGAAATGGAAGAGAAGTTGAATACATTTTTTGCCTATGTCTTCACTGCCAATTTCAGGAGGAGTGTCAAAAGACCTGACTCAAGTTCAGGTGACTAGAGAGGAGGTCCTACAACTGACAGACAAATTAAAAACTGAAAAACTGCCAGGCCCATATGGCATCACATCAAATGTGAACTTGTGGATCTCCTAACAAAAATATGCAAACACTAAAATCTTCCTCCATTCCCGAGAACTAGAAGATACTTAAAGTAACCCTCATCTTTTAAAAAGTTTCCAGAGGAGATCCAGGAAATTACAGACTGATTCGTCTAATGTTGATACTGGGTAAACTGGTGGAACCCATTATCAAATACAGAATTGGTAGGCACATTGGTGAAAAGCTATTGATGAAGAATCAGCATGGATTATGTAAGGTAGACCTTGTCTCACTAACTTTTTAAAGTTCTTTGAGGGGGTGAACAAACATGTGGACAAGGGTGACCCAGGAGATGTTGTTTACCTAGACCTCCATCAAAGACTCCTAAGCAAACTCAGCAGTCATGCAATAAGAGGATAAGTCCTCTTGTGGATTAAAAACTGGTTAAAAGGAAATGGAGAGTGAGTATAAATGGACAGTTTTCAAAGTGGAAGACAGTAAGAAGTGGGTACTTCAGGGCTTGGTACTATGTCCAGTGTTTTTTAATTTTTTCATTAATGTTTTGAAGTTGTGAGTAAGCAGTGAAGTGGATGACACTAAGTTGTTCAGAGCAGTGAGAACCGGGAAGAACTGTGAGGAGCTTCAGAGGGATCTGTCAAAGCTGGGCAAGTGGGTGTGAACGTGGCAAATGAGGTTCAATGTGGGCAAGTGCAAACTAATGTATATTGAAGCCAAAAATTTTAATGATAAATATACATTGATGGGGTTCAAACTGGTGGCAACTGACCAGGACAGAGATCTTGGAGTCATGGTAGATAAACTTACTGAAGATGTCGACTCAGTGTGCGATTGCAATAAAAAGGCAAATGCTATTATGGGGATTATTAGGATGGGGAGAGAAAACAAATCAACCAGTATTCTAATGCCCTGTATAAATCTACGGTGCAGCCTCATTTGGAATACTGTGTACAGTTCTGGTCATCACACCTCAAAAAAGATACTATATCTTTGGAAAAGGTGCAGAAAAGGGCAACTAAAATTATTAAGGGGGATGGAACACCTTCCCTATGAAGAAAGGCTAAAGAGGCTAGGGCTCTTTAGATTGGAGAAATGATGACTGAGGGGGTTGACATGACAGAAGTTTACAAAATTATGCATGAGAAAGAGAAGATAAAGAAATATTTTTCTCCCTTTCACACAATACACAAACTCAATAGGCACTCAACGAAATTAATGAGCAAAGGGCTTAGAATACATAAAAGGAAGTACTTCTTCACGCAAAGGGTAATAAATACATGGAATCCACTGTTGCATGAAGTGGTGGTGGCTACCCCACCATACAGGGCATGGTATATAGTTTCTAGGCCAACAGATCACTCGTGGTTGGAACACCAACCCTGATGGAGCACATCAGCTCCAGCATTATCTGAACAGCTATGTAATGTCATTCGGAGATCCTTCACATGATGCTAAATTGCCACAGCTTCTGCACAGGGTTAACAATATCATGCCTCCCTGCTTGTTTATATAAAACATCATGGCTGTGCCATCTACAATGGAGAAGTGCAAGGTGCCATCACGGAGTGCTGTTAATCTAAGTTGTGCATGTCTTCTCAAGACCACCACAAATGCCATGGCTGTGGTGGATGAGTCAGCGGCATGTCTTCCAGCATCGATTTGCTACTTTGAGAGGGAGATGGCATCTGTTTGGATAAGTTTTGCCAAGGACTTTGTATCAGACAGGATCAGTTCCATTAGTCTATCACTTGCAGGGCACAATGCCTTTCTTTATGCTTGGTCTTTGTCTTGGGACTTCTTAGGAAGTGGTTCCAATGAACACTTGGAAGGCAACAGTCTGGGTGACCTATATCTCCTATGGATCAGATCCAGCCTTGCAATGGATAGAACCGAGACAACTGAAGATGGCCAGGATGGATGGGCTGTCTGCAGCACCAACTTCAACACTGGGGTCTGACCCACTAGACATTCAGGGCTTGTTAAGCCTTTTCCCCAAAGGGCAGTCTTGAGATGGGAAACAGAGTCAATCAAGGCCTTGTGTGTGAACTGCTGACCTAGCTTACAGGCCACAACAGCATAACTTCCCCAAGGCAGATTAAACAGAGGGCATGCTCATTCGTCCTCACCCTTTCCATCCTGCAGAAGGAACATTTTTAAAGAGCATCTTCTGAGCCATGGTAAAGTCTGTCTTAGGAATGAACAGAGGAAAAAAAAGAAAGAAAATCTCATGAAGCTAGAGAAACTTGATCTTCATGATATGGTGGGGAAGAACAAACTGAGGGAAAGGGAGTGCCTCCCCTTGGAGCACACAACTGTCTGAGCAGGAAAATGGCTTCTGCCATGCTCTGAAGGGGATGGGTCCCCCCTTTTAAAGCGTCTAGGGGCTAGAAAAATCTTCCAATTGGCTGGCCTATACACGCACAGTCTCAATGTGGGACTATACAGAAGACTGAATGAGGAATTCAGGGAACGTCTATTAATGGAAATCTACCACTGGATCCAAACATTGCTCTCTGTGAAAATCTGTGGCTTTCTAGAAAAGATGAGCAGGTTGCAGGAAGTGAGCCTGGCATAACCTTAGTGGGCCTTTTGGTCCACCCAAGGCACCAAAAGAGGTCTGCAAACATCCACATTCCTTCTCCTTGCTTCCCGGCCTGTTCTAGAAAAAACTCAGAAGATCCTTCCTTCTTACCCTCTTCACACCTTGTGGCTATTACAGGCAGCTCTCCCAGTATACCCTGTTCCAGCTTTCCAACTATTTTATTTTCCAAATTTTTATCCTCCTGTTCTGCCCTCATAAGGGCTAGCAAGGCTTATAAAAATTAAATACAAATAAACCCACATTTTAAAAACGATTAAAGGCAACAAAACCATTGTTAAAACAATTAAAACCAGAGCCAAACTACATGTACAAAAGCATAAAAACATTGGGCAGCAAACAGGAATCACTGAGGAATGCCAAGCAAAACAGAAGTCTTTACCCACTGGGTGACATCCCTGGTCAGACCTTCCAATCACCAGTAAGCACTGCCGTCTTGCAAGGATTAAGCTCCCATTTATTAGCCTGCATTCACTCCAAAACTGCCTCTAGGCACAGCGTTCAGGATTTCTACAGCCTCCCTGGGATTGGCCAGAAGTGCAAGACAGAGCTGAGTGTCACCTTTATAGCGGTGACAGCCCATGCTAAATCTTAGGATGAGCTCACCCAGCAGTTTCATGTGGAAGTTAACGAGCACCGGAATCAAGATGGAGCCTTGTGGGACCCCAGTTAGTTAGCAGGCCCTAGCTGAACAGCCCTTGGGCTTACCATCTTCCCACAGCAACATCCCCCAATCCTGAGGGCCCAGTACAGTATAGGGCAGCCCCAAGCTCTTACAGGTGGGTTGGATTTTAAAAAGTGTACAAAAACGATTTCACTCTTCCTCATTTAAATAAAAAGCTGCCCTAATCCAAAGGGCCCAGGCTGGCCCGATCTCATCAGATCTTGGAATCTAAGCAAGGACAACCCAGGCTAGTACTTGGGTGGGAAGCCACCAAGGAATTCCAGGGTTGCTATGGACAGGCAGGCAATGGCAAAGTGTGTCATGTGTTGAAAACCCTACAGGATCATCATAATTCAGTAGCAACTAGATGACACTTTACACACACACACACAAATAAAGAGTTGCTCAAACTTCTGGCAAGCAATTTGCACATGACACATCGTAAAAATGTGGCAAAACCCTATGAGCCACATAAAGCAAGCAGCATTCGGAGTATATTACTTCAAGAGGCAGGTAGGTGTGTTTCTGCTCCTGTCCCACTTGTAGACAAGGAAGATGAGGATACTTCAGCTGGAGGTTGTACTTTTCTCTGAAGTACTGTGCTACTGTTCTTTCCACAGTCTGACCATTTTCTAACTGCAAAGGGAAGCTGGGTGGGGGGGAAAGGAACATTTTAGTCAAAGCAGAATTGGGAAAGTTCATCATTGCTGGACTAGAAAAAGGTTCATGACCTGTATGCATTTTAATCCTTCCACACACCCAAAAATCACACTAACTTGGGTTTCAAACATTTGCTTACGTTTGATGACTGGCAGGTCTCCTTGTAACATTACAGACACGGTACTTCCGTCTCATTGTTCCACAATGAGTCACTTCAACCTTCAGACCTGTGTGAAAACAATGGGAACAAAATTACTGACAATCAGAGAATGGCTGTGCACAAAAGCTTTGTTACACAAGCTATTTTATAATGGGATATATAAATGTTACCAGTACTATGGAATAATAATGTCAGCAGGTTCCTTATTACAGAACAATTCTACAAAGTGTGCTACAGTTTGAACATTGTAAACTCCTCCTCCTCCCCCCCCCCCAAAAAAAAACAGGGCTGGAAAGAGGTAGACAGGGCTCACATACATCTTTGGAGAGATAGTTAAAAATTATAGTACTTGCTATTATGCCTATTGCGTAACTGGCAAAAAGGGTAGAATGTGTATTATGGCTTTGAAATAATTTGCTATTGTGTATTACTTGTTGTATCTTTAAAAATATTTAAGCAGAAGTTACTTTAAAACGAAATGGGTTGGTGCATATTTCCAAGATCAGTTTACTCCAGTTTGGAGTCATATTTTGTATCCATGGAACTGGTCATCTAAGCTTATCTTTTCATTGTTTCCTTAAGAATGTGAAGTTTGATTAGCCTATATTAGATGCATAACTTTCTACTTCATGGCAAACAAGCCTCACCTGGTAAACTGGAAGGGCAGTTTGCTGTCCACCAATAAGGCTCACTTAATGTCCACTAATGAGGGCAGGACACCCACTACTTTGCTTGGTCAGACAGGCTGAAAAAAGCCTTTGGCAACAGGAACAAAAGGGCATATACCACAGGAAACAATGACTCTATTATATTCCTGCTTAGTCTTGACTGACAACTGATAACTCAGGAGGAAGCCCTTTTAGCACTGATGGAATAGGAAACACAGAAATGATGCCCTGAATCAAAGTGTATGTGTATTTGCATCCTACTAAGTGCCACAAAATAGCTTTGCCATCTTCTTCATATAAGCTGCAAAGGAAACTTGAAAGGGAACGAGTCACAGACAGCCATGCCAGAACAAGCCAATGGTTGCCTTCCCCACCTATCCCCACTGCAGTCACAGGATGCTCAAGTTAGTCACAGAGAGGAGGTGACACCTTACCTTAGCCTTCACCCAATTTATGTGACTGCTCTTATCAATGCAATTGTTTGTTTGCATACAGAGGGATTTTTGGCAAGGAACATCCATTGGTTATCCTGACCTGGATGGCTCAAACTAGGCTAATCTTGTTAGATGTCAGAAGTTAAGCAAGGTTTGCTCTGGTTGGTATTCAGATGGGAGACCAAAGACTAGAGTTGCTACACAGAGGAAACCCATCTCTGTTCATCTGCTGCCTTGAAAACCCTATGGGGTCATCATAAGCTGGCTGTCACCTGAAGGTTCTTGGCAGCACTTTTAACTACCATTCATTTGTGATGAGAAACAATGTTGAAATTTAATGTTATAACATGAGTAGATGTCATGAGACAAAAGCACATCATAGGAGATGCCTCTCTCTACAGAGTTTTTTTGCTTGTTTTTGATGTGCAGTGTTCAAGTCCACAAAGTCATAGGAGTAAAGGTTTCCCTGCATGCGCTACAAGGATGGAACTGCAGATTCTGCATCATCACACACATATGGAATAGCGTGTGGATGGCAAGTAGATTATGCCATGTATTTTTAAAGAACGCGTATTTTTAAAGAATGCATAGGAGAGAATTTATCAAAGGTACCAGTGAGAATCTTGAAGCTACCCCGGAAAATCCACAGAGACCAGGGTTCCATTTCCCCACTTACCCTTTATCTCTTTGGTGAATTTTACCCGGTGAGAATCAGTCAGAGGTCGTGGCTGTTCATCAATGTTGTGAATATCAAGAACTTCACACATGAACTGAATTACAGGTTGTGCTTTGTAGAAGGCAGTGGCAGAAACTAAAGAGAAAACAAACCTATTAAGGATATGGATGCTCTTCCTCAAACAATTGAAACAACTGTTTTGGAAAAGGCTAAAGCAGGTCATACAAAGAATAGTTCTGCGCAAGGGTTTTCAATGCTCTCCCCCAGACTGGATGCTCCCATGCAGACAGACAGACATAAACACAATCCAATTTTATAAGTATCTTACTGTGAAAGTTCATGAATATTCATACACCGAGAATATGAAAGACTGCCTTGGTATGTTTTTCCCCAGCAAGTGTTTTCACTGTGTACTTGTTTCTGCTTTTCCTGATCTACACAATTTCAGAGGATAGTGCTGGCCTTGAACATATATAATGGACCACACCACAGAAGGCAATCTTTCCCTTCATGAACCAAGAGAGGTTGCCTAATTTATGTAGTTAGAGAATACTTTACACAGTAACCTGTACCTTTAACAAAGTTTGATGCCTTCCTCCAGTTTGTGGCTCTTCCACAGAGGGAACAGCCTCTTTTGTCAGATGAAGGCTACAAACTTCTCTGAGGAGTAGTGGGGTGCATGCATATTTCATACATGACCGTCTAAACAAAAAAAAAAACACATGATGCACGTAGAGGCCTCAAAGAGCCTACATTTCACAGATTATATCATGAACCAATATTACCAATCCTTTACTAGAAATTACTATCCAATTTTTGTATTTACTGAAAAGTTCCCGTCCTGCTTTTCTGCTCGATGACCTTCAAAGACTCTAACAATTATATTTCAAATACAACCTCCCCCCCCCCAAGCCATTAAAATCAGAATGCACAAAATTTAAACTCAAAATACAAAACACATCCCTCCTGGAAGGGGGGTGGAGAGAAGTTCCACAGATCCTATGAAGCTTGTTCCGCTAACAGTGGCACTTCACACCTGTACAAAGAGCCTTCTGCTGGCAGAAAGCCTCTTGCATCAGTGGAAGATTCCTTGAAGCACTGCTCTTAGTGGAACATATCAATGTGGTTCAAACTCAATGTGAACAGACAGGCAACACAATGAATCTTCTGATACAGAAAATTTTTAAAAATTGCTATCAAAAGACCCTGTTACATATTTACCTACCACACCTGGACTGTATCACCATTAAACACATCAACACAAGTATAGGAAGAACAGGCTTCTCTAGATATATCATTAAAGAGGCAGGGAAGTTGAGCTATTAAAAGCAGATTTTTTTTTAAAGAGAATGGCCTCATTCTAAGAGGCTCAGCAAAAAACTGCTTGCAAACACTGCATCAAGCTAATGTCTCTGCAAATTCTCTCTCTCGACACTGGAAACACCTGGGCACAGCTGTGAAATGATGCTGCTGCACATGCAGGCACATTTCAGTGTGCTGGCACAAGCTTTCTATTTCTAACAAACAGTATTTTAAACAGTTGTGCACATCTGCATGAACTCCCAAGTAAAAGAAAACTGCCAGAAGAGATTGCGGCAGAGTTGCTGAAGCCATCTCTGGCTTGATAATTTAAAAGACATCTTCAGCAGTTTTACAGCTGTAGTTATACATGGCCTGGTATGGATGGTGTTGTGTTTCTTTTAATCAATTTTATGTTCATAAAGCTTGCTTTTTTACTACCTTTGACTTTTAATCCATAAGTCATTTATTTGAGACATGTTTATCCTGCCCCTTCTCCAGGAGCTCAGAGCAGCATAAAATGTTTTCCCTTTTATCCACACATAACAACCATGTGAGGTAGATCAGAAAGAAAGATTGACAGGCCTAAGAACTCCCAGAATGTTTTATGGCTAAATAGGGATGTTTTAACTTCTACCCACTCTTTAATTACTTAGGCTGTGGCTGCAAGTCTGCTCAAACAGAACTACCAATGTTTTAAAAAAATACCCTACTGTAAGCCACTGCTTCTGAGCCTGTACAATAAAGTACAATATAACCTAACAATATAAATCAAAACTAGTTCAGACTCCAGGAGCAAAAAAAGGAAGTGTACAATCTTTCCATTATTCCAGTTATTTAAAAACACTTTACCAAGTGCCTTGAAATTTGTGGAGACATTCGCCATGTAGCGAGCAAAACATTTCCTTATATTTTAAAAACTGTAATTTTACTGCACAGAATAAAGTTTGAGTCCAATGGCACCTTTAAGTTTTATTCTGTGTTTTGCATGCACGTGAAAGCTTATACTCAGAATAGGACTTGAGCTTTATTTTGCTGCTTCAGACCAACATGGCTACCTGAATCTATCCTGCACAGCAGAGTTAGATGTGCTCAAATAATGGTCATTTGATGCGTTGCTAAATGTAACGGCTTTAAGCAAGGATTCATTTTGCTTCTGCCTCTGCAGAAGCAAAAACACAAAGCAAAAACAGCAATATGCTTAAGAATGCTTTCTGCACAGCAGAACTACTAAACCATGAAACAGTTAACAAGGCATTTCTGAGGTTCCCAGGCCTCAAATGCACCGAACACAGAACGTCCCTTTACAAATACAACAAAACATTCTTCAGACGTGCGTCACCACCAGCAGCCCGCCAACTTCACATGACACACACTGGCTGACACCTACAGATGTCAATTAACGGAATGAACACAAATAGCTTACATACACATCCAACATACAAGCGAAAACTCAACCTGATTCAGTTTTTCACTATGGTAACCCAACGAGAACTGACTTATTAAGTACATCGCACTCGAAAGGTGACAATAAGGTTCGCTAGATTTCAGAGTGAACTATTTAGTCCATGGCCAAACTCTGAACACTTATGTGTGTTGCTTACACGGGCATTTCCACATAAGATGTGATCTGTTGCTTGTAGCCTTTAAACCTTTAACAAGAAGATTATGCACAAGCAGTTTTTAGATCAGAGATAAAGGGAGGAGGAGCTCATTCTTTAAAACAAGAACGTAAGAAGCAATTTCCATATTAAAACACCCTTCTCTCATCATGCCAAATTTGGTGACCCATATTCGTGATTCACTCCAAAACTATTTCAGTGAGATTTGGTTGGTATTCCTACATATCTGAAGACAGGACTACGATTAGCAACAGCAGCAGCATAGTGTGCAGTCAGAACGGCAGACTAGCACTGGGAGACTCAGGTTCAAATATCCATTCAGCCACTGGACGACCTTGGGTCGATGGGTAACTCTCTCTCAACCTAACCTGCCTCACAGGGTTACTGTGAGGGGAAGTGAAAGCAATGCATGTGACCCTGAGTGCCTTGGAAGATGAGCTGGATAAAAGTGTGCTAGATGGCACCTTCCCAAATTAGCATACAATAGTCACCTATTTTCCTATAATGCTCTTTGATTCTATTTACTTCATTAACAGCCAGCTTTTCTCCCCAATCATGATACAAAGCAGCTTACGTTGTTTTCCTCACTTTCATTTTATCTTCACAACCACCTTGTATAGTAGGCTTGGCTGAAAGTATATGACTGACCCAGGGTCATCCAGCAAGCTTCCATGGCACAGCAGGATTTGAAACTGGATCTCCTAGATCCTAGTCCAGCACTCTAACCACTACACCACACTGGCATTACCACAGTTGAAATAACAATATTAATCTTAATGGGACACTTTGTGTTGTAGTACTAGTTTAAGTAGGTTCTACTTCAGAAGGTCAATGCAAAAACCTGTACCACAAACTGGACACAGAAGAGGATTGCATAGCATATGTATGGTGCTCACAGTGACTAAGGGTTTACTTGTAACCAATACCCCCTCAAAGCCAAGGAGTCTTGGGAGCAAAAATTCTACTTTGTGAGCTACTGGCATTAAAGTTGTGAGCTACGCATAAATTAGGTTGCGCTTGGGCCATTTTTCCTGAGCTAAGACAAAAATGTGTGAGCTGGAGGCTAAAACTGTGAGCTAGCTCACACTAACTCAGCTTAGAGGCAACACTGCTTGTGACGGATAAATCATTTTAGCAGGACCACTACCTGTTCCATCTCCAAAATGTCACAAATGTGTCTCGGCAGTTGCAGATACTTTTCTAGTTTCATCACAGAATCAGAGGCAAACTATACCCACACAAGGAAGCTCAGCGTGTCATGGCTGCACAACAAACATTATTTTGGCCAGGACACTGAAGAGAGGCTTCCAGGAGACATCACACTGACTAGTGCAGGCACGCAACACTCTGCACTCAGGCATCAAGTGCAAGACACAGAAGTGCAGACCCCTTTTACTGAGCTTTACTTTGCCTTTCAGATACCCTCCAGAACATCACATTCAACTGGTTCATGACAAGCAACAAGGTAGACACAACTTAGACACACTTTCAAACTGGGACTCACTTGTCAACCCATGAATTAATTGGTGAAGCTGCAAAGATCACACTTGTATTTTTGAGGATATTTTAGTTCCGATACTGTACTCTATGAGGAATATTAGATATGACTTCAAACAGCCCTCCTTTTCCCATTCTAGCTGTGCCACTGTATGGCCAGCTAGTAGCTAAACAGAAAAAGCATGCCTGCATGATACAGTAATATCTTCTGTAATAGTACTCTCCAACACAGGTATAAAAATATTGAAAAATACAATATCTGAGTCCTGGGCAACCATGCCTCATGGAAACTCATGGGGCAATTCCAGGACTGGCTAATCAGCTAGAGGAACAGAGTTATGGGTTCCTCCACACCAGGGTCAAAGGGGACCTGGACAGAGTTATGCCAGGACAGCCAAACAGCAATCTATCACTGCCTACCCTAACTGCCCTGACCTTGAGCAGAAGACAGAAGCTGCTTATCCTATTGCGAAGGTGGCCAGGGCATACAGGCCTCGTGAGACTTCCTTAAGTGGGGGGTGGGTATGCTTTAAGATAAATCCTCACAAGTCCAGGTCAAAGAGGATTCCTCAGCCAACTCCATGCATACAGAGAAAAGTAATGACAATGCTGAAAATATGTCTCCATTAGAACAGTGTTACAGATATCTCCTGCAGCACTATTTCACACAGTATTCTGTTTCTATAGAGTTATAGGAGGCACCACTGTATATGAACATAAGAGGACCCTTGCTGGATCAGACCAAAGGTCTATTTAGTTCAGCAGTAGTCATCTAAATGCTCTGGGAAGTTCACAAACGCTCACAAAGAGGGTGAGAAGGCAAATGCTTTCCCCTGTTGTTGCTATTCAGCAATCAGGATTCAAAACTCTGCTTTGAACACAGAGTTTTCATTCTGCCATCATAGCTAATTGCTACTGATAGACCTATTTACCACAGTATGTTAAAACATGTATTCTAATGCATAATTTGCATTTGAATGTTACTGCAAGAATGACACATTTTTGGCAAAAAGCAAGCATCAGAAAATCTTAAGAATAATCCTTTAAATGACCCACCATATATGCATATACCTTAGCATGGAAAAATAGAGTGGGGGAGAAAACAGAGACCATGGTCTAATCATAGAACACTTAGTGTCTCCTGAATTTTTATTCTAGATTAGACGGATCTTAGTCTGGTTTTACAAAAAGATTTTTATAGCATACTCAGGAACACCTAACACAGAATAGTTGTGACTTCATTATTAAAGCCATATTTAGTTTACAAATTGGATATGCAAGTCAGTATATCACATAAAGTATATAAAAGTACATAATGCAAGCTAGTCTGCTCCTGATTAAGCTCAATTTAAGGCAACTGGGTGAGTACAGATTGTAGTTTACAAAAGTGCAAAATTCTAATTCCCCATCCCCACCCTACACTTCATATGGTTTGCAATTCAAAAGGATGTAAGTAGACCTCCTATTTACATATACATAATAATTTCCACATTGAGGTAAGATAGGTTTAGCTATAAACCAAACTGAACACACACTATAAGGGGAAAGCTTTGATCTCTGGCACTCATGGGGAATGGGAATGGGGGTTGCCGATTAATCAAATGTGTCAGATACTCAAGCATATTATTCTGCCCTGTCCACTACCCAAAGAAATCTGGAGTGACTGCACCCTACCCCATTAGGAACACCATGGAAACAACTCCACATGCCTTGGAGGACCTTTCCCTTCTCTCTAAGCCATAGAGCCATCCTATGCAGCAGGTAAGTGGTGCAGCTGCCAGCAGCCATTCAGCACTGCTGGCTCATGACAGAGCTTGAGGCAGCTGGAGGGGAAAGAAGATACTGAAGGAAGAGGTCAACTGGCAGCACCAGCTATCATAAGTCCAGAGCTTATGAATATGGTCAGCTATGCATGCACCTGAAGATTCAAGGGTATGGTGGATGAAAGGGAAAAACTTGTCCTCTGGGCAATTCTTGTCAGTGGAGCATTCTGGATAATCAAGTGGCAGACAACAAAACCAGTAGTGTAAATACACAATATTTCATATTATAATGCAATTACCATATCTGATCCAGAAGTAGACTACAGACAGAAATGGGGGGATTTGTTGTGAATCTCTACTTCTACTGCAAATTCACCTCATCCTGCATTGGGCAGCGGGTTGGACTAGATGACCCTAGAGGTCCCTTCCAACTCTATGATTCTGTGATCCTCCTGGAGCAGCATTTAGGGGAACCATTTGGGATGGGATGGTGGGAAAGCCCCATGATAGAAAATTCCTTCCACTGGATCCAACCCATCATTTTCACGGGAAACATTTTTTGCCAGATTCTCACCATCAATATTCAGCATCATTTTCCACATAGCAGGCCGAACAGACTGATGAAATCCAAACCATACTTCCCGGCCGCCTCCCAAAGGGTGGTCATATCCTTCTGGAGCAGAGAAAAATGAGCGCCCTACAGGTGTGTATCTATATGAAGAAGACATCAAGTTATACTACGGCTGTCCATTGAGATAACTGTCAACCAAGAAAAAAAGCAGAAGCAATAAACCAGAGGTTTTCTTTGCAAAGCTATTAAATTCATCTGTGCTTTATCTAGTCAGACTGAATTCCTAGTAAAAAAATATTGAATAAAAGTGACACAAACTCTTCTTTGCAAGATTTCTAGCATAATTAGATGTTTGGAAGTTATTTAAAAACAGACTGAAATACTCTTTGGGTTCAGCTACTCTGAAAATTATTTCAACATTTCACATAAATGCATATGCACCTACATATAAACTGGGAGTCCCTGAGGAAAATCAACTGGAAAACTACACATATAGCCAGTTTGGTGTAGTGGTTAAGTGCGCGGACTCTTATCTGGGAGAACCAGGTTTGATTCCCCACTCCTCCATTTGCACCTGCTGGCATGGCCTTGGGTCAGCCATAGCTCTGGCAGAGGTTGTCCTTGAAGAAGATGAAGAAGAAGATATTGGATTTATATCCCACCCTCCACTTCGAAGAGTCTCAGAGCGGCTCACAATCTCCTTTCCCTTCCTCCCCCACAACAGACACCCTGTGAGGTGGGTGGGGCTGGAGAGGGCTCTCACAGCAGCTGCCCTTTCAAGGACAACCTCTGCCAGAGCTATGGCTGACCCAAGGCCATGCTAGCAGGTGCAAGTGGAGGAGTGAGGAATCAAACCTGGTTCTCCCAGATAAGAGTCCGCGCACTTAACCACTACACCAAACTGGCTCTCTTGAAAGGGCAGCTGCTGGGAGAGCCCTCTCCAGCCCCACCCACCTCACAGGGTGTCTGTTGTGGGGGAAGGTAAAGGAGGTTGTGAGCCGCTCTGAGACTCTTCGGAGTGGAGGGCGGGATATAAATCCAATATCTTCTTCTTCATCTTCTACATTTACACAGCAGCACAAAATTGATACTGACCCACCTACATGTCAATTCCGGATTCCAATCTACCTCCTTGCTCACTGATTCCTACCTGTCAATTTGGTGCAGTGGTTAGAAACATAGACTCTAGAAGAATTGCTTTGAGTCCCCATACCTCCACATGCACCTGCTGGTGCGACCTTGAGGAATTCACAAGTTCTCTCAGAGCTGTTCTCTCAAAAGCAGTTCTCAAAAGAGCTCTCTCAGCCCCCACCTACCTCACAGGGTGTCTGTTGTGGGGAGGGAAAGGAAAAGAAGATTGTAAGCCGCTCTGAGACTCCAAGTGAAGAGTGGGGTATAAATCCAGTCTCTTATCCTCCTCTTCTTACCCACCTACTTGTAAATTTCAGAAGTCCAGCAGAACTGACCTAAACTACTGACTGCTGAGCAGACAGTTGCTCATGAATCCTTAAACTGAGAAGCACAATGCAGTGGAGAAATGTTTTTACCTATCCCCTTCCTGTTGTACTGAAGAACTGGGGTTGGTGGGGTTGAGTCCTGACTCTAAGTTCCTTTTCACAAGCACATCTCCCCCCTCTACAGATCCTCATAATCTATCAAGGACTACTGTTTTCTTTGAGGCTTTCAATCAGTGGAGTTAATACCGCAGGAAGCAACTTCCTTTCAAACTCCAGTTAATTCTCTCCCTACACCTACATGAACATCCATGGACTTCAATGGGATAAGAATCCTTATTACATCATACAGCAGTTAGATTCGAGTCTAGCAGCATCTTAGGGGTAAGCAAGATTTCTGGGGTATAAGCTCTTGAGATTCAATGCTCCCTTTGCCAGATTTGATTCTTAAAAGCTTATATTCCGAAAATCTTGTTGTTCTCTAAAATGCTACTGGACTCAGATTCAACTATTCTACTGCAGACCAGCACAGCTGCCCGCTGAAACTACATAGCAGAGTTCATTCTTAATTAACCCTCCCCTGAGCATTTTATAAGATATCCCAGGCCACTTAACTCCCCCATCCACCCCCAACCTCCACCTTGTTCAACTGTCCTCAACATTCTGAACTCCCTGGAGAATAATGAGTATATTCAAAGCCTCATCAGTCTTCTGAAAGTTTTTTTTTTCTTTTTAACCAATTGGTATTTCCTGCATATCTGAGGAATCCCCCAAGTATGCAAAATGCCTACTTTGTGGGTGGCCTCATTACACCATCCTGCAGACACACAGGCTAGAGTAGAACATAGTAATAATTGGGCCCAGATATACATCCTATGAATAATGCTAAGAAATCTGTAGGAAGGCAGCATTATCAACATTATCCACAAAACACTGTGAGGAGGCTGAGGGACTTGCCTCCTCATGAATCATGGCAGAGGTAAGGGGACCTTCCCGGTTCACAGCTAAGCCAAATATCCATTAGACTACACTACTCAGCTTGAAGTTTTAACCTTCTTATAGGTCTGAGAGAGAAGTTACTTTTTTATTTCACCACTTAACAGGGAAGTGACAGTGACCCCAAATAAAGGAAGATCAAGATGGGTAGCTGCATTAGTCTGTCTGTAGCAGTAGAAAAAATTAAGACTCCAGTAGCACCTTAAAGACTAACAAAATTAATGGTAGGGCATGAGCTTTCATTAGTCACTGCTCACTTCTTCAGATACTTCTTCCCAAATAAAGGGCAACATATATCAAAGAAGTTTCCTCAAATTTCTGGAACTCTCAAGGTAAAGGATGAACAGCTTAATTTTACTTGTTTTGAGAACCCTAGCAAGTGGGGGGGGAGAAGCTTTCTAATAGCATATATAAATGGAAGGTTGCAATAAAATACCAGCTGTATAATAAAATTCGGTACCTTTTTGGCAAAGCATTAGCATGCTAGGCAAGCAAGGCACTGCCAGTGTGTCTGGTATCATTTTACTATTCTTTGTGCCCATTAACCTATTAGCTGCCCCCTGCCAAAACTGCACAAACATCTAATTGCCCTTGATCTCTCCTGACTGACCTCATTGTGGCAAAGCTTTCCAATTAACCCATGGATTTCCAGATCCTTGTACATATGAAGGAACACACTGTGTCCATCAGACACAAGGGAGTAGCTTTCCACCATATCTGTAGCACAAGTTGTGCAGCTTTTCTTCCTTACAAAAATCCTAAAAGAAGATAAAAGTTTAGAATAGTTCAGAGCTTAACAGGGAACATACTTCATGGAGGGCAGGTGTCGTAGCACCACATCAACAGCGTGCACAGGGTTAGTGCTAATTGGTTTGTCCAGTTCCAGAGGTTCAGGCAAGGTCCGTCCTGTCAGTACCTCATGCAGCAAGTGCCAGCTCACGCGCGAAACAAATTTTATTGACACCTTGAAGGGACGATCTTTGCCTCCTTCTCCTGGCAATGTAACATCCAAATCTACCTGTTGGGAAGGAGAGGAGAAACCAGAAACCAGAAGTGAGCCACATGACTATACTATGGATGTTGCCCTTTTCTTTCCTGACCAAAATATTCAGCAACTGATTTAAAGCAGACTCAAATCCACCACATGGTCCTAATGACGTTCTGAACCCCAAGTAGAGTCCGAAATACCACACCAAAAAGATCCTGCTTCTTGAATTCAGCATGACTTCAAGGAACTTGGTTAAAACAGAAAGAACATGCACACTCAATATCTGCTATGGGGCGAAGAAGATGCACCTAGTTTCCCATTGCATGTTGTGTGGCCAACCACACCAGATGGAAGTTACAAACTGGAAGGCTGGCCACAGAAGGGGACTGTCTGTTGGTCTCTCCATAAAATCTTTCACAGGTTTCTTCAAGCTGTAAAATTCATTACCCTCTTCTCAATACCTTGTCATATTTATTTATTACCTCCCAACTTAATTTTACATGCTGATGTTCAGATTGTTTGCCATAACCCTCACGCTAAAACAAAAAATGATTGTATTGTGCACATTTATCTTAAGTTACGCTCAACTCTCCCTTTGTGACATCCTTGTTAAAATTTAGATTGTAAGGGCCCTCAGTTAGGGACTTGTCTTTTCTGCTTTCGCTCTGAAGCACATTTCACAGTGACGGCACAACATGAGTAGCTAGTAATTCTCTATTAAAAAAAAGTTAGGGTTAGATCCCATCAACTATCCACTGAGGAGGAAAATTTTACCCAATTCCTGCTCCCTGTTCCATGCTTTATTTTACTTCTGATGGTCCCCTGACCCACACTCAGCAAATATTTTGGGAGGGGTGAGGCAGTGGGCTGACGGGGGAAGGCAGAGATTCCAGATTCCACAAGCAGAAATCCATATTCCATAAGCAGAAATCACATACCATCCAACATTTGAAGTATGGATTTTAGACTGCCTAGAAAAAAGCCTTTTGCTGGGAGGTGCTGCCTGATTGTGGAAGCACCCCAATACCTTATGGGATCCCCACAATTGTACCTGAAACAGAGATCCTACAAAACAGGCCAAGTGAAAACACTCTGCTTAGGCCAGAAAACTTATCCAGACGTCTAACGGGTCTTTGGATAAGGTTGCAAAATAGCGTCCTTAAGACTAATTCCAGTCTCCTGTCTTTCCCCCACTCCTACAATGGAGTGCAAAGGAGACTATGGGTTCTATCCAGGTACAGTATCTGCATATCTTAAATCCTGACTGGCAACTGCTACCTAATCCTCTCCTGTTTCTAATACCCCTTCCTGGTACCTATTGCATTGCCCTATGCTAATGTGCAGATCCTTTGCGCAAACCCTTTCTCTTTCCTGCCTCCTCCTTCAGAGTACAGAGGTAAAATTAATCTCAAACACTAAACCATTATGGCCCTCCCTGACTGCCATTAGGAACACATTTTTACCTTCTGCTTTAAAGTAGGAATCTGTTCAAAATACTCAGGAAAGTCCATCAATGATAGTTAACTCAATCACATTCCAGGAGGGTCCAGGAGGGTGGGTGGGACCCACCAAATGTTATATAACCTGAGAGCAAATAACAACTCAGTGCAGCCTGTGTGTGCCAGGATAGGTTGTACCCCTGCTACTCTAAGTAACGGGCCTCTTTGACATGTCACGCTGGCCATGCACATCCCCATCTTCAAAGTCTACATGGACTTCTGCACATCTGGACAGGTAATATCACCTCTGTAACAATCCCTGAAAGTCTCTATTCCTCACTCCTATTTTCCTAGCCTCCAGATTGTGTGCATTTTGGTTGCTTATGTGTGATGGTATTCCTAAATATTTTCCTAAGTAAACATTTTAAACTATTTTAAATCTGGAGTCTTCTTTCTGATACTGGGCCTCCATATTATTGGTGAGAGAACCCCACTTCAAAACAGCTCTACCTCTGGCCTGCCTCTGCTAATCTCCCCAAAAGAGAGGAGACCCCAGCAATTCCAGTAACGAGTGGTTTTAAAAAATCAGCACTTTATTTGCTTACAAAATCAGAGCTAAAGGAAAGACAAGATACCTTACCCCAGTAGTTGCCACGGGGAGTGGATTGGCTGTGTAAAGGCTTCTTTTACCATCATAAACTGGTCTACGGTCCCCAAATATTGTTACTTTAAAATGCTGCACCATTGAATCCACCACCTCTCTAGGGAAATAAAAAAGAGAGCATTTGCATTTAAACAGTGTGCCATTAAGGAAGACCATCGGTAAGGTACATACACCTGTCACAAGTTTTAGACTACTTCCTGCCTTAGATGATACATTTAAAGTCACCTAGTTCAGCCAGGCACAAGCAGTTATCCAAAAGGTGCTAAACTAAATGACAACAGCAAAGCCTGAATGACTATGCACAGTAGGATGGAACATAATGGCCACTGCTTTCTCCTCAAAGCCAAAGATAGCTTTGAAGAGAGAAGCCAAAACGACTCACAACTTGCTGTGTTTAAACACTAGGAGAGACACAGTGCCCCACAGCCTTCCAACATTTTCTCCCTGGTCTTATTCAGCTCTATGGAGTATTTACATAAACCAGTGAGTACGTTTTGCTACTACAAGGCATAAGATCCATGTGAGTAACTGTAACATTATGACAGAAGCTAGGTTCAATGGCTTCACAACTACAGATATGAGGCTTGCACCGGAAACACACACACAAAACCAAAATGTTTTTGGTCCTAGTTCCCGCCCCCCCACCCAAGCTACTAAAGGAAAAAGCTGAAATTTTTGGGAGTACTCAAGAAAGTCCTATGAAATATTTTCTCTTTTGGATGTGTGAAAAGCAATCAGAATATGTAGAATGAAGATTTCTACAATCTACAGCACTAGATAATAATTCCTGCATATACAGTATATATATGCCACATATTTAAGAATATGAACAGTACTGGAATCCAACAAAACAGTATGAGCTTTTGAGATTCAAAGCACAGAGACAAATGAGAATGGAGATCTATCAGGCCTTATATCCAGGTCAGAAGGTAAGCCAGGTGGGATCAGGATGCAGCATAATATCCCTTTAAAGCTTCTCTGCAGAAGAACTCAGTTCTTAAGTCCGCAATGGAATGTTCTGGAAGATTAAAATATTCCCCCACTTGTTTCTCCATTTCAGACCTCTATACCTACTTTCCTTCTTCTAATCAAACTGATTGTTTTGCATTGTGCCTCTACAACCTGATTCCAACTAGCCCTTCTTTGTAACACTTCTCCCACTTTCTAACCAGGATATAAGGGCTGATGGAACTTTGTCAGATACAAATAAAAATGAAGTGAGTTTTTGGTTCCTGAAAGTTTATACTCTGCGAAATTATGATGGTCTTTAAGGTGCTACTGGACTCATTTTTTGTTCTACTACTGACTTACACAGCTGCCCACCTGTTTAAGGATATGTTTAGTTCCAGGGCTTTTTTTGTAGAAAAAGTCCAGCAGGAACTCATTTGTATATTAGGTCACACCCTCCAACAGCAAGCCAGCCAGAACTGAACTCCTGATCCAAGAGCCCATCTGGGAAAGGGCAGAATATAAATTTACCAAATAAATAAAATAAAAATAAAAGCCCTAGTTTCATCTGTAATATCTATAATAATATCTACAATATGTTATAATCACAGTGTTTTAAAAGTTATAAAGACTTGCTTGCTACAAAATTTGTTTTCTACTTCCAACTTTATTTTCTGTTATGAAATCCACAGACCCAAAACCAAGACACATATGCAAAGCTAGCGCAACACTGCATCAATTTGCAGTTCCCTCATTGGGAATTTTGCTTGTAGAAAACCAAGGAACACACTTTTAAATTATATAAATGCGCTAAACAGTACATTTGTACATGCTAGATTATAACTTTTATGTTAAGGCACTAAAAGATGCTTAGTTGAGATGGTTATTGCATAAATTTTAATTTTTCTCTATAAACATTTCTCCCCCATGGATTTAACATTTCTGGAAGTTGCACATTTCTGCTTGCAGCAGCATCCTGCACTGCTGTGAGTCGCAGCTGTCTCAAGAGTCTAATTCAAGCAGACCTGGACCTTTTAAACTAGCCAATAGCAATCTTAGGAGAGAGTGTTAGACTTGGGCCTCATGATAGTTAAACCCCTCCTCTGCACAACGGTCGCACCCGCCATACTTGCCTTGAAACATATATGTCCTTTTTCATATCTCAGTCTATAAAGCTCCCTTTCAGGGAGTGAGACTTGGGCCACATGATGGTTAACCCTTCCTTTGCACAACTGTCTCATCCTCCATACCTGCCTTAATGCTGTAGATCAGGCATGTCAAATATGCAGCCTGGGGGACGAATTAGGTCCCCGGAGGGCTCCTATCAGGCCCTCAAGCAACTGGCTGTTGTTTGCTTCCTTCTCCCTTTCTCTTGCTTCCTTCTGCATAACAGCCTGCTTTGCCAGGCTTGCTCAATTACACAGGAGCTACAGATCAAAGCCTTTTCCCCCCCATTGGCTGAGACTCCTCTCACAGGTGGGAAGGGAGATCTTACTTTGTCAGGCTTTCTCCATCATACAGCAAAACTACAGAGCCAAGCCTCTCTTCCTTTTATTGGCTGAGGCTCCTCCCCCTCCTGGTCCCCTGGGGAAGGAAGGGAAGA
Organism: Heteronotia binoei; assembly: GCF_032191835.1. Classification (NCBI taxonomy): domain Eukaryota; kingdom Metazoa; phylum Chordata; class Lepidosauria; order Squamata; family Gekkonidae; genus Heteronotia; species Heteronotia binoei. Next base: position 13,714,437 of record NC_083239.1, on the reverse strand, counting down.
GCCAGAACTTCCTTTGCCCAGTTCCCTGGATCACATGGGAGAGATACAAAGAAAGCATCTTTAAGATCAACGAGTGCTTATGTTTTAAGCACATTTTAAGTTTAAAAAAATCTTTGTGTTTGTCTGGGTCCTTTATAAAATTTATCTCTCTGCTACCTAATCATAAATAGATACACACATGGCCAGGCCCGACATGGCCCAGCCCGACAAGGTCTCATTTATGTCAGATTCGGCCCTCATAACAAATGAGTTTGACACAGTGTAGATTGTTTTACATAAAAAAAATTACACTACATATTTGAACCAGTGCTCCCAATCATTTAATGTATTTACATTGTCTATAATCCACCTTTCTCATTGAAACTCAAGGAAAATTACACAGTGTAAGTCAATATAATCAATAGGATGGGACATTCAATAAACAGTAATAGGATGTGTGTTGCAGAACTCTGAACAGCTGAAATGAAGCATATGCATTAAAAGAATACATTAAACAATGCATAAATGACATGGTAGGACCATTATTATAGAAATACAGTACTATACACAGTACTACAGTCCATGATCCCTCATCCTTTTGTCAAAGTAGAAAATAGAAATTCCTCCCCTGAAATTTCCCTTTTTTATTTCTAAGCTTTCACATGTCTAGATATATTATTTTGCCTGTTAGACATAAAGTATCTAACAAGGCATTTTTTTATCCATTACAAATGGATCACAGCTTCTTTTTTAAACTAAATCTGCATGTACATAATCAAAATTCCCCAACAAAACTTTTCACATATTGAACACTAAGAGAGCAATCCTAAGTAGATCTACTCTGAATTCTTCCAAGGTCTATTCAATGGGGCTTACTCCCAGGAAAGTGCTCTTAGGATGGCACTGTAAGAAAGAGTACTGCAGTCCAAGCTCTCTGCTCACAACCTGAGTTCAATCCCAGCAGAAGCTGGATTCAGGTAGCCAGCTCAAGGTTGACTCAGTCTTCCATCCTTCCGAGGTTGGTAAAATGAGTACCCAGCTTGCTGGGGGTAAAGTGTAGAGGACTGGGGAAAGCAATGGCAAACCACCCTGCTAAAAGTCTGTTGTGAAAACGTCGTAATGCAATGTCACCCGAGTCGAAAACGACTGGCATTTGCACCTTTACCTTTATTAAAAGAAAGGAAATCTTTAGATAAGCATTCCACTGTAGTAGCTAAAGCAAGGAGTCTTACAGCACTAAGCACTGAGGACAAAGTACAAGTCATAAAGTCCACACAAAAGTTTATTCCACAACAAAATTAAGTGAGTTCCCTAGAGACTGCCAATCAAAAAGTGATTTTATTTAGTTCAAAGAGTTAGTTTTTAAAACTAGAGTATTATTTTTTATATTTATTTATTAGCTGCCTTTCTATTTTATGGAATTCAAGCTGCCTTACAATGTAAATAAAATAATCTGAAAAAATACCTTGAAGACCATAGTTAAAAATCACATCTGGTATTGCAATAAATGAATTAATACAATGCAGTCCTAAATGAATTATTTGTTCATATGCAGTATATGGTGCATTGCTTATTCTGTTTACTTACATATTTTAATGTCAGTTGCTCAGAGTTTGTTATGAAGACTTATAAAAATGTAAGGAGGAAGGCAGTGGGGAGATAAGTACAACCTAAGCTTTCTTATTCAAGCCACCTAGAGCCATTTGTCTTGCAGAGGGTAAGCTCTTTACTTGTGCCACTAACCTGTGAGAATAGAGAGCATGATAGACTGGCAACCCTGACTTTAGACAAATGCGCCATATGACATGGGGGATGATCCGAATTTTATGAAGGTGGAACTGCAGCTAGAACCAAGAGAGCAAAATACTATCAATACTGCAGAACAAATCTGTCTGACTTGTTATCTTGCTCCTGAAGTACACCAGTCACCAATTCTCTGAACTTACCATTTGTAATACATGTAAGGTGCAAGACCAATGGTGTACTGATTCCTTGCCACCAACCTATCTCAGTCCTACTGGGCTAGCTTCTTGAGTCTACCTTGTGGCCCTGCCTATCCTGTTCCCATTACAATTGGGATACACACATCTGTACCTTGCAATATAAATGCTCGTTTCAGCTTACTCATTGTTCTAACCTATTGCTACTGAGAGCTGGGATATAAATATTTTAAATAAATAACTGAGTCTTAAAATGTCATTGAAAAAGACCCATTTGCTGTCTTGCATCTAATACTACTCATTTGGAGTCTTTAGGATAAGATGAACTATAAGCCTAAATAAAATATCATTTACCATATTGTCTAAACCTTTATTCCACTACCACACCCAATCCCATGCACATCAACAGTAAAATGCTCTCTTTCTGGAATACTAATATACTGTCTTTCCCAGAGCCGTGGCAAATGAAGGCAGCTTACAAAAAAGCTTTACCTGAAGGCAACAGGCAATCAAACAAAGAAAACTAGACAACATACAGCTGTGTAACATTCTCTCAAAATAATATCCTCTTCATGAAATTAACTACAAAGTGTCCACATAATAAGAATAGCCTTATCTGGAGGAGGGTGATATAGTGGCCCTTTGCACTTCCTGGAGGAGGGCATTCTAGAATGCCTGAACAGCCACACAAAAAGTGAAGTCCCCTTCTGTGAAGGAACAAGCAGCTGAAAGAGAGAGCTAACCCAGGAGAGGACCCTGGAAGCACTGGCGGTGTCAAAATGACTCAAAACAAGCAGACAATTAAAAAATAAGGACATAAAAAACGGCACTCCAGGTTATGTAGGTATATTTATGCATTGAAAACAAATCTGAGGGACACATTTAATGAGACCCCTGTGTGGGATGGCTGTCAGCCAAACTGCTAAGAAATGCCTAATTCATGCACTCCAGCACAAATATTAATACTTATCAATGCATTTATTTACATATTTATTCATGTATCATCATTATCAACGATCCTTTGTAGATCAATGCAAGGCAAAGAACATTCCATGTAACGCTTACAATTTTAAAATTGTGTTTTTGGGGAAACAGAAAAGGCATGATAAAGGAAAGGGTGATGCCAGAAAAAGGAAAGGAAAGCTATGAACGGTGGCAAGGAGAGCGGGAAATAAATGTGAGAGCTAGACTTAACATGTAGCTTTGTCTTGTACATGCTTACTCAGAACTAAGCTGCATGGAGTTTAATGGTGCTTGTGCCTGAATGAATGTGCACAGGAATGCCGCTTTAAGGGATTAGGATTTGGTAGGCTGCCTGAGGGCCCCTTTTTCTGCAAACACCCTCTTTTTCTCTCCTGGCCCAGACACTCACTCCCACCCATCAGTAATTAAATGCTTTTCACCCACACTTGCAGGATAGATATAAATAACCCCCACCCTTTCAAAAGATCAGCTCTCTAAAGGTGAAAGGTCTTCATTCACAAACAGACTTGAGGATGCAAGGTTTGGGGTGGGGGCAGGAAGAAAAGGCAAAAGAGAGCGTTCATGGGTGGGGCATTCGACACTGCTAGCATTCACCTACAGAACTGAAGGACTGCCTGGAGGAGACAGTCTCCAGGCTGTACCATATGGGGAAGAGAGAAAAGACAAGGGAGATATATTTCAGGGGAGCAAAGAGATCTCTGAAGCTGCCAGGCCTATGCTGTTCTGCTGCTCCTCTCAGCATGCATGTTAAGAGGCAAAAGGCACTGCACCCTTGGATCTGTGCACATCCACCACCAGAAGGTCATTTCAGAAAGCAGCAAGATAGCAACTCTATGGCAGCTCACGGATCAGAAGCTGTGGCACTGCAACCCATCCATGAGTCACAAACCCACACTCTTCAAGTGATCCAAAGGACCATCTTCTACCATAAGTGGCCGTCTTCCAATTGTATCACAAGCAGAAGCTTTGCTCTGGCATCTCTCCTTCTTTTTCCAGAGTGGGTTGTAATTGGAAGCAGGACCTTTTCTTTCAGGTAAGGAGCTTTTTTTTAAATATCAGATAAACTCTTTTTCTGATTACTAATCATGATTTTATTTCTGCTGTTTTAATCTTTGCTGCTCTGCTAATTTTAATAGATACAACTGACTGCCGTTTTAAGCGTTACAAACTTTAAATGGCTGGAAATGACATATTTGAGCAGTAAAGTTCAAAACAGAGATTTTAAATTGAGGATATTAATATTGAAAGAGTTTATTTTGTTAGTTGCCCTGACAACCAGTTTGTCTGAAGGGCATAATGTAAATGTTAACTCAAAACAAAAATAACTATACTTCTTAAAATATTAAAATCCATTTTATACCACACCACAGATCTAAGCACCAAAGCTGTCTTTAGTAGCATTCTTTATAAACAGTAGACCTTGAAAAGAATTAAGTTCACATTAATACAATTTTCTTGTAAACTGTAACTTGCTGCTTCGCACAGACACATCCAAAACTCACAAGAATTTTTCAATACGCATGCTTTAATAGCCTAAAAATTACAGATCAACACTCGAGGTCTTTAAAGTGGATGTCTGATTACCCTAAGCACTTGTAGCACATCTGTTAACTGGAGCTTGCCAACACAAGCTGATGAAACTCTTCAGCAAGTGTGAAGTCAGTCATGATTACAAGATGAGTTCATATTAACTGACTATTTCAGCCAGTACCAGTTAAAACTGAAGTCATCCATCTTTTAAGTTAGCTAACATAAGGTTACTTTGCTTCTCAGCGTAGATATGAAAAGAAAATCCAACAGAAACATTTCGGCCTTCTTATATTTAACTATTTTATTTTATTTTAATTTTTAGATTTATATCCCGCCCTTTCCCGCAAGCGGGCTCAGGGCAGCTTACAACATAATTCAATACAATTACAAATAAATATAAAACATCATAAAAACACACAGCTTAAAAATTTGAGGGCAGAACAACATATTCAATCCAGAGAACTTTGGAAACTTTAGAAAAATAACTCAATTTTCCAAAACAAAAACCACAATGAGTTATTTTAGTGACCTGTTTTGCAGTTAAATTTCTAGCCCACTTTACATCTGAGCAGTTTACAGTAAAATATGTGATAACATTATACAAAAGAACAAAAACTGAAGAGGTCCCTAATGCACATTTCTTTCCTCCACAGTGTAGGCTAGGTAAACACAACAGCCGGATAAGTGCTTGTTCATGACTGGAAGGGATGTCACTGATTTAGAACCCACCAAGGGGAAAAACTCCCACCCTCACCCAATTGGATCGGGGAACAAGACAAAGCTCTTCAAATCCTTTAATGCAGAAACTAGAAACTGCAAGAACAAGACGACTAAAGAAAAATTATTGGTAAGATAAATTCTGAAGATAAAGTCCTCGGCTATCTCAACACTTTTCCAATACCAGTGGAACAATGCACTGTGAAGATCAACAGCTATGAATGGTGGTCTCATCCCATACACCAGAAGATGAGCCACAATTTTAAAAATGGACTTATACTTTAAGTATATCTAGCATATACTTTACCTAGTTTTCCCTTTTTTTCTTGGCAAACCAAAATTCATTCAGCCTAAGCTTATAATTCACTTGCACTCATCTTGTAGAGTTAAGGAAGAATCAAATCAAATCTAACCTAGTCCTAGGATCAATGAATTCTTATCCAACCTATCTAAAATAAAGAAAACTTTCCCACTGAGTAACAAGCATCAGAAATTAAGCAACCCATAGGATTTAATTTACTCCATCATATGGATCCAATAGCAGAAGGAAACTAGAATTAAGGATGTGAGACAGTCACAAGTAGGATGTGCAGCTTCAGCCTTACAAAGAATGTCTAGATTGTACTTGTTCTCTCATTTACTCTGATATACTTAAGAAGTCAGTCCTGAAACAAAGAAGCCACTTTCCTGGAAAAATATTATTTAACATATTCCAGCTACTTCAATAACTTCAGTGTGTCTGTATCTCTTACAATATGGGTAACCAGATGCTAAAGAAACAGCAAACATAAAATATTAAAATCCCACAAACAATGCTAAAATTATATATATCCACACATATGCATATATAGTTCATATTTTAAAATATTTAGCTCTTTTATTTTCTCACATTATATTCACAATGCCTACATTACAGACTACTATCATCCATTGGAAATGCCTAAAGCAATCTAAGTATCAATAAACAATATAAAAAAAACCAATATTTTGCTCAGAGAGGTACAATGAGATCTAAATGCCACCTCTTAGGCCAGGGTATTGGACTCATTTGTTATAAGGACCGGATACGGCATAAATGGAACTTTGTGGGGCTAGGCCATGGATGTAATGCCAGGTAGCAGAGATATAAACTTGACAAAGGATACAGAAACACAACTGAAGATATTATTTTTTACTTAAAATACAAACATGCTTACAACTCTTGTGATATTTTGTTTAAATGGAAAGGAGGGAGAATACTGGGATTCAGCAATGCAATTTTTAAAATAAAACATTAAAAAAGCACAAGGATCACAGCAGAAACTAAAAATATAAGCTAAATATATAAAGTGATCTGAGCCTAGGAAAATGTGAAATTACTGGGCATTGCAAGCTTCTCCCCTCGCCCATGTCTACTCAAAGTGGCAATGTCCTCTCTCCGGTGTAATGTCCCCCTTTGGCTGTGAACTCCCAGGTTCAAGAACTCTCTCATGCACCCAATTTTATGTTTATTCAGCAATGACAAGCTGGATCAAACATCAGTTTTGGAAGGAAAGAACTCCAGCAAGCAACAGCTTCAGATAACATAAACACTGCACAGACCAAATTGCAAAGAAAGTGTGGAACGGATTTTCCATTAAGGCATCTTGGCCCAGACAGACTACTCTGGGACTGGAATGACAGCCCCCAGAGTGAAAGACAATCCCCGGGAGTAGCAGAAGCATTCTGGGATAAGAATGAGGGACCCCAGAGTGGAATTTCATTCCCAGAAAGCTGCTACTACTCCCAGGGGCTGTCATTCCACTCTGTGCCCTGTCATTCCAGTCCCACAATACAGATTATATTGCTAGGGGCTGTCATTCTACTCTGGGAGCTGTCATTCTAGTCCCAGAGCAGTCTATTTGGGTGTACTGACCTTAATGGAAAATCTATTCCACATTTTCCTTGCAACCTTGCAAGCCCAAAAGAACTTCTTGCCAAAGTAGGCAAAGACAAGACCAAGGGAGCTGGGAACAAAGGGAGAGGACAGGCAGGGGAAGCGGAGGGGGGAAAGAGCCACAGGCTGGATCAAAACCACAGGTGGACCATTTCTGTCATGTGGGTCTTAAGTTTGACATCCCTGTCTTAAGACAGCTATGGTAAAAGAGTGCACAGCACCCAACTTATCGTCCAGTAAAAAGGTAAAGTAGTTAAACTTACCTGTTCACCCTCCGAGGACACTTGTCTGGCTTAATATCCACCTCATAGAGGTAGACGTCTATCTTTGGGATTTCAACTTGGAAGCAGTTGGCCAGTAATTTGATCGGCTTGCCCATGGTGCCATAGCCAGGACGTCTGGGCACCATGAGCAGGGGCTGTGCCCCAACGGGTCCTGCAAAGAGGGAAAAAAATCAGTGTATAGTTTAGAACTGAAAACTGAAGGGATTTTATGGATTCTGTAAACCAGAGGTCCCCAACCACACCAGGCCACAGACCAGTACCAGTTTGTGGCCTGTTAGCAACTGGGCAGCACCACCCCTTTTGCCTGGGCTGGCAGAAGGGGCAGTTGATCTGCAGGGGTCCTTAAATGGGAAGGGGAGGCAGATTGGCTGCTTCTGCCCCTCACTGCCCAGTGAGGAAGCTGTAGCAGCAGCCCCAGGGTCCCCCCCCCCCATTTACAGACCCCGATGGGGGACGGGCAGGGGGCAGCCTGGAGCATCAAAAAAACCAGTGGTCCCCTCCCCCCCACCCGGGTCCATGGAAAAATTGTCTTCCAGGAAACCAGTCCCTGGTGCCAAAAAGGTTGGGAACTGCTGCTGTAAACCACCTAGAATGCTAGGAAAAGGAATATGATAATTTCAAACCAAAGTCAAAACGAAAATATCACACTACCAGTCAATTTAATGGGTTTGGATCAAGCATAAGGATTGCAGACCTATCTTACTTCCCACTTTCTACACCCCCCCCAAGAGTCCTTCTTGAACTCAGAAATGTTCACTACTGGGGTCGCAGGACCCATACAGAATAACAGCAGCATGTGGTGGAGTGGAAAGGAGGCAAAAGCACTCCATTCTTACTCTTCTGTCAGTGGAGCTTCACCAACCACACCATCTGGAAAAGTAATTTTGTCTCCTTTTTCTTCTCCACCTCCGTCCATTGACACACACACCCCAGCTATTATTCCATACAGGTCTCAAAAATATTCCAGCGGTTAGAAAAGGCTGTTACATGGCTGGGAAAGTGAAGAAGATCTTTTAAAGCCTTCTACTTGTAAATTGCTGAATTTTAGAGAAGATGAACCAGTTAAAAAAGGCAAGAGAAAAAGCTTGCTGAAATCCACAAAGCATGCTACAGTAAACATATGGATGGTCACCTAAGAGAGCATCTAGTCTGACATCCACAGACTGCCACAGATCCACTCAACACAACTCCAGAGTATCTTAGAAGCTTAGTGCAAGGCAAAGAGGTTATCAATTACTCAGGCAATCATGCAAACCTGCATAATGCAAGGGAAGGAAAGAATTCCAAAGGCACTAGTAAGATGAACAAGAAAGCTAAGTCTTTACAGTAATTAGGTGGGCCCAGAATGGGAGCAAAACCATGACAATTTTTCAAGGCAAATTCTCATACAGAGAGAACAAGTTTTCAAAGCAATTTCCACTTAAATGCATTCACATCCCATTTGTAACTATTAGTCAATGTACCTGCTGCCTTCTTTAATCCAAATGGTTGTGTGATTTGATTTATATCCTGCTTTATGATCATGAGATCCACCAAGCATCTTAGGACAGTTTAAGACAATACAGCCTCTCCCCACATTGTCAATATATTAAACCCCTACAGCTCTGCTTTAGATCTGATTTTGTTGGCAGGCTTGGAAAAACAGTTAATGGTTGGTGATTCACAGGATTAGAGATCTTTAGTGTACTGGGAGTGTTCCATATATTCCTAAAAGTATTATTGTATTGCCTCTGTCTTTGATGCTAAACATGCCACACTTTTAGTTCTATTGCTACCATTACACTTATTTTCAGTTACCATTTAGCCTTCTTTAGCATGGATGACAAAACTAGGATGAACATTCCCACCGTGACCCCCTCAGTGCCTTTTCAAAAGCAACAATACCTCCCTTATTCCTGCAATTAGATGCAGCATTTTTAATCCACACTTTCTGCATTCGCATTCACTGACTCCTTCCCATGCTCAATCAACAGCCCAGTCAGACACCCTAATCGTTCTTTCTCCCCTCCCCCTTTTTACAACCCCTCAAAACAATGACCCAGATACCATACTTCATCATTAATTTGAGGAAGACTTTCTCTACATTCACTTTGTTGGTTTTCTCTTCTTAAATTCCACTGTTTGAAAATCCAGACTTTATATTATCTCGCTTTTTACTAGTCTGGATTATAAAGCAGAAGACACTCTTCACATATACCACATTTTACACTTCTTCTTTGCGTTGCTTTCTAATTTTGTAATTCTAGTCCTATTGCACTGTTTATTGGATGTATTATACTGCCTGACTGTTGTTTTTATATTTTGTGATCTGCCTTGAGCCTCAGTCAGAAAGGTGGGCAATAAATACTGCAAGTTGTTTAAAAATAGAAAACACACCAGTTGCAGCAAAAATGCATAATGCCGGTCTACCATTTGAAGAGAAGAGCATACTATCACTGCAGTACTGATGAGAGGTTCAGCATCCTGGATTTTCGAACACTGGCTTGCTAGATCATTTTGCCAACTAGTGATTCAAATTATGCTCCCATTAAACAGTTAGTTTGCAGTGTAGGGGGCCAAAAGTAAACCCACTATTTTCTCCCAGAGAAGCTGAAGTAAGGGGTTTTATAATGTAATGTGAATAAAATACAGGCATTCTCTTTGGAAAGTCTGACCTTACAAAGAACAGGTTAAGCCAAGCATTTTATGTGGAAACACTTAAGAATTGTCTCTCAATCCCCACAGGAAGAGAAGGTTGCCACTTAGGGGAGTCAGTTTCAATGAACTGAAACACATCAGTGCAAGACAGATTAACACAAGAAAAGCATACATTCCTGGGACCGACAGCTATATCTTCCTCTCAGCATTCTTTGTTCCCTCCTTTCCAGATTAAGCTGTGAAGATCCCTTGGACAGGAAGCACAGACAGCAGATTGCCAGTTCTCATTTCAGTCTTTGTTTGTCTCAAGTGAAAAAGGGAGTGAGCAATTTAACAGATAAATATTGAAAATTACACTGGGGTTCTTGAAATGATTCACAGTGTGAATGTCATTTGTAGGTGTGATGAAGTCATTCAAAAATCCCCCTTTTACACTCCTACTCAATGACAGAGGCTGGATGTATTTCCACCGACTGACTTAAGCTGTGATATAATTCTTGTGAGCAGATAAAAGTAGACAAGACAACAATCACAAAAAGTTTTTCCTTACTGATACTGAAGTACATAATACTCATGGGGATTCAAGAGCTATATAAGAACAACAAGCTGTAGCAATAAGCGACATACAGAATGCAACAGAAGAGCAGCATCACATCACATGAACCCAACACTTTTGACAAGACTTTCCCAGTAACCGTTTCACGGTGGGTTATTTAAGCAACACATTCATCTACAAACCTAGTGCCCAAAATAATGTCAAGAATACAACATAATTAGGTAAGCAAGACAGATAAACAAGAACAGCAAACAGCTGCACAGGAAAGAAAACCATGTCACTCTGCTACTATACAGGCTATACTTTATAAACCACTAAAAAATTAATCTTAAGAAAACATCACAGCCAAGGCTCCCATTCAAAACACATCTACCACACTTTCTTTTCTGAGATCCCTGGGGACGGACTGTTAAGTGCAACAGAGACATGCACGAGGCTGAGCAGATTCCACACTAGAAAGGCTTAGCAGAAAGATTTTGTTTTGTGTTTGATATTTAAACTAAATTGTCTGTGATTAGAGTAATTTTCTTCCAACACAAACTAATCACTATGGGATTTTTCTCCCCTACCCTTGGCATGAGGTTTGGTTTGGTTGACTTGCTGTCTAATTTACTACACTTGTTCCTGACTGCAGGAATCTAAAGCTTAGTCCCGACTATCCAGATGGTGGAAGTTTATTTAAACCGGGAGATGACATGTTGCACAAAGGGTGATTAATGAATCAAGAAACTGGCCTTATTGCAATAGAATAGACTAGATGATCTGTAGATCTTGGCCTAGTCCTTAGGTGACACACCCAAGTTTAAAACCAAATGTAGTGGTTAGCACCACCCAGTTACTGACCAAGCAGTGCTATCAGTGCACAGCCTGCTCAAAAGTCTAGCATCAGTTCCTCTATGAATTAACCAAGTGAATTTTTACACCAAGTAGTGATGGTACATGTTAATATCTATATATCTCATTCTCAACATGCCCCCTCTCCATGTGGATACTTATTTTTACAGATAGAGGGCACATGGAGGGTACAGAGATTTTCCTGCACACTTGCAGCGCTCCTTGGTGTGCAGAAAAATCTTACATATTTAAAAAATTATACGGGCGAACACTTAATTCTCCTAAAACAGCTTGCTCTGAGCCTGCGCACAGAATTTACTCACTGAGGTACAGGAATAGTCGCTGTGCCCACTCCACCTCTAATGGTCCTTACTGCTGCAACAACTGTCCCCACTGCAGCTGGGACCATTGGAAAAAGACACTGCAGATGCAAGGAAAGCCACCTCACCAAAAACTGTCCCTGCTAGACCCCTCCCCACCACCCCCAGGACTACTGCCAATTAATGCCTGCAACTTACTGTCCATGCCACCACTTACACTGCTCACCACCAGAACCATTGCCAACATACAGGAAGTTAGGACCACAGCTTCCTGAGCCACCACTGGGGCTGTCACAAAAAAATGACAGGTGGAGAAGGGGGAATTTGCTGGGGGGAGACAGAGAAAGGACAACAGAATGGCTCGGGGGAGAGAGGAAAAAAGGGGGATTGGCTTCAGATAGAGAGATGAAGAAGGGGAAATTGGCATGGGGGTTGGCAGGAAAGAGAAGATATTGGATTTATAACCCGCCCACTCTGAATCTCAGAGCGGTCACAATCTCCTTTACCTTCCCTGTCCCCCACAACGAACACCCTCTGAGGTAGGTGGGGCTGAGAGAGCTCTCACAGAAGCTGCCCTTTCAAGGACAACTGCGGTGAGAGCTATGGCTGACCCAGCAGCTGCAAGCGGAGGAGTGGGGAATCAAGCCCGGTTCTCCCAGATAAGAGTCTGCGCACTTAACCATTACATCAATGGTTCTCTGGGAGTAGTCTTGGTGCAGGGAGGAGAAGAAAAAGAAAGGGAGAAAGACGGGGGGGAATGAAGACATAAGTAAGAGAAGGAGTGGGGGAAGGAAGATGAGAGAGGTGGAGAAGGTGTGGTAGGAGAGGGGAATAAGCAAAGCTGGGGAAATGGAATGATTGTCAGAGAAGGTAAGGGTTAGAACTAGAGTGAAGGAATGCTGACAGAAAAAGGGAGAGGGAAAGAAAGAAGGAGAAGTTTGTTACAAAAAGTGTGGAGGAAGCAAAGGAAGGGAAAAGATGAAGAGGTAATGGAGTGCTAAGAGTAGGGAGGTGGAGGTGGGAAGAGACCAAGGGTAGGTGGGAATACAGCAATAGTGGGGGGTGAATGAATGTGAAGGGTGGGTGGCAGTGGAGTGCAACATATTATGAAACATTGTGTTGTGGGTCCCTTCTTGTATTCACTACAAACGGAAACCTGCAAGGACTTATAAGGGGAAGGGAGATGTCATGTTTCAATCTCCCCACTATTTCCCTTCCCTGAAAGCCCCAACAGTCTCTCCCCTTTTCCTGCTTCCTTCATTCCTTTCCAGCCACCAGCCAACCTACCTTCAGCTGTTCCCTATCTTCTGTTTTCTGTCCTGCTGACAGCCTCTACCTGGGAAAATTCTGGCCAAGTTGCACGGTGCTAGCCACCTAGCGAAGCCCAGTTGTGCACTGTCTGCCACCGGGTTCAGTTATGTGGTGGAGGACACAAAGGATTTGCACCTCACTTTCTCCTGCACCCTCTTCCCAATGTTATTTCTTTTCTCCTCCTGGCAGCCCCCACACTCTTTACCTATCCCTGCTTTCTTTTCTCCTTCTCACCCACCCACCTTTTATTTGTCCTTCATCTTCAGCTATATTTAGCCAGATTGGTGTAGTGGTTAAGTGTGCAGACTCTTACCTGGGAGAACCGGGTTTGATTCCCCACTCCTCCACTTGCACCTGCTGGAATGGCCTTGGGTCAGCCAGAGCTCTGGCAGAGGTTGTCCTTGAAAGGGCAGCTGCTGGGAGAGCCCTCTCAGCCCCACCCACCTCACAGGGTGTCTGTTGTGGGGGAGGAAGGGAAAGGAGATTGTGAGCCGCTCTGAGACTCTTCAGAGTGGAGGGCGGGATATAAATCCAATATCTTCATCTACCTCACAGGGTGTCTGTTGTGGGGGAGGAAGGGAAAGGAGATTGTGAGCCGCTCTGAGACTCTGTCCTTGAAAGGGCAGCTGCTGTGAGAGCCCTCTCCAGCCCCACCCACCTCACAGGGTGTCTGTTGTGGGGGAGGAAGGGAAAGGAGATTGTGAGCCGCTCTGAGACTCTGTCCTTGAAAGGGCAGCTGCTGTGAGAGCCCTCTCCAGCCCCACCCACCTCACAGGGTGTCTGTTGTGGGGGAGGAAGGTAAAGGAGATTGTGAGCCGCTCTGAGACTCTTCGGAGTGGAGGGCGGGAAATAAATCCAATATCATCATCATCTTCATATTTATTCATTTGTATCATTCTCCTCTCCATTTCATCCTCACAACAATCCTGAGAGGTTGGTTAGGCTGAGAATCTGTGACTGATACCAGGCCTAAGTAAATTTTAATGGCAGAGTGGGGAGTTCAACCATGGTCTTCAAGATCCTAGCCTGAAACTCTAACCATTACACTATACTGGCTTTTGTGGGGTGGCTGCAACAATAGCATACAGCCACTCCTGGGTGAGTTATGGTATCAAGTCACCCAGTGGCTGCTGCCAGTCCTGGACTTGATGAGTTTTGCCTCTACGGCCAAAACAGCCTGGAAAGGGTTCTGCTCTCCTCCCCCTGCCCTTTACTGATAGAAACCAAGGCTTGAAGACTGACAACATTGTTGCAATTGCCTACCAATTCCCCAGTGGTCACTGAAAAGTAATTTGTTTTTTTCAACCTACAGGCACTGCTTCAATTCTTTTTTGGAGGTGTTAACTCCCCATGTATGTATATGTATGTTTATTTCCTTAGATTTCAGTTTTTTCTGCAAACTTGAGGCTTTTTCAGGTTTGTAGAAAGATCTGTCTGCTCATAGCCCCAGTCTCTGAGTTCAAGTATCCACAGATTTAGCCACAAATGCATTACAGCAAATCAAGCATCCAGAGAACAAATGTTTTCTAATGCCACCTTACTTAGCTTAATGTATGAATGTGCTACAGGGCTGAAGAAACAGATCTGCCTAATCACTGGTTATTTTTAATAAGAACTTCAAAAACTCCAGAACACTAAAAACATGCAATACTAAAAGACTCCAGCATTATTTATCAGCACACTGGGCATTCCTCAAGCATATCTGTTAACTGTCCTTTTTAAATGATTTTATAGTTGCTCATACATTATGTGTAATGAGTCAACTAGTAAATAGATACAGATGTTAAAACTAGTGGACGCAAGTTTAAGAGTTTAGAATGTTGCAATACTACTTTCCAACTCAATGGTAAACCAGCAAAAATCAAATCACTTAAATGCTAGACAAATGATAATCTGTTGTAATTTCAAACACTTCTATGTTTAAAGAAAACACAGACCTGTGACTGGTTGACATGGGATTTACTGTGATGTTCCCTCCACCCACCCCACTATACAGTAATTGCAGATGCACGTATGGGAAATTCTTTCAAGAATAAGATGTACAATTATACTGACAAGCTGATTAAATAAATATCAACCTACATGTACCATGTATTTATCATGTACACAGCTCTGATTGGCTATTTATCTTAAGTGAATGTCAGAACAGTCACTGAAGTAATTGCTCATATAATATAACTACAGAACATGATATTGCAGAATAGGGTCAGAGAGACCTATGAAACGTTTGGGACCCCAAGGCTAGTCAACTTCTATATGCAAACCCCTAGTTTCCAACTGCTTCCCCCCCCACACCCCTGCACAGCAGCATAATAACTGGTGGGAGAAACTGCCTATATATTATCTCATAGCTAAATTTGCAGCAGAGAAAGAAGGAAAATAGGGCAGTGAAAAATATAACCCTCAACTGTCCTCTGAACAGCTTATAATTTACATGTTTTACATAGGAAGCTGTCTTATATCAAATTAGTTATAACCAACTACGGTATATCTTTTATATCAAATTAGACCAGTAGAGTCATCTAGTCCAGTACGGCCTACTGCAAGATCTTGGAAACTTGGCTTCAAGTGTCTAGGGTTTTTTTAAAAAAAATCTGTTTTGACTGATAAAATAAAAGCTCTTTTTCTCTACCAATTTTAATAGCAGGCCAAACAGCCACCCAGCCCTATGGAACTCAGAGTCTGGATTCACAACATCCCACAAATGGAGCCAAATATTTCTCCTTGACTTTATGTTTGATGCATCAAGTATAAGCTCTGAAACTGCACAGCATTCTGAGGGGCTTACTCTCTTGCCCATAAAAAACAAACATGCAGAAAGCAGAACTTCTTAGGATGAAAAAAGAGGTCCAGCAGCACCCTCCACCTAAGGTCTAACTTGGTTTATTTATTTATCAGATTTATATCCCGCCCTCCCCTGACGGGCTCAGGGCAGCTAATAACAGTTAAAAACATTATTAGGAAACATAGAATATTAACAATAAAATATATAATAAAACATTCCACCAGTTCTCACCACTGGTGCACCACTTGTAAGATGGTTTTCCAAAGATTAGCAAAATGCTGTTTCCCCAACAACATTTAGACCATTAGAATTAATTGCATTTACATAGATGAGCAATTACTTCAGTGACTCACAAAGTTCCATGGAATATTAAATATAGAACGCTGCTTTGAAAAATACCCTAATACATGGAAGCGCCACCCATAAGTATGTTAAGCATTCATTAAACACAGGCCTCAGATTCAGCAGGAGCTCTCAGGAGCATGGCTCCTGAACCTTTCTGACAGTTCCCCCTATTCCTCCCCACCTACCTTGTCCATTGAATAGTAGGTGCAGCTGCATAACAATCCCTGGATTAGGAGTACAGGCAGCTAGCCAGCCACCAGGGGCTTTGCCATGCCCCCAGCAGCCCTCATTAACCCCTGAAGAAGCCCACACCACCCTTTCTCCACTTCTTTTGGGTGGCGGATGGCTTGCTGGCCTTTTGACTGGGGGGATCTCTAGCCAGCCCAAGCAGGCCTCGCTCACCCGGGGCTCTCCTTTCTTGCATCGGGTTGCTTTTGGCTGGGGGTGGTGGTGGCATATACTAATGAGTTATACTAATGAGCTCCGCCATCTATTTTTCTACAAAACGACCACACACATTTAACTCAAGGACCCCTTGCTGATTTAGTTGCTCCATCTTTTTTAAACTACTTCTCCTGGGCCAGCCAATACTTCCCTGGCTTCAAAGTATTTTCCCAGTACATTGGAAATTGGGGGGGGGGGGGGGGACACAACCCTTTACTGTACCAGGGCTTGGAATGTACACTGCCTAGTGTAAAACACTTTCCTTCTGGGAAACATCTTTACGCAGAGAATGAAACTCACTTGTATCCCACAGGCACAGGAGTTAAAAACCACTTGAAGGAAAGTAGTATACAACAATGCAGGAAACACGTCTACTGTAGCAAGCTGGGAATAGGGTTTTCAAGGCAGCAGACAAACTCCACAATTGAGAATGATACATTTACACATCTATCTCCAATTCTGATATTTCTATGTGCTTCACTCTTTTTCCCCAGGATTAAACCAAACAACAGTGGTCTTATATATGTAGCTTGTTATTCCTCTTTACATCTGTTAAAACATCTTCATTATGTTGTATATGTTTAAGATCAGGTAGTTGCGGGGAGAATTGGAAGGATGTGCAAATCAAAATGAAGTCGCACAGCAACTGGTAGGGAATTGATCTGTTGAACCTGGGAAAAGAGAAGCCCAGAGGTGTTTTAAGTTTAATTTGATTTATACCCCGCCCTCCACGCCAAGGCGGGCTCAGGGGGAGCTACTACTCAGACTTTGTTCTAGAACTAGTGAAGTCAGGGATAAGAAAATTATTTATTTCTAGGGGGTTTTTTAAAAGAGGAAAATGCTGCCTAAAAGGTACACAATCTGATCATCAGAACCTTAAAATAACACTTATTTCTAGAGGAAACCTCTGGAACTGCATCCAGCACATCTGTAACAGGTGTACTGAAGCTGCTCAATACTGAGCCAGACAATTCGTTCATCTAGCTGACTGACTGGCAGTCATCTCTTCATGGTCTCAGGAAGAAGACTTTCTCTACACTGCTACTCAAGATCCTTTCACTCAAGATGCCAGATCTTCAACCCGGGACCTTCTCTATAGCTGAACTGTAGGCATCTTTCCTTCTACGTACTCTTGCATAGAGAGTGAGATGCATGGGAATAATGCCCAGAAGTGTTAAATGTTGTTTCCTTGTAATCAAAAGAAAACAGCACTTGGGGAGGAGTGTGCCAACAGATCCACAGAGCTTAAGATGGTGACGGTAACTAAGTATGGTTATTTGGAAATAACTGTTCAATAAGACTTAAAGTCACAAACTTAAAAGCTAGTTACCATTCCCTGAATGTTCAATAGCTTACACACAATTTTGTAATTCAGTTACTTTCTTACTTACCAACTAATTAGGCTGTCCACGTTAAAAGTCTTGTGGTAAGTATTTGTATACTAAGAAAAGAGATTTGTATTTGTACACCAAGAAGAGAGATTAAGGGTCTGTGCATCTCTCCAATTAAAAAGCAAGCCTAATAGCTACCACAGAAAAATGTATGTTATAATCACAATTCTTCCATACAACAAATTCCCTGTTACATAAAAATAACCTTCATGGTGTACCATAAAAAACACCGAATACACTTACATATTTTAAACCTTTCTCTTCTCACAGTGACTCATGGAGCCGCTCATCAGTAACCTTTTTAATGCTCAAGCTCAGTGTAACAAAGCAACACACCTTGAACCAGCTTTCAAAATAGTTTGGCTGTGTGAAGATGTGGATCACAACGACAATTCCAAAACCATTTTGCAAAATGGGATAAAACTGGGCAGAATTTGATGCTTAAAGATCTAAGACTGACAGAATAAAAATAATGATGAAAGTAAATCCTACAACAATGTATCACAAAATTGAGAATCCAGCTATTTGCTCGCATTAGTCAACACTGGCACTAATTAGTTTAGGATGGTCATAGGTGGGGCTGTAATTCAGTGATACAGCATCTGTGTGGCAAGCAGAAGGTTCAGTCCCTGGCTTCTCCTGCTAAAAGGTAGTAGGCGATGCAAAAAAATTTCACCTGAGGCCTTTGAGAGCTGCCGACAGTCTGAACAGATAGTACCTTGGTAGCACAATTCAGTTTACAGTAGCTTAATGTGCAGTCACGGTGGTGGAAAGTGCTGTCAAGTCACAGCTGACTCTTAGTGACCCCATAAGCCTTTCAGGACAAGCGACATTCAGAAGTGGTTTGCCATTGCCTGCCTCTGCGGCATGACCCTGATATTCCTTGGAGGTCTCCCAGCCAGGACCATGCGTAGTGATAAGCAGCCACAAAGACCACTGGCTATAGGGATATTGGTGCTCTGGGTTCCTGACATGCAGCATTTACATCTCCAACTGCAAATAATGTAAATACACAAAATTATTGTGTTTTAACAAGTGGGCTTAACTGCCAGTACAAACAAATCTACCCCATTTCACAACCCAAAGAAGGCATTGCCTTTTACCAGTTTAAAACGGTTAACTATCTGCAACCTTTCTGGGCACAAAAGATGGCCACATCTAGATTAGATTACTGGAATATGCTCCATATGGGCTATGCTGCCCTTGAAAAGTATTTGGAATCTTTAACGGGTACAGAATGCTGCAGACAGGATGCTGACTATCATTTCAGTCACCGACCATCTTCATCACCTTTCAATTTATTCCCAGGCCCAATTCAAGGTATTCACCTTTAAAGCCTTATACGGTCTGCAGCCAACTTACCTTAGGAACTACCTACTCCTATACTAATCTACCTGACCACTATGTTCACCTTCAGGGACCCTGCTTCAGGTACCCCTGCTGTCTGAGGGTAGATCTGTAGCAATCTGGGAGAAGGCCTTTTCAGTCATGCGCAAAGACTCTGGACCTTCCTCCTCAAGGATATTCATCTTCCTCCTTTTATCATTGTCTTTTGCTAGTGCGTGAGGGCATGAATTCTACAGGACTTCTACAGTTAAGTTATAGGGACTTACTACTAAGCTAAAAAAAAAAAAAGACAAAACAAAAAACACTCCTTACATTTGCACTGGCCACAACAATTCTGCAATTATTAGGGTTTGTAGAATCTTTCGGGATCAAGTGCCGTGTTCTACTGGAGAAAGTTTTCCTTCCAGACGTTTCGTTCTCAGCTGCGGAGAACATCCTCAGTGGCGTTGCAGTGGCGTCCAAGCTGCAACGCCACTGAGGATGTTCTCCGCAGCTGAGAACGAAACGTCTGGAAGGAAAACTTTCTCCAGTAGAACACGGCACTTGATCCCGAAAGATTCTACAAACCCTAATGATGTTACCAGCCGTGAAAACCTGGAATCTTTGATAATTCTGTAATTGTTTCAATTCCCAGAGGTCAGTGGGCTGTAGTGATTAGAGTGTTGGACTATGATCTTGTAGACCCAGGTTCAAATCCCCTCTCTGCCATGGAAGTTTGCTGTTTGACCCTGGGCCAATCTCAAGCTCTCAGCCTAGCCTACCTCATAGAGTTGCTGTGAGGATAATATGGAAAAGAGGAGAATGATCTTCTTAGCCATTTGGGGGCTTTACTGAGGAGAAAGGCAGGTTTCAGATGAAACAAATAATAAACAATCAGAAAATCTAAGTGCCAAAGCACATCAGCTTCCAGCCATCTACAATGCATGATCTGCCAAGCTACCATACAACAATCAAGCCAGTAATCCATCACCAAGGTTGCCCCTTTGCCCTCCAAACTAAGACAATTAAATAAATCTAACCATCACAGCCAAACAGAACCTCCATGGCCAAAGGCTCTGCCCACCAATTTACAAAGGAGAAACACCAGCGTTTACAGCCAGACAGAACCCTCCAGAGCCAAAGGCAGCATACCTCTGAATAATAATTGTCGGGAGAGGGGAAGGAGAGAAGAAGCCGACTTGTTGCCATCCCGCTCGGAGTTCGCGGACTTCCCCAGAGTAGCATGTTGGGGGAGGCGAACCTTTTCCTTTAAGCTATATATTTGACTCTAACCGCCCGCCTCCCCCGATAAGGTCCAGCTCTTCCAGAGCCCCGCATCCCGGCAGCCTCCTCCCTCACCTGCACTGCTGATTTCCATTCATGGAGCTCGGCGCAGCCCCTCCGGGGCTACGGGTGCCGGTCGGGTCCCTTC
The DNA here is from genome assembly GCF_032191835.1 of Heteronotia binoei. Lineage (NCBI taxonomy): Eukaryota > Metazoa > Chordata > Lepidosauria > Squamata > Gekkonidae > Heteronotia > Heteronotia binoei. The sequence goes on along the minus strand of NC_083239.1, from coordinate 13,693,707 downwards.
TCCGTGTCGTTCTCCTTGCGCCTTCCCGGTCCGGTCCGGCCGGGCCTGTGACGGTGCCGGCGGCTCTTGGCGCGGCCCCTCCTGACTCCGCTCTTTTTCTCAGCCAGCTCCGGCCAGTCTGCAGCGCGGTGACGGTTGAAGAGGCGGAAGTTGCGTGGCCGCCCGCAACCCCGACTCCTCTTGCTGGCTTCGCCTCAGACCAACTGACTTGAGCCGCCCGAGTTTCTACTTCGGCACACACTGAGGCGCAAGTCTCCGCCGCTCGCGAGGGGCGCGCATGTGCTGTTGTTCCTTCCCACCGGAAGTCCCCCTCTTGCCGATTAAGTCTGAAGAATTTCTCTTCAGTCGTCCGTGGGAGGCTTTCCGACGCTGGGCTATGCGCATGCGCGCCCAAGCACAACCCTTTTGCCGGAAGTCCTCCCCCTCCTCTTGCGCTTAACGTTCCCGCCCCTTCCTTTGACGCGCGCAACTGCAGGCGCCTTCTCGCTCGCCTTAACTACAAAAAAAGAAAAGCTGAACGGAAGCACCGGCATGGTTTGGCTCAGCAGCTATTTCTCCCTCGAGTCAGTTGGCGAATATAAATTTTTAAAGGGACGGCAGCGCGAGAAAGGCGGGGCCCGAAGAAGAAACGCCTGCGAGCCTCCCAGTTCAAATCCCTACCTTAGCAGCTGTGGTAGAAGACCTGGATAGCCCTCGTTTAAAACTAGTACGGTCTGTCGGGGTGCTAAATCCTATGCTAAGCATATATACTTGTACATCACCAAAGAACCATTATGTCCGCCATTTCTCAGCACAGAGGACTGGACCCTGCATTGCACCCTATAGTTTTATATCTATACAAAACCGTTCTGGAACAGTGTAATAATTAGGAGGGAGGGTGGCAGTGGTATAGCCCAGGGTTGGTCAAACTAGCTCGGGAGCCACATGTAGCTCTTTTACATTTATTGTGTGGCTTTTGAAGCTCCCACCACAGTTGGCTAACTTGGAAAAGGCGTTTTTCTGTTTAAATCACTTCTCTGAGCCAAGCCAGCTGGCAGCTTGGAGAATGCATTTAAAGTTGCTTTCTTTCCACCTCTTTCTCCCATCTATTTGCCTGCCTGCCTGTCTTGCAACTCTCAAACATCTGATGTCCATGTCTTGTGGCTCTCAAACATCTGACATTTATTCCATGTGGCTCTTTATGTTAAGCATGTTTGGCTACCCCTAGTATAGCCTGATCTTGTCAAATCTCAAAAGCTAAGCAGGGAAAGCATCAAGGAAGACTCCACAGAGAAAGGCAATAGCAAACCACTTCTTGCTGGGGTTGCCAAAAGTCACCTGCAACTTGACAGTACTTACATTACTCAAGCCGCCCTGAGCCCGCTTTGGTGGGGTAGGGTGGGATATAAATCAAATAAAATGAAATGAAAATGAAATACATTCTAATTTTCAGAAATTTTAGTATGTATCTCATTAGTATCTTGTTCTTCCACTGACAAACACAAGGTGGCATTCATGGAGTGATCCAATTTTCTTACATCAGCCCTGGAAGGTAGGCTAGATTTTGCACATATGTGTGAAGTTATACCTTTTGAAGTACATCAATATCAATGCTGAGGGCCACACTGTGGACTTGTCAACTCAGTTCTTTCTGGCATATGCTCAGCACTTCATCTGCCATTCCATACCAGCTTGGGGGAGGTATTACGCTGATGAATTTACTATGGAATGAATGGCATTTTTTTTTAAGTCAAGTGTCAATCCTTGTATTGTAAGAAAGTCTCTACCTTCGCTATCTTATGCATGATTTTGTAAACCAGTATCATGTCACCCCTTGTCATTTCTCCAAGTTAAAGAACTTTAACCTTTTTATTCTTTCTTCATAGAAAAGGTGTTCCATCCCCTTAATCATCTTACTTGCACTTTTCTGCACCTTTTCCAATGCTATCTTTTTTGAAGTGAATTGACCCCATCAATATATATTTAGTTAGGATTTTTGGCTCCAATGCGCTATTTTGCACTTGCCCGCGTTGAACCTTATTTGCCACATTGATGACGACTTGCTTAGCCATATTTTTGCAATATGTTCCTTGTAGTTCTTTTTGGCCTGTCTGATCACGAACTTGTATTTTGTCAAAGCCTGTGCTGACTTTTATTTACCTCACTCAGACTAGACTTCTACTGCTTAAAGGAATCCTTTTACTTTTATTGCCTCCATTATTTTGTTCAGTAATCATGCAGGCCTTTAAAAATACCTGTTCATACCTTTCCTCACTTGAGGTATACACTGTAATTGAGCTTCCAGTATTGTAAGTTTCAAATAGTCTCTAAGCATCCTGAAGAAATTCGACACCCCACCTTACCCTTCCTTTCAATTTCTTCTTCACAATCCTCTTCATTTGAAAAAAAACTTACCCCTTCTAAAGTTAAATGTGGTCCTGTTGATCTTCCTGTTTAATTCTTTCAGTGTCCTTACAAGCCTGTAAGGCTGAGCTTAAACCTTGCCAATCTTACCACTGTCATGTCTGGCCCTGCTAGATTTGCCAACCTCCAGCTGGTAGCTGGAGATCTCCCACTATTACAACTGATCTCCAGGTAACAGAGATCAGTTCACCTGGATTATTTTTTTAATATAATGAAAGGGAGGGGGAGCAAGTGTGGTTTATAACTGTTCCTTGTAAAGTAAAGGAATTTGCTTTTGCTATATCTTTAAACATTTGCAGCACTAGTCCTGCAGCCAAATATTTAGAATAAGGCTTTTCTATTCCTTAAAATCCACTTTTCTATATGCTACACCTGTCTTTGTCATTTGTTTTCCTTTCCTTCCTGATATCTCCTCAGCTGGAGAGACTGAAGATGAAAAGTTGGTTTTTATTAAAACCCTGCTTTTATCTACCCTAGAGTCTCAAAGCAGTTTACAATCGCCTTTCCTTTTCCCACAACAAACACCTTGTGAGGTTAAGTAGGGCTGGGAGAGTTCTGAGAACTGTGACTGGCTTGAGGTCATCCAGCAGGCTTCATGTGGAGGAGTGAAGAATTAGACTCAGCTATCCCAGATTAGAGTCCACTGTTCTTAACCATTACACTACACTGGTTCTCTGAAAGGGCCTCTGAAAGGTTTCTGGGTTTTGGTTTTGATGCTGAGCGTACAAAACAAATCCTGCAACACAGGCATCTCAGATGAATTTTGATGGTTCTTCCCCTTTCAGTGCACTTTGATTCCTCTGCTTTGTCACTAGTTACATGAGTTCCTCCCCATGGGGGGGGGGGGGGTAGGCCCAAAAGAAAGTTCTGTCCTTTGTCTGATTTATATATTTCCAGATTTAGCAGCCCTACTTTTTAGATAAGTTGATATTTTTCTACCATTATTCTAATGGGAATTCTTTCAGGATGGCTCTTGTATATTATTCTAGTGCTGAGTATTTTTGTTTTAATTTTGGTTCCCTCTGTTGTCTATGGCCGCCAGCTTCTCAGTGGAGAATTTTAACAGTGGCTGAGATGCTGTGCCACTGTTGTTTTATCTTGTGAGCTGCCTCAAGCAGTTCTCTATGAAAGATGCCATGCATATTCTAAATAAATAAGGCCTAATCTGAAGTTTTTCTCAGCTTGTCCCATCAGCTGCAGAACAGGAGTAGCAATCCTACAGCCGTGATCGTACACGCTAGATAATCCATTTTCAGTGCACTTTCCAACTGAATTTTACACAGTAAAATCCAGTTGGAAAGTGCATTGAAAGTGGATTGAAAATGCAGAAGTGTGTGTGATTGCAGCCTAAATGTGTTTTTGTTAGGATTCTGAAGATCTGGGGCACTCCCTGTATCTTGAGGTTGTTTGGACGTTAACATTTGGAATGGCAACTCCGGAATAAAAAAATCCAATCTGGGTAGGCTGGTGAAAACATGTTCTGAGTTTATAATAAGGGGCGTACTTGTTGAATATAATTACTTGAAACAGAGAACATGAAACTGCCTAGCACTGAGTCACACCAAAGTCAAGACTGTCTGCTGCAACTGATGATGGCTCTCTAGGATCCTAGGTATATATTTTCCACATGAGCTTTTAACTGGAAATACTGGGGATTGAAACCGATGACCTTCCACATGCAAGACAACGGCTGTATTACTGAACCCCCAGCCCCTTTCTAAGAGCCTTTGTGAGCCCTTCTGCCCATTAAATATATGCCAGAGAAAGGACAACAGCAATGGAGTATATAGCTGGGTCTTCCAGGAAGGGAACCAGAAAAGCCTTCTTTCAAACCTGATTATGAGGCAGCCTAAACCTAAAACAAAACAACCCCCTCCCCCACAAAAACAGGATAGGTAGTGTGACGATTCTGCCTTCAGACCCGGTCCCATCAACTCCCTTTTGACTTGCCAACTCCTGAAGGGAACTAATCTTCCCACCACTAGGGCACATTGCCACCATCTGTTCAATTTAGGGGTTCCTGACCGAGAGGAACAGGACTCCCGATCCTCCTCACCAGTTTTGTGGCCTCAAGGTCCTCTGCCATCCCAGCACCTGGTTAACACAGAGACAAAAGTCCTTCTTTGGGAGACTCCCGGAGGTTTGGCACCTTACCAACTGTATGCCTTCCCCCTTCCCTGGACTCCCCTATTGCAGTAACATGGTCTTAGGCGGTTGGGGAAACTATGTGGTACAGAGGGACTACCGTCTTAAACAGACAACATATTTATTTAAAATGTATAACTATTTACAGGCATAAGAACTAAATCAAACAAGGGAAAAATGTTCCTTCTTTCCCTATTATGCAACTGGCCCTGACCATACCATCCAGAACCGACTCCCCAGTCACCAAGACTCAAATCAAACTGCCTTTCCCTCCCAAAACCCAGTTCCTGCCCAAGAACTGGTTTTCCCTTCTGCAGCCTTCTGGGAGACCAGCCTGAAAGACTTCCTGTCTCTAGGAGGCCTCCTCAGAAGTGCTGCTTCAAGACAGGAGGGGAGAGGGAAGGAGGAATAGACTAGGCCAAAGCCTTGCCTAGAGTTGTATAGACTCCTCTAGCCAACTCCCAGACAAGCACAGGCCTAAAATGGTGTTTCTCCACACCTCCTTCTCCTTAGATTCTGAGCTGGAGGGGTTTCCTCCTACAGAGGTGACCCTGTGGCAGAATCCAAAATAACCAAGGAGAAACCCATTAACCAAAAATATAACATATACAAACCAGGAAATTTCCCCCAACAATTTACAAAGTCCGACACCCCTAAGTGTCCACGTCCTTTCTGGACAAAAAGTCGCATTGCTGCATTTGGAAAGAATGTCCAGTCTTTAGGATGTAGTCCTCCATCTCCCAGGGCCACCTTTGGAGTTTGGTGCTCTCCCTCAGTTGCAGCTGTTGCCAGGATGAGTGGTCCATCAAAGGAGGAAATTCCTGGCCCAGTTCCCACAGTTGGAAACTGCCCAATTCCCACACAGTTGCTTCTTCTTTATCCCTCATTGGTGGAATGTTCCCTCTGTCCACTCTGTCCTCCCAGAAAACCACCTCTGGTGCTCCAAGCAATTGTTGTTCCAGCTTCTTGTTGTCTTTTTCCTTTCTTCTTATATGCAACACCATGGGCCTCACCGAGAATGGCTGTGGTATATTCACCTGCACCACTTTAGCTGTCTTTCCAGCCCTCTCCATAGCCACCACATAAGTAGCATCAACCAGATTATCCACAGTCACATGGGGTCCCTCCCATTCAGCTTTCAGTTCACCGGTATGAAGGGGCAGGCAAACCATCACCCTTTCCCGTCTCAGCTTCTGAGAACTCCACTTCCTGGTCCCTTGCCACCTTACACAGTGGTTCCAGACTAGGGTCACTTTGAACCTCTGACAGGAATGTTACTGGCTCCCCCAGACTTTCCATCATCTGTTCCTCCAAGCCACCCCTAGTCCCACTGTTTCCAGGATCCTCGGCAAAGGTTTGGTTTGGGTTCTCAGTCCCCTCAGTTGGTTTTTCAGCACTACCCAACAGACCCCCTTCCTGCTTGGAAGGTTCCACAGCTTCCAAGGACTCCTGTCTGCCCTGCTTCAAGACAACCTGCTCTGAGAGTCTCTCTGAAGATCCCACTTCCTAATCCACAGCTACTTGGTGAACTGGTTCCAACCTCAGGTCACTCTGGAACGCCTCCTGGAACCACTCCCGTTCCAAGCCCTCAGCTATGTGCTCCTCTGAGCCCACACTAGCCTTGCTGCTCTCAGAACCTCCTGTGAAATCTCCACCTCTGTCTCTTCAGCACGCACATCCTTTACACTAGACAGGTTCCCTTCCTAAGAACATCCACAGCCTCTTGCTGCACTTGGGGAAAGCTACATCCCTCTTCCTCAGGGCTTGAGATGGGCTGGTTCTCTGCCTCCTGGGTGACTTTGCTTTTCTTGTATTGGGCTGCTTTCAGACACAGCACCTCATGCTCATGTTTCCGTTGCTCTTCCTGCTCCCGTCAGTGGATCTCTTCACATCTTTCATCCTCCCGTCTGCAGATCTCTGCTCGTCTTTCATCCCTCTCTCAGCCTGAATACACATTTGTTCCAGTTCCAGTGAGAGGCTCACGTCTGATGGGCTTGGTCGCACTTCTACAGGAGCCCCTACATGCTGGTTATGGTCAATTAGGAGGGCTTATATATCTGACACAGTCATATTTTCACACTCCAGTTTACGCTTTGTACACTCTTCCTGGAGCTGTGGCTTCGTCATTTTCAGGATGTCCCATGTCTTGGCATGCTCCATCCTAACTAAATTAAACTTTCCCTACTCCAGTCGACCCGAAAAAATAAAACAACACTTCTGTCACTGCCTGGTGGGTACACCAGCTTAAAATGCCTGTTTAGACCCTTGGCTTGGTCTTTGTCCCCTCTGTCTGTCCTATCCCACTGCTGCTCCCAAATGTGATGGAACCGGCCCAATTCTACTTTCAGACCCGGTCCCGTCAACTCCCTTTTGAGTTGCCAACTCCTGAAGGAAGCTCATCCTCTTCCCACTACTAGGGCACACTGCCACCATCTGTTCAATTTAGGGTTCCTGACCGAGAGGAATAGGACTCCCAATCCCCCTTCCTGCCAGTTCTGAGACCTGGCCTCAAGGACCTCTGCCAACCCACCACCTGGTTAACACAGAGACAAAAGTCCTTCTTTGGGAGACCCCCGGAGGATTGGCACCCTACCAACTGCATGCCTTCCCCCTTCCCTGGACTCCCCTATTGCAGTAACGTGGTCTAAGGCGGTTGGGGAAACTATGTGGTACAGAGGGACTACCTTTTTTAACAGACAAAATACTGTATTTATTTAAAATTTATAACTATTTACAGGCATTATAAAATTGTGAACAGAAGAACTAAATCAAACTAGGGAAAAATGTTCCTTTCCCTGTTGTGCAACTGGCCCTGATCATAACATTCAGAATCGACTCCCCAGTCACCAAGACTCAAATCAAACTGCCTTTCCCTCCCAAAACCCAGTTCCTGCCCAAGAACTGGTTTTCCCTCCTGCAACCTTCTGGGAGACCAGCCTGAAAGACTTCCTGTCTCTAGGAGGCCTCCTCAGAAGTGCTGCTTCAAGACAGGAGGGGAGAGGGAAGGAGGAATAGACTAGGCCAAAGCCTTGCCTAGAGTTGTATAGACTCCTCTAGCCAACTCCCAGACAAGCACAGGCCTAAAATGATGTTTCTCCACAGGTAATACCAAGGTACAGTGTAAAGGCCTCCCTTAAAACAAAGAATTTCTAGTGATGACAAAAATGTGAAATATTAGTTGGAATTGATTTCACAGAGGTTTCTCTGAATATCTCCTTTGCTGCTTTATAGTTACATAAATCCTGCCTCTGCTTGCCTGTAAAAACTTGCAGAACAAAGTGGGAGACTGTCACGTGTTGTCCCTCTCTAAAAGTCTGTTACAAGCCTTGCAAAGGTTAGAAAAATTTATGTTTGACCAAAATTTTCTTTTGAAGCCTCTCTTCACTTGCAGCAGCTATTTCTCCTTCTGTACAACCCATTACTACTGTTTTTGAACATGGTTGCCTTGGAGACTGTCCATTTCATCATGAAAAAGTGATGTAGTTTTTTTTCTAACAACGGCATGAATAAATCCAATAAGGTGAGAGTTTGAAAAATGTCAGGGCTGCTTAAATTGAAGAGGTTAATGTACAGCAACCTAGAGAAAAAGTAACAATGTTTCCTTAGTGCATACTGGTGGCTGGAAGATCTTTATTTAAGTGAACCTTGGTAGTTACTAGCTCTTGAATCAGAAAGAAATTGGCAACTGGAACACAGTTTGCAGAACTAAGAAAAAAGTAAATAGTCTAGTCTATATAAATATACTCTATGCTGTTCTAATGTCTTTAATGGTTGATGTTGACCACCTGGGGAAGGAACCCTTTTTAAGTGGACAGAGAATTTTAAAAAAACTCAGCAAAACCCTAAACCCCATGCCTGTAGCTGTTCCTCACATTGAAACATGATAGAGAAGACTGTGATTCTGCAGTCTTGGCAGTACAGCTTGCAAGAGCACAGGAGACTTGTTGGAACTGGGGGGGGCGGGGGGTGGGGTTGGCAATTCATTGAACTTGCTATCTAGATCCCTACCACTGTTTAATAAATGGTGGACTGTGTCTCTGCTTGATTGGGATCTAGTAGATAGTTCCCATCTGCTGTGAGATTACTGGAAGTTATTTCTAAATAGGCATTCTCAGGATTACATGGGAATTTTTGCAGATAACTACATGGTCCCATTGCTCTGACCTTTGCTTCAGGTGGAAAACTGGTGTCATTTTAGAAGCTAGCACTGTCTAATCCCATGCTAAGCATATACACTTGTACGTAACCATGCATCACCAAAGAACCATTAAGTCTCCTGTTTCTCTGCTCAGAGGACTGGACCCTGCAAAAGGCTGGGAAAGCAAGGCACCCTATATTTTTATATCTTACCCAATAGGTCTATACAAAACAGTTCTGGAACAGTGTAATAATTAGGATGGAGGATACCAATGGTATAGCCCAGTCTTGTCAAATCTCAGAAGCTAAGCAGCATCAGCACTTGGGAAACCATCAAAGAAGACTCCACAGAGAAAAGCAATGGCAAAACCACTTCTGTTCCTCACTTGCCTTGGAAGCTGCTTGCTGGGGTTACCAAAAGTCACCTGTGACATGACAGCACTTACAATCTGATTTTCAGTAATTATTGTATTTATTCCATTGACAAACACAAGGTCACATTCATGGAGTGATCCAATTTTTTTTACATCAGCCCTGCAAGGTAGGCTAGATTTTGCACATATGTGTGAAGTTATACCTTTCTAAGCACATTGATATCAATGCTGAGAACTGCACTGTGGGCTTGTCAACTCAGTTCTCTCTGGCATATGCCCAGCACTTCATCTGCCATTGCATACCAACTTGGAGGAGACACTAAGCTGAAGAGTTTACTATGGAATGAATGCCATTTTTAAAAAGGCCATCCTGTTTACACCAAAGATACCAGCAGAATGACATTGTGAATACAAACTGCAAGAAAAAGAAAAAACAGCATGCATTGATCCAGCAAGTGTAGGGGAAGGGAACACTGTGTTCCATGGTGGATCTGGGCTGCCAACATGTACCTGAGAGAAACAATCGCTGTCGTTCTCAGGCAGAGTCTATTTGTGTGTGCATAAGCCATACATTTTTATTGCTTTAGGTGATAATGTTTCATGATGACTGCAAGTAAAACAGAGTTGGACTTACCATAATTGTTGTTCATCGAATCTTCCGTGCAGACATATATTGGGACTGTGCCTGCGCAGGCTAGCCATGGACATTTTCTTTCTAACTAAAAAATTCCAAAGAGGGCGCACTCTGCCCCTTTTGGAGCCATCACATGTGCAGAATTCCCCCCCAAAGTGCCACGTCCTCCATGGGCAGGTGTCCCCCTTTCCCACCAGGGAGCAAAACTCCAGTGCTTTCAGCTGAGGCAAACAAGTCCCCCTGAGGATTTCCCTAGGTGTCAAAAATCACCTTGATATTTGTCCTGGATAGGTCACTTATAGTTAAGTTTGATAGACCCTGCTCAGGTTGTCTGCTTCTGTATCTGAAGACCCCACTATGTGGATCGCCTTGGGAAAGACCTAATACTTAAAGCTATTTCCCACACTGCTATTGCCTCAAAGCAAAGCCTCCAGAAACTTATGCCTCCTTGTTTGTTGAAATAGTACACAGCAATGGTGTTGTTCATCTGAATCAGCACCCTCTTGGCTTTGAGGATACCTGAAAAGGAGATAAGGGCAAATCTTACCGCACAAAGCTCTAGGACTTTAATATGGGGAGCATTTTGCATCAAAAGTCCACCAGCCCTGTATCAAAAAACCCTTGTAATGGGCACCCCAAACTGATAAGGAATCATCCGTGGTCAGGGTGACCTGAAAAACCCAAAAATCAAACTGGATACCTGAGAACAAGTTAGCATTTACTAGCCACCAATGTAGAGACCGGACCACCACCCTAGGTATCAAAAAATATTGTCCTGGGGGGACGGGTGTTTGTTAGGGTCATTCTTCTTAACAAACCAGATTTACAAAGTCTGCATGTGCAGTCTTTCTAATGCATCTTAAGACTATTACTTTAATGCTTTTGGCCCCGGCTACAGGCAGAAAGGCCCTCCCTATAGTGGTGTTGAGGGAGGTGCAAATGAACTGCACTTGCTGAGATGGTTCAAGATGAGACTTCTCCCACTGCGATCGGAGCCAGGTGGGCAAGGGGGTTAGGATAGCAACTCTAACCTGTAAACTTCTTGAACAATAAACAAAACTTAACTATCTGAACTAATCCTGCACCAAGCCTCTGCAAATTGTGCCAGCCAATCTTTGAAACTGAAAAATACCAGCAACTACTGGGGAAAACGGAACTTCGTTGGCTGATGGTCTTGGTCCCTCTGAGGGTACTGTTGAGGAGGCGTCAGGTGCAGGGTACCCTTTCTTTTGAAAAAGAGGGTGGCCGGGTTGAGAATACATGAATGATGGCTGGTGGTGCTGCCTCTGGCTCCTGTAGAAAGGGGAAAGCAAAGCCACGTTACCTTTGAAAGAAATGTCTCTGGGTCAGAGCAGAGGAGAATATGCTCAACAATATGGCTATCTGGTGGTTCTTCTTCAAAGTGGACAGGAACTCATCAGTGGATTGCAATAACAGAGTTGATCCCTTGAAGGGGAGCTCCTCCACTTTACAGCAAGTCTCTGAAGGGAGATCAGTGTTGCGCAGCCATGAGTATCTCTGGAGAACTATGGCAGAAGCTATAGATCTGGCCGATACATCTGTGACATACCTGCTTGCATTCATCTACTGTTGCAAGATCTTAATCACCTTGGACTGAATAAGCTAAAGCAGGGATTTGGATTCATCAGGTAATCTGTCTAAATAGTGGGAAAGACTCTACCAGAGGAAAAGTTTGTAGCCAGAAGCTTTCCCTGTCCCCTGGGGATGAATGATGGCTCAGTCATTGATGTGCCTCCATCTCCTCTGTGGCCAATGAGGATGGTGGTGGATGTGTGAACAGAAACTGGTAAGAGTCCTGCTTTACTCTGTATAAATTCTCAAGGTGTGACTTGGATGGAGGCTGGTTTCTATCAGATTGGAACCATGAGGTCAGACAGGCCTTTCAAAATCAGAAAAGCAACTATCTCTGGAGTGCTGGAATAGAGCAAACTCAAAAGTCTGTCTTTTGGACTATTGTCTGAAGTGGAGACATCAATATCAAGGGCTTTCCCCATTCTCAGCATCTGTTCTCTGCAGAGACAAAGGTCTTCACTAGGGGATACTGGAGTTGGAGCACCCACAGTATCATCAGGTGATAGGTTCGAGGCTCTCTAGGAGCTATAATGAGAAGCTGCAGAGACCTCTTCTTCAGGGTTATGATACGGAGATTGAAATTGAGCCAGTGTGGAGCAGACCTCCATGTATCCCCTTATTTTCGGATCATGCTCCTTCAAAAGTTGGGGGTGATGTCCAGCCCATCTATTTAAGTAAGTTGGTGATATATAGTAAGAATGCTGAGGAAAGCCCACCAGTTGCCAAGATAAAGGAGGTCCTGTTTCTGATTGCACCAGTTGTACCACAGGGATGCTAGGTTGGTCATCTGAAAAGGAACTGGCAAAGGAGGCTAGGTGAGGTGACAGAGTATATTAGAGAATCAGGATGTTGCCCTGGTCTGACTCTGGACCCATATAAGATTTGACACGTGCCAACTTGGAAATGGATCCGGTCTTCTCCTTGTGGTTTGTTCTTCTATGCTTTTTTGTAGGACTTCTGAATATGATTAGACCTTGGTTGAAGGTCCTGAAGAAGGTAAAGACAGATGCGTAGATTCTGCCTCTAGGGTGACCAAAGCAGCCCTTTTTGGAGGGATCAGAACTGTCCTGATAGTCAGACCCACAGGAACCAAATGGACTGATGGGGGTCCAGAATGGAGGGCAAGTGGAACTGAGACAGTTGGAATGAATGCGGACTCACTCTGGACAGAGCTGAGGAGGACAAAGCCTTCTCCCATAGCATGGCTTTCAACCTAGTGGCCCTATTCAACTGAACCTCTGGGATAAAGCACTAGCAAATTGGACACATTCCAATGTTGTGGGTCTCACCTAAGCACAGGAGGCAGAACTCATGCTTGTTGCTGTGCATCGTCTTGATCCTACATTTAGAACATTTCTTAAACAGTGCCCTTGATGCCATAACAAGGGACCACCAGCACAACAGACAGGGAGAGCCCACTTTATGATGAGGTTTGCTTCTCACAAGATAAACTCCCAAAGTGTGAAAAACAATTCTTTGAAGAAAAAAGATGTCCACTTTATTCACAACGGCGGCGAACATCAACAGTGTGCAACAAAGCTTCCTATCCTCGTTGTGGTGGAAAGGAGCTAAGGCAAGGGGGCACACACTGTCAGAGCACATTGTGCAGGAATCCCATGAATGCACTGGCTCCAAAAAGGGTGGGCTGCCCCATCTTTGGAGTTGTTAAGCTAGGAAGAAAATGTCTGCAACCAGCCTGCACAGGTGCATTCCCAATGTGGGGCTGCACGAGAAGACGGAAGATGAACAGTTCCTCCAGATTAAGCTGCAGCTGCTATGGTTTATAAGGAATAGACAACCTGGGGTGATGAAGTCATTAATACAAGCGGAGATGTTCCTTTGCTGCATTCTCTGTTTTCCTATCTGGGTTTTTTGTGCAAACTAGAAAGAATCAGTAAGTGACTTTTAAAGTAACGTTATTTTTGGTTATGTGAACAGGCTTTATTACACTAGTCCTTTCTTGACCACTCGCTCTGAATCCTTTAGGCTGGGGGTGAGGTAGGGCATATGTGTTTGTTTGTTGACAAACACACACACCTTATCCCACCCCCCAGCCTAGAGGACTGGAATAAAGGCAGTGAAATGGATTGCTGAACTAGTTCCACTAGGTGGCAGGAGCGGTGCGGTTTTCAAAAAAGGACTGTCATGCTTCTGCTTGTATGCCAGTGATTCTGAGATCTGTACATGTCCAATAACTTAACCTGGCTGGTCGCACTTATTACTGGAGGCTGCTTGACTGTACAAGTCTTTTCTGCACTGGCAAGCTAACTTCACTGTGATACTTTGTGCTCTAAGTGAAAGGTATTACATCTGTGGTTGTCAAAGCTGCGACTGAATTTAATACACTGCTTTTAACCTTGCCATAAGTTCCAACCAGCTTATGGCAACCCCATATGGTTTTTTAGGCAAGAGACATTTAGACCTGGGTTGTCATTGCCTGCCTCTGCATTGTGACCTTGGTATTTCTTGGTGGTCTCCTGCCCAAATAGTGGTTAGGGCCAAGCCTGTTTAGCTTCTAAGATTTAATAAAATCAGGCTTGCCTGGGCTATCCAGAGCTTTAAACATATAACCAGGTTTAAATTGATGGGTACTGTAACTCTACATGCAAGAGGAACTGGGATGGGAAAGGTTAAGAGAATGCTCTCAGTACACTTGGCAGTTCGCCCCGATATTGCAACCAGTGTTGGGATCCTTAGTAGAAAGACAAGTGCCCCTATCAAGAAAGAGTGGTGCACTTTTTACACCTGCCTTCTGTTACGGTTTCACAGCACCTTTCAAATTCACCTTCTATGCCACCTCCCACTTGTAAGTTCTCTTTCGTCCCAGAGTTTCTTCTCGTTTCTACATCTGTTTTGGTGGGCTAGAACTCACACCAGTTTCAGCTTCCTTTCTCCTTGCGGTTTCCAAAACTCCTTTTGGAACAGACCTTTTGTCAGCTCCATGTTTGATCTGCGTCTCTTTTTAGAAGTAGAACGCCTCTGGTGGATCTTCGAGGCCTGCCCACTGCCCTCCCCTGTAATGTCCTCTCTTTCTTGAGGTTGACACCCCCTCCCCATTTCATTTTCTTTCCCTCCTTCTCCAAAGACAAAAGAGAAAGATATATCCTCCTGAACAGGCAAACTTTTAAAAAGCCAGAGTGCATAAGAAGAAATCAGTAAATATAAAAGAATAGAGGATTCCCTGCTCCCAGCCTGGATTTCCCCCTCCCTTCCCTTTCTTTTTGCACTGAGGGATGGAGCTGAAAGATGTGAAGGATTTATGCATTTTCTCAGGACAACAGAGTCCTGCTTTTGGTTTCTCTTAAAGGCAAGCTGCCCCATTCTCTTCTCATGCCGTCAGAGGAGAACATCATCAACTGGGGTCCTCTTCAGCTCTCCCCTCCCTCATTAATAGTTTTTAAATGGGGGAGTCCCCCTCCAGCTTCTTTCTGTGATCTCACCTTTCTTTGTTGCTTTTTCATCTCTAGCCAGCTGCCGACGCCCTCCCCCCCCCCAAAAAAAAAAAAAAATACAGAAAGCATAATCTGCAGAGAGTGACGTTTCAGGCACAAAGTACTGAGGAAATTCAACAGATGCAGAATGAAAGCAAACCATCTGAATCAAAGGCATAACGACTTGGCTGATTAGAAACCGTGGAGTAAAAACAGAATGAACAAAGGATCAGGGCTGCAGTAAAACACGAGTGGCTAGATATCCAAAAGAAACTTTAGATTTGAAACTATAACTGCCATCCACCAATAATCCAAAATTAGTTGGTTATAGAGATACAGATTAGGCGGGAGATAGTTTAAGACTATAAATCCACAAGTGGGTAGTTGTTCCTGTATGGAGGTGGCACAATCTCCTGGGACAGTAGATTTGTAGTAGGTTTGTCTTCCCACAGAGTCTGAATATATAGCATCTGCTGAAGCAAACAGAGAACTGTTGTGGCTAGACCACTTACTAAGGGACTGTCAGAGCTGATGAGCAAAAACCTTCAACTTACAGAAGACAAAGAGCTGCATTAAGATTCTCAATCAGGAAAAAATGGTTGCACGCATCAAGCACATTGGTGTGACGTTTCACTTACTGCATGTTCTAATTGAGAAGGGCAAAACAGATATGGAGTACTGTTCAATAGAAGAGCTGTTGGCTGATATCCTGTCCAAGCTTCAATCAAGAGACAGATCTGAAAACCTACAAGATAAGGCTGAAAATTGAGAACTCAAGATTCAGACTGGGTTGCCATCAGTACACTGACGACCCCCAGCCGAGTACCACCCCAGATAGTTTAGTCAAGGGTTTGGAGGCTATGGCTGGTTGGCTGAAGCAGAGCCAGCTGAAATTAAATCCATCGAAGACAGAGGTCCATATCTGAACGGGGGGATGCAGAATTAAGGATCCAACTGCGATCTTGACAATGTGCCATTGACACCAAGGTCAACAAGGAGGAGTTTGGGTGTGACTCTGGATGCCTAGATCATAAATCTCACTAGTATTTTTCCATCTTTGCCAGGTCAAGCAACTGGCTCCTTAGTGTAGTGGTTAAGTGTGTGGACTCTTTATCTGGGAGAACCAGGTTTGATTCCCCACTCCTCCACTTGCACCTGCTGGAATGACCTTGGGTCAGTCATAGCTCTCATAGGAGTTGTCCTTGAGAGGGTAGCTGCTGTAAGAGCTCTTTCAGCCCCACCTACCTCACAGGGTGTATGTTGTGAGGGGGGGGGGAAGGTAAAGGAGATTGTGAGCACTCTGAGTATAGAGTGGGATATAAATCCAATATCATCACCTTATTCTTTCCTCTTTTTCCCTGACTTTACTACAGTGATCCATGCAACTGCTGTATCCTGACCGGACTACTGTAACATGCTCTATGCAAGGCTACCCTTTAGACTGGAAACTCCAGCTGGTCCAGAATTCGAGGGCACGCGTTCTTATTGGAATACCAGTAAGAGCCCATATTCAACTGGTACTTGAACTAGATTTTGATCCATTGAGCATAGTGCTCTTTGGGGCACATACCATCTCCTGGTATGCCCCCCAAAGAGCACCATGCTCAGTCAATCAAAATCTAGTTCAAGTATTGGCTGCCGTCTGGTTGATTAACATTAACTGACGTTATAAAAGGTTTTAACTAATATTTATTGCTTTAATGCTGCTTCTGATACTAATGTTATCCATGCAGAGCCATATGAGAGGAATATATATATATATATATGAGGAATTGGAGGGAAAGGGTTAAGAAAATTTTCTCACTCAGGTAAACTTGGCAGTAGACCGCACCCTCTCATTGGTTAGTTGAGCCTCTTTAGCCATTGCTTTTGCCTTCTGTTTTCATCTTATGCAGGACCTCTTTTCTCTTACATAGGCTTGGAGCTGTAGCAAGTTAACCTTTTTGAAGTTAATCTGTTCACAATAAGTTAAATGTACATGAATATGTCATGCAAGATGTGCGTCTGTTTTTGCAATTAAAAATTCTTTCTCCTGTTATCATAGAAGTTGGATTATCTTTGTAATTTCCCCTCTAACAAAGTAAAAAATGGAGAATTGGGGATACTGTGTAAAGCTTCTGTGCTTCCAAATCAAGTGATTTTTTAAAAAAAATTAAATACCCAATAAAGGAAGCCACCGTCTTCAGTTTACAAGACCTGAGCAAGGTGTTAATGATAGGATATTCTGGAAGTCATTGATTCGTAGGGTTACTAAGTCAGAAGCAACTAGTAGCCTTACTCATTGGAATTTGGGGAATGGCCATGTCAGTACCTGAATGGGAGACCACCTAGGAGGGCAAGGGTGCTATGCAGAGGTATGTACCTCTGCTCACCTCTTAATCTGAAAAACCACTGACGGTCACTTCAAGAGGCATCACCATTCAACCTATAAGCCAACAGGCTCCAGAACTATGCTAAAAAACCAATGGTATGGTTTTCTTCAAGGGTCAAACTTATTCAATTTAACTTTAAGGCAGTGTGAACAAGGAAACCTTCCTTAACCTCTGTTCAACAGTTCACTTTCTGTTTACACAAATCACACCATTTACTAAACATCTTCAGTGCAAAACAGTGAAGCCACATGCACATACCTCTGGAAAAAAGCCCAAAACATCTGTGCAACAAAATAGCAAGTAGTCTTAAAGGAGTTGCCTTTGAAACCTTAACGGGTAGCCCATTTCATAGTGAGCATCCCTATATCTAATAGGGAAAGGATGGGTCCTTGTGTGGACAGACAAATCTGCACAATGGGGGCCTGATCTAAGTATGAGTTCAGGAAATCCTCACACCTGAAGAACCAGGTTTTTAAAAACACAATGCTAATTAGCAAAGGGGAACTGTTGCCCCTTCCCCCCAAAAAACACCACCAGAACCAAGGAGCAGTAATTTGGTTTGCTGTAGCAACTCAAAATGGCACACAAACATTGAGAATAGCAAGCCAGATGCTGGGAGAGGAAGAACCAGAGGTGAGTAGGGGGTGAGAAAAGATTTCCTCTCCTCCTGAGTTTCCATGGGTCCCATTTGAATACTGCAGTCTTACCTGATATACTCTCTCTTAAACTTTATTTTAAATGACCTGTTGCAGTAAATGCCCCCCACCAACCCATATTTCAGACTGGGTCAGACCATTATTTTCTTTACAGACCTCACCCCCTCAATAAGGACAGTACAGTGGTTGTTCAAATCAGTTTAATAAATGGACCATACAACGTTCAGATTCAAAATTAAAAAAAAACCCAACAAGACAAAACCCCATCCGATCGAGTGCCCTGTGAACATTCTCTATTTACAGTTCAACCCTTCCTTGTAACAGCTTAAAAAAAAACAGTTTTGAACACAAACCAGAGTTCCCATTAGTTTAAAACTTTCACAATTATTTTGAAGTGCAAAGTTACGTGCACACGTGAGATACAGATTTCACTTTTATTGCTGTTTTGTGTTGCTCCTGTTTCTCCCCAGACAGAATCGACACGTTTGCACCGTACTGGCAAAATGCTTTTGAAGTTTTAAATCAGAGAAAGACAAAGATTTGTTTAAAACCATGCATGGTTTTAAGTTTTTAGGCTTTCCAAGAACATCAGCTTGGCATGGACAGTAGTTGCTTTGTTGGTCCCAAAAGGGTAAGATACAGAACAGGCATGGTGACTTTTTACTTTAGTTGCAAAGGAAGTTCTGCAAGTTTTAGAGCTATACAGAACTCTTCAAAAGGCAGAGGAGAGCAGTATCTCAAAATTTAAATAAGCTGGTTCCATGTGAATATATGTAAAAAACACACATAAATATGAGTATATGCATGTGTCCCCAGTTTGTGCTCTGTATAGCCTAATACTAGTTCTGTTCTACCCGCATAACTCAAAAACCTTGCATTTACCAAATGAAAAAGGTAACCACTTTTGCTGCTGTTCTGCATCGTATCAGTAACATTCTGGTATGTCCTTAGACATTAAGGATCAGGAGGATCCAAAACTGAGAGCCGTATGCCCAAGCGAGCTTCATGATTGATTTTTCCTTGGGAAAATAGCCTCCATGCTTGCATGATAAACAGCTTTTGAAAGTGAGGGGAGTTTCAAAAAGTATGTGACAAGGCATCAGGAACCCTGCTGTACAAAACCCACACTTCAATGAGCAGGTGCAAATCCCTTGTACAAGCCTGTGCCATTTGGTAGATCTTGGCCTAGTATTTGTGCTGTTCCTCCAGTGCTTCCGAGGAACATGTTTCATCCCTTCGCAAGTCTTCCATCACCCACTCTTATTTGTCTGAACAGAAGCATTACCTGAAACTAGCAGCAGTGCAGGTTAAAAAAAAAACACCCTTTTTTAAAAGCAAGCCAACAGCAATTTACATAATGATGCTACCCATCCCCTGAAATGTGGGACTTCGTAACTTTTCCAGCCACAAAAGGAACAGAGGCACAGCAACAAGTTACAGTCTAAGGTGCAAGGTGAAAAACGCTCCAAATGGGATCCCAGAGGATCTCAAGATTACATATGTAGCCTGGCAACACCCTGAAGTGAACTATCAGTTGCAAAAAGAAGGGGGGGGGGAAATCCTACACTCTGTGCTTTCTCCAGCTTTTTAAGAAGACAGAACATAGTTTGTCAAAGGTAAGCAGGAACAAAACAAGAGAGCTTCCATTATACAGAACATGCAGGTAGCGCTAACCACTTAATTGTTAACATCTAAGAAGAGGGGGGGGGGGGGAGAGACATAAAACGCCAAGCCCAGAAACTTTGTTTCATAGAGGGTGCAGCAATGACATCATTTACGGCACTTAGTGAAAAACTCCGCATGCACCAGGTGAGGAGCGGAAGGAGAGAAAAGAGGCAGGATTATGGGCGGAAAGTGTTTTGCCAGTTCTATTCCCCCCAGCAGTTTGCTTCATGCCAACACCCCTCCCATTCAAAGCAGCTACTTAACACTGGAGTGCAAAAATCTGGGGAAAGTCCATTGATGATCATTCTCAAGTCCTGGAGGATGTGTGATTTTTGCTTTCTTTCTTTCAAAGCAATTTTTACAAAGCCACAAGCTTCTTGTCACTTTTTTCTTTTTCCATTCTGCAATGCACTAGTCATTTTTGTTGAAAATGCTTCAGAAACTCAGATGAAATGTTTAAATTAATACCCTTTTTTCATCTGCCCCAATACAACAGCAGAGAATTTCAGTTGCAACACTGGCGACTACACTGAGAATCCCAGTCCCAGTAGATAGGGAGACAAGTCCAAGAAGAGATGCCAAGGAAATGAAAACGTTACTTCAATTTCTTTTGGAACCTTGTCACAGAATGTTGACTTTTTCATTCTGACATGTTGGCTGCCGCTACACTTGTGCCAAATGCAAAATAAATCCTAGTCGTTTGGGATACGAAGCAGCCAAGTGAAACAAAAAAAATTAAATTAAATCCAAAGAACCACACAAATAATTTGGTGTCCCCAGCAGGGTGTTGGTCTTGTGCTTAAAAAAAACCCCAAAAACAACTCACTCCACTCTCTCCAATGCTGCACAAATTAACCATTGTAAAAAAAAAAAAAAAAACTGGAGAGGAGTTTGCAACATGGAAATCTGACCATCAAAGCCAGAAATCCCACTGGGTTCACACATCTAAAAAAGTTCTTTGGATCCTGACTAGAGTGTGAACGATAATGCCCAACTCAGAGCTCCTTTCTGAGTGGCCTTGGCCAGATGCCCAGTTTTGTTTGCATAGCATTTTGGGGAGTTTAACATTCTGTTCCAAAGGGGCACACGGTACAGAGTAGGAAGGCAAGGAGGAAGAGAAAAAAGAATGGGAGATCTGAATCAATGTCGCCATTGCAGCACTGGTCAGTGTTGTTCCCATGAGCTGCAAAGCATGCACTTCAAGGGGATGTGCTTACAGGAGAATGGCACCAAATTTAATTTAATTGTTTGTTTTCTCAAAGGCTCACTTTGGCAGGCTCAGGGAGGGGGGGGAATAACAATTCCAAAAGGACAGTCATATACAAGCCCTCTTAACTACCCGGGTATGGCCATGCCCATTTTTAATGCAAATGGCAACTACCTACCCATTATGTATCACCTAGCATAACCTTCTACCTTGCATTTGCAGGATACTTGGTAGCTGCAACACTGTGGGGAGAAGAGATTTTCTTGCTGGACACAAATCAAGAACCACTGAGACAAAAGTGCATGTTGATGTTCTGACATCAGAGGAGCCCATGAGTTTCTTTCTCCAATTGCAAGGGCAGAAGTGAAATCCCAGTCCCCCTGGTCCACATAAAACCAAATAGCAAAAACTAAAGTAGCAGAAGTTATCATGATTATATGCTGGATCTACTAAAAAGGGTGGTAGGTGAAAAATGCCCCTCAAGGATTTTTCAGGACAGAAAAGTAAGACTGAGCCCTCTTAAGAACTCTGGATTGTTTGCAGTGCAATTCATGGAACAGAAAATCCACTCCATCCTCAGTGTGAACGCTCCAAAGTCCTCAACCGTTGAGAAAAATGAATTGGATCTGAGTGAATTTTGGCAACAGACTCCACAATGTATAAAAATAATACTCAATGATAAAAAAATTCATTGGTACAGAAAAAATCAGGTCAGCAACTGATAACGGAGCTTCTATTTATGCCAGTGGGGGTATATAAGTATTTCCTCCCTCTCTCTCTCACACACACACACACATACACACATCCCATTTGTCAGAAATGCAGGTTTTTTTAAATAAAAGATGAAAATCCATCCAAGAAATATGCCAGAAAAAACACATAGCAACAGGCAACAAGAAAAATAGATTTATCAGCAGCTCTCTAAATTTGTTTGTGTAATGTTAAAAAGTGCACAGAATTTTGACCCCATGGTGAGGTTGTGAGCTAATATGGAACTGCAAGCTTTGTGAATATTTAAAAACAAGAACTCCGGACACCTTCAAGATAGAAATGTGGACCGCCACTAAGACAAGAGTATTGTTGGGTATAATTCTCACTTTTTCCCTTGAAAGGTGACCAAATGTCAACATTTTTGCAGCATAGCAGTAAGGCACTCGGCCCACAGTTAAGCATGTGACCGTTGCATCAAAACGGGGCAGCGGCTGACCCACGTCAACAGACGGAAGACAGTTTCCTTTTCTTTTTCAGCTTAGCAGTAGTTAAGTGCTGGGGGTGCCTTACGTTAATTATATATAAAGGGAAAAAATTAACTTTACTTCAAGAGGGAGAGCTAAGCGTTAAAACTCTTCTATAAACTACTGGATTTTCTTCTTAACCAATTAAAGCATCTTGGTATCCTAAAATATTAGTTTTTATAAATCTAGTCATCTGTTTTAAGGCTCTAAAAATCCCTTCCCCTCCCACCCAAAACAACAACACACGCACACGCACACACACAAAACCTTACCAGCGTTTGATTTGGCATTGGAGGACCAAAACAGCTATTTCACAGTCAAAAGTCTAATATTGCTTTCCCCCCACCCCAACCCCCTGCAAAGAAAACCTGCTTTTCTTCTGACAGGAAGAAAGATCCCTTCCTCGGATCAAATACTTTTTTGTTTTTGTTTGGTCAGGTAATTGGAAAGCCTGAAAAACAAAGTCTCTTGTAATACTACAAAGGTGTGTCCATCCGGTTTAAGTGGCTCTCCCGCATTTGCCCCGGAGGTTGCTGGTCTTTTTGCCTCCAACACCACTGCACGCCCTGCAGTGATTTCTCATTGGATGCTCACAAGGTGCTCCCAATGCTTCCTTTTATATTTTTGTATGGCTCCTACAAATCTGAAAGCTTTCTGGAGTGAGGTAAAAAAAGTTAGGCTTTCAAGCAAAGTACATGGTACGTAAAGTGTCCTGGTGAACTTGCACAGCCTTGGCAAGGGCCTGAGGGTCTCGGCCGTTGCTCTGGCCAGATATGTGGCTGCCTTCTCCGCTGGGAAGGAAGGAATAAAGGAAAGAAAGAATTAATTTTTAGCAATATATAACATGTTATGGTGTCATCAAGGGGGAGAAAATATCTAAAGGCAGAAAAGCAGCATCTTGGAGAGAAAAGCTCGAGTTGGAACTTCTCTTCCCATCTCCTGTGCTCTTTTCTACAGAGTTTTATTATTTTTCTTAAAGTGGGAGAATATATGGTCATTGCAGTTCCTCAACCCCATCACCACCTCTACTTTCAAGTGGTCCAGTGCAGCAAGTTTTACCAGTCGATGAGTTTTTTGCACTGTGAGCTACAAGAACACTGGCACTTTGCCAGCTCGTGAGCCCAAACAAATCCTGCTGCCAACTGCATTTCTGCATGATTCACTGCACAGGACATGCCTGTTTCCATTGCACAGAGCATGCCTGTGACTCACACACCAACATAACTTTTATGATTGCTAGAACACATCAATTCAGCAGTTTTTCCCCCCAGTGCATAAAACTTTTGGAGCGTACCTCCAATTTTAATTCAGGAGGGAATATCCCTCATGTATCAGATGTCTAGATAACATATCTTCCACACAACGTAAGGTACATCCAGAAAGGAAGAATCTCATCATTACCCATATATGCACTATGAAACAGCAGGTGCCCTGTTCTGCAGGGGATTAAGGTATAGCTCTTGCCGTGCCTCACATACCTACACTACCTGAAGCACAAGAATTCCAGGGATACTATGTACCCCCCCGCAAACATCAAGACACCACCACAACCACCACCACCCATTCCACCATGTTTCCATCACTCCAAGGGTGATGGGAAAATTCAGTTGCAAATAAGAACAGTGGAAGGAATGCAGACTATCAACTCACCTATCATGCTCTTTGTCTACGAGGTGGTATCGCGCCCGAAATGCCACCAAGCGGGCGTAATATGCTGGTGCTGGGATGGAAACAGAGCGGGTGCAGCGGACATAAGTGTGGCAGAGCTGGTAGGTGAGGATTTGAAGCTCATCTGCTGTAAACCGGTTGTCATCCCAAAGGACATAGTAATGGGAAGGTCTGCTCGTACCCTGGGCAGGAAGTACTGGAATTAAATTCCTCTCTGGAATCAAAAGGGATGAAGACACCTCCCTGGGGCCATAGCTTAATTGTAAAGTGCATTCAGGAGGGAAGTCCCTTAGTTATCAGAGAACCTCTCCTCTTTGCACACCTCCCACCACCACCACAAAAGGTGGCATCCTAGAAGTTTCTAGGTTCAGACTCATCCCCATCATCTCCAAGAATCTGACATGCAAAATTAACAATAATGACATGCAAAATTAACAATAATGAACTAGGTGTTCTAGTGGACCAGTGTTCTGACTCAGTGCAGGGAGCTTCAGATACAATCAGGGTAGCAAGCAAGCCAGGAAGGAAGATTATTAATATACTACAGATAAGAGATGGACAAAATTCTTGTTATGGTGCCAAGTATATTTCCCTGTTTTCTGTATTGTGATAATGCATAAGGACTCAGGAAGAAATTCACTGCGAAATTTCTCACTGCATCTAAAGCAGGCTCCATTCCAATCAAGTTTTGCATGTTGAGAGTTGTGGCAGTCATTATCAGGAGGATCTGTAAGGCACTGCTGTTTCAAAGGGCTTTTTGTTAATTACTAAGGGCTGTAAGTTTTGTTTTGCTGTTCAAAGATGCTGAATATCTCTTTTCTGAGAGGGGAATTTTTTGTGGTTATTTAGTTTTTTATTAGGGTCTGTAAATTGGATTTTAGTTGTTTAAAAATATTTAAATAATTATTTGTTTCAGTTTCTCTTATATAATTATTGGCTTTCTCTTAGATGCCAGAACTATACAAATGTTTTGAATTGAAAATAAATAAATAAAATACACTGACTGCACTAGCAAACGGTAAAGATTTGTGGAAATTCAACATGTGACTCTTCTGTATATATCAGATTTGCATGCACTATTAGTAAACACCTCGGAACAGCATATTTGTATATGCAAAACTTCTGTGGAGGACCTTTTCCATTATGTTACAGTTTGCCCACTGTATTTAGAACAGACTGAAATAACAGATCAATTGTATATGGCTTCTGATATAGATAATATTTCTGTTGTCAGATATTGACTCTACGGTCTCTTATAAGGCAGCACCCAGGTAGACAGTAAAATGATGTTGTTAATTGGACAATTGGAGCCTGACTATGGAATCACAGTATGTAACTAAGACTGTAAATAATCTAAATTTGAATGTGTTAATTTTAGAGTCTTTGACTGCTTTTAACTTGTAAGTTGCTGTAA
This sequence comes from Heteronotia binoei, assembly GCF_032191835.1. Classification (NCBI taxonomy): domain Eukaryota; kingdom Metazoa; phylum Chordata; class Lepidosauria; order Squamata; family Gekkonidae; genus Heteronotia; species Heteronotia binoei. The sequence continues at coordinate 13,668,773 of NC_083239.1, read as the reverse complement.
TCAGGCCTTGGATTCAGTGGGAGCTCACAGGAGCACAGCTCTTGAACCTTTCTGAGAGTTCCACCTCCTCCTTCTGAGAGTTCCACCTCCTTGTCCATTGAATAGTATTGCAGCTGCATAACAATCCCTGGATGAGCTCCACCAACTATTTTTCTACAAAATGACCCCTGGCTGTAATTGTAATACGCAGTAAATTTTACTGCTACTAGTAGTAAATGTGGTATACCTTTAACTGTTGTGTGTGTGTATCTCTCTTTGTGTAAAATGCCATCAAGCACAGCAGACTTATGGCAACCCTGAGGGGTTTCCAAGACAAGAGAAAAGCAAAGGTGATTTTTCCATTGCCTGCCTCTGAGTAGCAACCCTGGACTTTCTTGGTGGTCTCTCACACCCACATATCAACCAGAGCCAACTCTGCTTCGCTTCCAGGATCTGATGAGACTGGGCTAGCCTTGACCATCCAGGTTAGGGCTAATAGTGACCTATTTAAAATTACTTTAAAAACAGCTGCTGCTACTCCCTTGAGCCTACAAAGCACAGATGACTCTAGGGGAGTCTACAGATTAGGGTGATGTTGATTAACGTCAGCTTTCTCCAGTGCACTTTTCACCAGGAAGGGAATAGAAGTGATTAAATCAAAATGCATGTTTCTGGGGCTTTAGCTAACTCCCAGGCATGCCCTTAAGCCATGGTACCTGAATGCCAGCGTGACTGCAAAGATAGAAGTCAAACTCGAAGGGATGAGTGATGTTTGTGTCCACTGTTGTTCCTGCTGGGATGTTCCCACTTTTGCCAATCTGTACAGGTTAACAAGAAGAAAACAAGACATAAATAAATAAAATCAAGGACCAGTCCTTAGCAACATCAGAAGCTTGGGATACATTGGATCCTGCAGAGTAGAAGTTCTGTCTACACGTTTTCCATCAAATTGTCTCTTCAATGTCCCAGACAAGCTGCATGCAGAACACAGTACTATTAGCTTCAAATTATCTTAAACTTGTTGATGTGATCCTGGGATTAACCACCCTTTAGGTCACTTCAAGTGCTTAGACAGTCACTGTGTGAATTGGAGTTGGAAGAGAAGGGAAGGGAAGGAACCCGACTCACTGATCTTCAAGCAGGAGACCACAGAAAAGTTTCTCAGGGCTCTCCTCTCCTCTCCGATATGGAGAGGGTGTGTGGAATTCCGCACTGAAGAAAGCCTATTCTCCTAACCTGATCACATGATGTGGATCAGCATAATTTACTCTTCTGCTGATCACAAGGAAAGATGATGCCTGTTCAAAGCAGGTTCCACCCTTCACACTGATCAGCTCTCACTCTTGAGGTTTCACCAGGAACACCTCAAATGTTTTCAAGCTAATCTCTGCATTCATAAGGATTAGAAACACAGGCAAGCAGAAAGCCAAGACTGAGGATCTTGAACTTGCACACCCAATTCAAATTCTGCATTTGTGCCATGCAGTTGCAAAGGCAAAGCACCTACATGGAATTTGTTCCAATGTCTCTTTTGCTTTGATTTGCAGCTTTTTTGGGGGGGGGGGGAGGGATAAATCCCTTGAGCCTTTTGCTTACAATCCCCTTCAGGCCTCTCTATTTGATCTATCATGATCATTCGGGCAAAACCAGTCCTCAGAGCAACATGTCTAGCAAGGTCTGCTTGATGAAAGACCCAATTTAAAGAACATGGCTGTTGCTGAAGCTCACCCTCTCGTTTTTATCTGCACAGAAGAGGCGAGTGTGATGCCGTTTCTGAACGACAATGTAAGTGATGCCCGGCTGATAATCCTTCTCCAGTTTGATGCAGGCATCGCGGATGGCGAGGAGTTCATAATGAAGAATCTAGGAGAAAGCAACCACAACACTTGGAAAGGAAAGAGGAAAGAACAAGGAGGAGGTCATGCCAAGACCGCTGCGTCAGAACAGGAGGACCTAATATATCACAGTTCAACTGACATCTACCCCCTTTCCCCTCAAAAGATCCCCCTGACTGTTGGAAGAGATCCCCTGATTGGCAAGCTGCAATTTCAGAAATCCAACTCTCACTGCAGGTGCCTACTGAGTTTCCAAAAGGCAAGGGTGCATGAGCCCATCCTTGGACGTTAAGATGCTGTGCTTGTCCAAAGGGCTAACACCTTGCCCACCATACTGTTTTTGCAGGAGGCCCCAGATATCTTTCCCCTCAGGAACGGCATCACTTACTCTGGAGGTAGTGCAGGTTTCTCCTGACCAGGTGGCATTGCTGGAGTAAGGTAATGGCCGAGGTCCTGCCTACCTGAGGGACCGTCTCTCCCCATACGAACCCCAGAGAGCGCTGAGGTCAGCTGGAAAGAACCAGCTGAATATCCCTGGGCCAAGGAGGCCAGATTGAAGACCACCCGGGATCGGGCCTTCTCCATTGTAGCCCCACTGCTGTGGAACCAACTCCCGGAGGAGGTACGGGCCCTGCGATGTTTAGACCAATTCCGCAGGGACTGTAAGACCTACCTCTTCAAAATGGCCTTCACCTAATGCTGAGTCATTATTTTAGTCACTGAATTTACTAAAGACCTAAGTTATAGCACCACAATGTTAATTTTAATGTAAGTTGTTGATGTTTTAATGCTGATTTTATAATTGTGATTGTACTTATTATGTATGGTTTTATTGTATATTGTATTATTATGTTGTGAGCCGCCCTGAGCCTGCCCTGGCGGGGAGGGAGGGATATAAATAAAAAGTATTATTATTATTATTAAGGTATCAGAGCCACAAGAGGAAAGAAACACTATGGCTGTCATGACTCACTGCAGCTCACTCAGTGATTCATATTCAGAATTCCTAAAGGAGGAGCCCAAGGTCAGCGACTCTGAAGGACTAGAGGGACCAGGAAAGGACCAGTGCTGCAGAATCACTTGCAGATGACGTCACCTCAACACCAGAGGCTGTCTTGGCAGAGCCTACAAGGGAAACCTCTCCATCAGCCCCAGAGATAGTCTTCAGGCATCTGCCCTGCAGGACTTGAGCCTAGCCCTGTAGACTCCCAGGACTCTCTTCCAGTCTGCAGGGATGCTGGTGGGCCCAGGCCAAAGTAACACAAAGGAGGTTGCACACAACACCAGGGTATAACAGTGCACTGAGGGTGAGTCCCTGCAGGAGCCAGGTCACTGTGCAGAGCCACCGCAGGAACTCTAGCACCTGTCAGCTGAACTCAATTATATCCCATGATGACTTAAGCTGGAGCCTGGAAAGACACTCTTCCTGGATCATCCACTTCGCAAGACCACAACCACTGCCTGTCTGCTACTGTGCTCCAGACCATGACAGCTCCGGAAGCCTAGATCCTGCTCAGTGACCACCTGCAGGGTAAGTCCTGATTCTTAAGGAGACCAGTCAAAGCCTACGGTGGACAACAGTGGACATTTCCCCATCATAAAACAGTTGAGAGCGACACGTGCCTCAGTGAGATGAAGTTTGCCTACCAGAGCATCAAGTGACTTGTGGGTGGTCAACCAACCTAGAAGAACATCTTATGATTCAGTCAGAAGCACCGCACAAGCAGCAAGAGGGCAGGCCTTGGAAATCACCGGGGACAAGGTTGAATAAGGGGAATTCCTATGCTAAGAAGTGCCTTGGCAGTGGTTCCCTGCCTTAAGCCCACTGCACCTGTCTCAGCCTTCTCATTACCAGGCCCTGAGTCAGGAAAGAGGCAAGGCTTGTAAGCAAAGCCAGCCATCTTTGAGGTAAATTCTTGCTCTCTCCCCTCTTGGATTGGCTTCCTTGCCATCAAGAGGGGCAAGGGCCCATCCAATGGTGATTCTTTCTTGCCAAATACAACTGGAAACTTGTAATGCCTTAAAGTGATTTGCCACAGGTAGAGACTCACAGCATTGGAATCAAAACAGGGTTTTTTTAAAATGGAAAACGTTTGGCTCTCTGCCTCACAGATATTGGTTCGAGTTTCAGCCGCATGTACCTGAAAGAAAGTCAGCTTTACAGACAGGATTCACTTAATCTTTTCTTGTGTTTTGGTTTGTATTATAGTACATAAAAATTGCCAATTTAAAAAACAAAAAACAAAGATACCCTTGTCAACCTTACTCTCCCTACTCAGTCCTACCTAAGGATTTTCGTTTGCTCATTCACATGCTTTTTGCAAAACTTAAGCCATTTTCTTCCTAATCAGCCGCTTTCTTATTAATGAAGCAGATTACAATTAAACAGAACACACAATGACCTGGAAAGACTACTGGAAAAACAATACAAAAAAGCCCAATGAAACGAGCAGCCAAGCAAGCTAACAGCCGCTATCCACAACAGAACCTAAGTTTTCAATTAAAAGCCCTCCTAAATGAACTCTGATTCTATGCCATCCATGAAAGAGCAGAAAGGGTTTCCACAATGCCAGTGCCACCTCAAGAGTAATCTACAAATGGGCAAAAGCCAATTTCACATATTTGCACCAGGGGATATATACCAAGCCCTGGTCACAGGACAGTAACTGCTATACAGGTACATCCTGGAACAGGAGGTCATGAAAGTGCTTTCTGTATTGATGTGCCAGATGGCCTCTCCAGTCTTTTACAGGGATATGCAAGCACTAATCACTCACTGCTTCAATAGCCTCACAGTCCCACTGGCCATAGCTTCTACAAACCCTTTCTCCATTAACACAACGGAGTCCAGAGCCTTCTGCTGCAGCAACCTTTGTGTGTTGTTGACACTACGGAGAAGAGGGCAGCTGCTCACCTGTGGAAGCTGTCCCTCTGGCACTCCATCGCGATAGAAGATGATGCGGGTGGGCTTGAAGCGTGTGGATTTGTAAAACTGGATGAGGAGCTCTCTCACCATGTATGACAAGTCCTCAATGATTTCCTGGCGGGGTCGCTGCACCCGCACTGTTGCACAGTATCGGCTGGGATGGGCATCCATGCTGCCCACCACCTGTAGGAAACAAAGAGCAAACATATGAAACTGTCATCTGAATCACCGGCATTATGGCTAAGGCAAGGAGAAACAGGTATTAAAAAATTACACAAAACACTACCATTTTCACCAACTGAATGCAGCGTAGGTTAAAATGTATTATGTCGTACATTCATGGCATTTCTAGGAGAACTATGCATTTGAATGTTTTTAAAGGACGGATGATTATTTGAAAACTGCAATATGATCCTAGAGAACATCAATAGAAACCATACCCTGATTGCCCAGGCTAGCCTCCTCTCATCACAGCTCGGAAGCTGGATGGGAGACCACCAAGGAAGTCCAAGGTTGCTATGCAGAGACAAACCACCTCTGCTCAATTTTTGCCGTGACAACCCTACAGGGTTGCCACAAGATACTTTTCACCGCCACTAAAAACAGTGCAATATATCCAACAAAAAGCATGCGACAAAAAACTGCTTCAAAGTTTTCAACAGGACAAAAAGGAAAAAATGCCAGGTGATAGACAGCTGATCTATTTATACCAAGTCCCTACATGTTTCGCCCTGCAGGCTTTGTTGGGGGAAATCTTCTATAAAAGCATAATTATTTATTTAATACACGTAATAGAAATACCCCTTGATGAAAGTTACTCCACTGTTATTAAAAATAGTATTTAAATTGACAGGATCAAAAGTAATTTCCAAAAATAGATAAAATACTGATCAATATACCATCATGTCCAATGTACAGTTTACTGATCTCATATATTGATCTCATATTTTTGGAAATTAATTTTGATCCTACCTTTTTAATACTATTTTAAATAACTTTGGAGTAACTTTTTATCAAGGGGTCTTTCTCTACTTGTGATAAATATATAAACATGTTTTTATAGATTCCCCTTACGAAGCCAGCACGGCAAAACATGTAGGGACTTTGTACAACAATAAAAAAGTCATCTATCTCCTGGCATTCTTTCCATTTTTGTTCAGTTGGCACATTGCTGGGTACAAGTCAGTTTTTCTTTACCCTCAAATTTTCAGACACTGAAACAACAACCTTTTATAAACAGTGCCCTCCCAAATAGTTCCATTTTACATATGCTGCAGAACAAGAAGAGTGTGAGAGCCTTTCTGACCTCTTTTAGGCAGGCCATTCCATCAGATGGGAGACAAATCAGAGAACCTTCTTGCAGGGCGGCACCTTCAGGAGATCTTGCACAGATTATGTTAATAGTACACAGAGGGTTTTTAAAAATCCTAATCTGAAGGATTATATTTTTTAACCTTGACCATACTGAGAGGCAGTGCAAAGCTGGACAAAGCATGGACCAAGGTTCAAACCCACCTATGAAGTTCTCCATCTAGCTTGAGCCAGTCAATCCCTCCCATACTAACCTACCTCACAGGACCTGTTGTGAAGATAAAATGGGACATCCACCTGTGCTACCTTGAGCTCCATGGAAGAAGTATTGGATACAAGGAAGAGGTATTCCCACATGGACGTGCTCTGCACTATACCAAACACACATAAATTTGAGTTGCTGAAACTGGGATTCAGAAAATACCAAATCACATTTATGCATGCATGTTTTTGTAATCCATCAAGTATATGCAACAGGAAGCAGACCCAAGGTGATTTAAGCAGGTCTGTTAATTAAAGACCATCCTGCAATACTACCCAACCCTTCCTTCATAGAGAAAATGATCAAACAGAAGATATTCCTGCAAATATTTAATAAGCTACATGCTACAGAAAATCCTTCAATAGTTTACTATAATAATTACCTTGCCTGCTATACATGCACACAAATTTAAAACCAATACAAAAAATAGAAATCTATACCATTCCTTCCTCACCATTATCACTTTGTTCATGCTTGGCGGATCAAGTGTGACAAAAAAAGCCCAATGCTTTTGATCAGCAGATGTGGAAGACAAATTATATCTATGTTGGACCAAAAAGATCCAAAAAACCAAGAACACAATCCATATTAATACCTTCTGTTAGGGACCAGCACAATGACACATATTGGTATACAGACTTTTGAGTTCCCTAGAACTCTTCATCAGGCTAAATGTAAAACATGTGGCCGTTCTAGGGAAACTTGAAAGCTTATTAGCACCAGCCCAAAGCCAATGTTATTTGGCACTGGGCTGGTCCTAATAAAAGGTATTACACAGATTGCGTTCTTGGCTCTTTAGATCAGGAAGAAACAGGCAGCGGGGTTTTTTTTCCAGCCGCCATTGCTGTGTTCCCTTGGGAGGGGGCAGCATTAGATAGCATGGGGCTATGTAGCTAGAGCGGCTGCAATGCAGCATGTGGTGAGGCAGGCTGGGTAGCATAAAGAGCAATGATGTGGGAGAAGGCTGGGGAGGCAGGCTGGCTCTAAAACAATCCTAAGGACAGGAAAAAGGGATGGCAGGGGAAAAAAAGACTAAGAAGGAAGGAGGGAAAAACTGCTTAGAGAACTGGATGGAGTGAATAGGGCCAAGTGCCCTCCCCCCTTTTCTCTGGAATGTCATGGGATTATGTGCATGTGTGTTCACATGCAAATACAACCATAAATCAAACACATCAACTGCCAACATTCTGCATTCCACAGGATGGAGTAAGATGGTTTGCACTTTGTGATACAGCTGAAGCAGAAAAGCCTACTTCTTTCCACTACCATCCTGGGATGGCCAGAGGCTAGTTCCCCACCCAATACAGAAGGTGTCCTTACCAAATGTCTCCATTCATTCTTGCAGAAGAAGCAGGGCACCACAGCTTAGATCCTACACAGCTCAAATGAAGTCATGCTAGAGTGAAGTGACTTCTGTATCTCTCCCCTCTCATGGCAGGTCAGTGGACCCCAAAGGGACACCATGGGAAGCTAACTGGGAACTGCAGAATGTGTGAGTGGTGGTGGGGTAGAATAAGGAAACTCTGCCTCCTGTCTTCCACAGATAGAAAATCTTTCCATCAGAAGAACTGCTGCTGCATGGACAAAAGAGCATCTTTGGATTTCAAGCCTGTATCTGGGAATAAGGTAGGAGAAAAAGAAGATCTGATTCCTACCCCTAACTCTGAATGGCTCTGCCCTATAAATGATTCTTGTCCTATAAACAACATGGCCTGGGTATGTTTGCAAGCACCTATAGCATCCCATGCCTTGTTATACCCAAGCCCTCCCTCTGCAAATAGGCATCTCATTCATACACCAGAAAGCCAGCCCGAGTTCCATCAGTCTCACCTTACACATTTAATGTACCAGGATGCACAGATAGGGCAGAGGGAGTTCTTGTGGAGCCACTTCCAGGTTTTGGTAGGCCCTAGACAGAGAGTTCCGAGGCCTTCCTTCCCCCACCATCAGACCCCCTGTTTACACTCTCCCTCCCAACTGCATGCCCCTCATCCACCTGTACATCCTTTCCCTGCCAACTTGAAATTCCCTCCACCGCCCATGCTCACAGGTGCCTGACTGCCTTCAGCTCTTTCCCCAGTGGCAATGGCACAGTAGTGTGTGCAGCTGAGAGAATGGGTTGCTAGCAAGAGTTTACACCAAAGGATCAATAGCAGTGGGCCCTGGCAACTGCACAACTTCAGGGTATGCTGACACTGGCCTTGTTTCATGGTTCCCGCAGAGATCTATGGTTAGTTAAGACTGCACACGTGCACACACACACACAAACCCTGACCTCCCTCATATCACCAGGGCAAATGTTCAGGTTCCTAAGTGCACAGCCGACCTTCATTCATTTGGTGAGGAAGTGAATGGCTTGGGGATGAAGTCAGGGAGGGGGCACAAAACCAACCTTTAGCCATTTATAGTAGATGTAATGGAGAAAGTATGCATTTGTACATACAGCTCAAAGATGTTTGCATCTGCTCCCTTGTAAAATTTAATTGCATAAAAATTACCATGTAGTGGTTTTCTACATACCACATAAAGCGCGTAGACGTGACAAGAGACCAGGCACCAAAACCCACTCAGCAACTGCTCTGTGCCAACTCACAGTGGACTTCTTTATAAGGTGATGCATTTTAAGACCAGCCAATTTATGTGCCGGAGACTTGAGTGTTCCTATGCTCGCATAGCTCACTGGCGCCACCTACTTTACATGAATTGCTAAACCACAAAGAACTGTGGCCTAAATGCGCACATTCCTAGCTGTGTGCTCCCTGTCCCGGAAAGAATCTGGGCTTAGAGAGGCTTTGCAAATTACAGTTTGGAAGGAGGGGGAAAGACAACAGCATCGCCCTGTTAACTAAACCAGCATCTATTGTCAAAAGCTCATACTGGGAAAAAGCTCTTTCGTCACACTAAAGAAAACTGACTTACGAAGGGAGAAGGAACAAATGCAGCCTCCCAGAACAAAGTCCTTCAACAACTAAATCTCAGTTCTGCCAGTGGTCATTCCTCTTGGCCTACATCACTCCCCTCACCCCACTTTCTCCCTCCCATCTTCTTTTAACTTTGTTCTCCTCCTCTTCCACTCAGTGTTTCATTCTTCCTTGGTTTCCCATGTTGCTTTGCTCTATGCCTCCCCCACTACTATATGTCCTTTTGTGCCCTACTGAAATAAAAGTTCCACTGTGTTTTCCTCAAGCCTGTTTCTAGAGGCATTTTCCACTGAAAACCTGCTACGCAATCTGAAGATGGTATTCACTTACTCTGAAACTGTGCTGTACAGATACTGCAAGTTTTGGAAGAGCAGACTGGTGCATATCATGGCAGGGAGGTTGCATAGTGAGAGAACAAGACTGCTGAGTTGTACCTGGTGGCAAAAACTGACCTTGACTTTACCCTTCACAGGACACTGCAAAGTTAGAATCATTCAGCTGGAAGGGACCTCCAGAGTTATCTAGTCCAACCCCCTGAACAATGCAGGAAATTTACAAATACCTCTCCCCATACACACCCAATGACACCTACTCCACACCCAGAAGATGGCAAAAAAACCAAAAACACAAAAACCTCCAGTATCCCTGGAAAATGGCCTGGAGAAAAATTGCTGCCTGACCCTAAAGTGGTGAACAGCATTTCCCCGGGCATATAAGAAGGGGCCATGAAAACTAAATACTGAAGCAACTATTCCTATCAGATGGCCACTTGCCTATTTGAAAACCTCCAAAGCCTGAGAGCCCACCACCTCCCAAGGAAACTTGTTCTACCGAGGAACTGTTCTGTCAGGAAGTTCTTCTTAATGTTTAGTCAAAAAATCTTCTGATTCAATTTCAACCCACTGATTCTGGTCCGGCCTTCTGAGGCAGCAGAAAATAACTTTGCAACATCCTCTATATGACAGCCCTTCAAGTACTTGAAGATGGTTATCATGTCACCTCTCCGTTGTCTCCTCTCCAGGCTAAACATACCCAACTCTTTCAACCTTTCCTCATAGGACTTGGTCTCCAGACCCCTCACCATTTTTGTTGCCCTCCTGTGAACACGCTCCAGCTGGCCTGTATCCTTCTTAAATTGTGGTGCCCAAAACTGAACACAATGCTGTAGGTGAGATCTAACCATGGCTCACTGAAAGGCCTGCTTTAAGGAGTGTTACTAGGCACATTAAAAATGTTATTAAAAAACATTATTAGGCACATTAAAAAATTCAGCTTCCTGGAAAGCACAAGAAGCAGAGTGGATCAGCGTCACCTTCGCAGATCATCCAGACAAAGCACGAATGGGGAAAGGGAGAGAAGAAAATACAGATCACCAGAACTAGATGACCAAATCCAACAAGTATAGAATGAAGACAAGCTGGGCATCCTACTCACAATTTCCCATATACTGCCCTCCACCGCTCCCAAAGGGATTAAATATCCAGTCGCCAACCTTCCAGTCCAATCCCTTCCTTCCTACACAGCTGCTTTTCCACTTTGGGCAAACCCCACACCCATTCATAACAGATCCTAGCACAGACTCCCTCACCTGCCTGCCCTCTCAGAGCAGGAACAGACCCATTCTTTCTCTCTAGTGTCAAGTCTGTCTGTAACTCTGGCTCAGTCAGAGAGCATTCTGGGTAGAACTAAAGTGTATTCAAATGCTGCTAGCTTGTACCTTCCCTACCCCCCTCCTTTAGTGAGTGTCCTTGTTTTGAAATGGAAAGATGTGAAAGTCTTATCTGCGCCTTCTCAGGCTCGGCTCACAGAAGGGAGTCGGAGTCTACTACAATCAAGGCCACTCATGCCTGAGAACGAATTGGTAACATCAATGTGTGAATGTGCCCTGCATAATCCTCCCCCCTTAGGAATCCCTTTGAAGTGCCCCATATATGCCATGCATTTACAGGTTATTCTTTAGTCTTTCAATGTTGGCCTAGCCTCAAGTAACAGTATCAATAAAGTAGTTTCTTTGTATCAACGACTGTCACTGAATCTGCCGACTTGACATCTAGTCAGCCTCCCATGTGACTCTTGTGGCTTTGGTCACTCCTTCCCTCTCTAGGCCTGGGCTGCATCAAAGCAACGAAAAATCCAGTCCAATGAAATAGATTCCATAAACCCCTCAAAACCCACTGGGGAAGGTGGAGAAATTTCCAGAGAAACTGTTGCCCGATTCCTTCAGTATACTAAGGCACAGCGGGCCTTATTCTGCAGTGGTTTAAGGCAGCGCAGAGGACCCTGGCAGGACTCACCATAGAAGGAGGAATGGATGGCAGCCAAGCTGGCAGAACAGTGGAGAAGGGCAGCAATAGGCAGCAGCTGGCGCTCAGCCACTCAGTCAGATCTGCTCCTTTATGTATTCTGCTTCTCTGCCTCAGATAAGCAGCCTTTGGTTTTTACCACATGCTCAGATCTCCTACCCAAAGATTCCTAAGGGGGGAGGATTATGCAGGGCACATTCACACACTGATGTTACCAACTCGTTCTCAGGCTTGAGTGGCCTTGATCGTAGTAGACTCCGACTCCCTTCTGTGAGCTGAGCCTGAGAAGGCGCAGATAAGACTTCCACATCTTTCCAAAGGCAGCACCACACACTGAGAAGTAAGCCAACTGAACCCCAACCCATGGCATATCCCCAGGTGTTGCAGCAAATCTGGGGCCCAGACCATCATGAATGATGCTTGCTCCTTCTGTCCTACTCTGAAGTGACCTCTGGCAGACAGTGGATGTCAGTGGTATTAGCTAAGGAAGCAGGAGGGTTTGTATGAGGCTTGCAGCTACTATGATTTCTGCATCTTCATATTTATATGGTACCCATGCACATTTTTATGCTAGAGAGAAAGTTTGCCTAGAAAGTCTGCCAGTTCACAATCAAAGTGCAGAAAAAAGAAAGATGCACAGTTAAACTGCACTTCAGTGAAGAAGACAAAAAGAAGTTAATCAAATAAAATAGCTTACAGCCGTTATGGAGGGCTTCTTCCCATCTCCTGCTGGTGGATGGGTTACGTCTGCTCCAAGGAATATAACTGGCTGCTGAAAGACGGCAGAGCTGCGGGCGCAAAAGAGACATAGAGAGAAGGAAGTTAACCAAGTATAAACAAAGACTGGGAGGAGAGACTGTAGGAGGAGAGTTACCACTATAACTATCATATCCTCTTTAAAGAATTTTTTTTTGAGGAGGGGAATACCTCTATCTGTAAAAGTGACAGCAATTGATAAAACTAACCAGAGGCTACATATGTTCTTTCTCCACCTCCCTCCTCATTCTAGTTCAGCCCCAAGGATTATTGGGATAGTGTATTCAGAACAAGCTCTCAAGGGACTATTCTATCACTGCAAAGAATGAGGGCAATATATTGCAGGAGTAGCAATTGTGGTGAGAAGAGAACAGTACTAGCAACTGGAAGGGAAGAAGTACTTAGAACTGGGACTGTACAAGCCCTCCTCTCACCCATTCTAGCCACAAATGCTTGCTTAAGCCTTTATAATCATGACTGTTTGCCTTTATGCTTTTACAAGTACAAGGTACAGGCCCGTAGCCATGATTTTTTTAATCCTCAGGGGCCCCAGGGGGGCTGCCAGTAGGAAAACTTGTCTCCGCCAGCAGCAAGGAGGCTGTACAGTTGCCACCCCCTCTGCTTGCTGGGTCTTCTGAAGACACAGCCAAGAGGAGGGAGAGTCTGCATCTTGTTGCCTGCTGACTTTGAGTCTTCCAGCTGCTTGCTAGCAATAAGAAGACTCAGCGGCCAGCAACAAGGAGGCCAGGCAGATGGTGATCACCACCCCCTTTTCCTTGTTGGGTCTTCAGAACACCTGGTGAGGGGAGGGAGGCAATGAGCCAGCTTCACTGTCAGCTGGGCAATTCTTGTCCCTGCTTGCTAGCAGGAAGACTTGGCAGCCAGCAATAGAGGCCACATGGCTACCCACTCTCCTCCCCTGCCAGCCAACTGAGCAGAGAGGGGGGTTTAAACTTTAAATCCTCTCTCTGGAATCACACTGCAGCAGCATCACAATTTGCCCATTGCAGCAGGCTGCGGATAGGGGCACCCCTAATTTGAGAGGGGGCATCACCCCTTATGCCCTGCTGCTGGCTATGGCCCTGACAAGGTATGCGATTAGATGCCAGTTTTGATATCTCAATTTTTTTATCTTCTAAACAAGTTTTAAAAGGTCACATTGAAGGCTGATGGTCTATGCTATATGACATTTCAATAGTCAAAGATGAGCTGCTCATGACAACCATTGCTCTGGCCAGTATCGCACTCCAAAAACCGATGCTTTATGAATGAACGATAGTACTTAACAGGTGCAATGCATTCATGGGCACAGAATGCAGATCTCGGGACACCAGTTCTCTTTTCTCGAAAGGTACAACATGTGCTTCCCTGTCATACAGTGCAACAGTAGTTCCTGCATCGATCAGGGTCACAGATTCACACTTTGTTTTAAGTTGAAAAATATCAGGGACATGAAGGATGCCAGTTCTGAATGGCATGCTTACCGCTGATGGGGCACCAGGATGTTGTTGATTCCTCCAAGCTTGACGTTGATCTTGAGGCAGAGGTTGGAGAGTGTCTGTGGCGAAGTCTTCACTACGTTCTTGACCTGCACGCACTGCGTAGCCATTCCCAGGAGTGTATCACCCACACGCTTCACCTCCGCTGGGGATGGAACAGCAGAATGTTATAGCAGGCAAGCTTCTGGAAACTGTGTTTCAGAACACAATTTGAAATTGCATTCAGTTGGCTAAATAAGTGTTTAAAGAAGGGCTGGAGTCAATTTAAATCATGCAAAAAAATGCTCAAGTCCTTCCTCCTGAGGTCCATCACTTAAGTGAAGAGTTCAGTGGGATCCACATTCTTCCACTTCCTCATAGAGGGGGGGAAGTGTCCTGGATACAGCAAATTAGCTTGTCAAGGCACAGGAACCTAGCCCTATTATTGTTACTACCACTATAGTAATAATAAAGGCAGATTACAAGTATGATTTAAAAATCCTTTTCAGTCAATCACTGAGCAGATTCAAACTCTTATCATACCTTGTAATCAACCAGCAAAAATTCCTAGTAAAACAAAATAATCCAGTTAGGCTGGATTGTAGAATAAGTGTGTGTGTGGGGGGGGAAGCTAGAAACATATCAGTGTAGGAAAGAGTTCATTCCCATCCGGGTCCAGCCCAGCACCCCTGTACTTAGAATGAGACGGAGAGAGGGCTAGCTGGAACAGCTTGAATTTGTGCTCTCTGGAGGGGGGGGGGGGAATACACACAGATCTCCCTGATACACACAAATATCTCAGGCTTCATATAACCTTAATTCTCCTTCCTTCCCATCCTTCTCAACATCTCTCCTGCTAACGTACCATACACTGGTGTCTTCCCTGGGAGGATGACTATGATGAGCTGAAGCCCAGAATATGTGTTCTTAAGGTGCCGGAACATGGGCTCCACACTGTCTGCACCTTGCGCGTATTTGCAGAAGCAAGGCTGGCCCTGGATTGGCATCCCTGCATCCTTGGAGATCTTGCGCAGCTGGTCTGTAAAGTTCCTGTGCCAAGGGAAGGTGGAAAGTGGGCTCAAAAGGCCAACATGGGAAGAGGTACTTTTTGCATTACTAAGCAATAGCTAGGCATCCTTTTCCTTTGTAGGGGAAACTACTAGGTCCAAACTGAATCCAGGTTCTTAACCTCCTCCCCCGCTCCCCCCCCCCAGCCCCCCAAGAAGCAAGTGCTTCAAGCAGTCCATAACTAGCAGGGAAGCCATCATTCCCCAAGGATTTCCACCAGGCCATTTTCGCTCCTGAAAAAAATCTTCTCTGGAGCCTTAGAGGCAGTCAATTATTGCCGAGTCTCAAATTTATTGTTTCTGGGCAAGGTAATTGAGAGAACAGTAGCTGAGCAGCTACAGGATTTCCTGGAGGACACATAGACCTGTTCCATTCGAGCTTCTGCCCAAACCATCGGACAGAAACTGTGTTGGTCACCTTAGCAAATGACTTATGCAGGCAGCTGAACCAATATGTATTTGAAGAATATGAACATTTAATACCTGAAGAAGATCTGCTGCACTGCCATCACCAATATAGCACTTTTAATGTTATTACAATAGTTTTAAATGGTTTTAATATATGCCTTATTGGAGGGTCTCCAATAAGCAGATGACACCCAGCTATATCTCCTCTTGATTGGATAACGTCCCACAAGATCTGGCTACGGGCCTACAGGTCATGGTGGGCTGGCTAAGAAAGAGCAGGCTGGAGCTGAATCCACGAAAGATGGAGGTCCTGTGGGGGAAATGGGACTGGAGCTTAGTTTACCAGTCCTTGATGGGGCACCATTAATACGAGAGCCTGGGTGTGACATGGGAGGCTCAAGTTACGCACATTGCCACGGTGGCGTTTTTTCATCTTCGCTAACCTCAGCAATTGGCCCCCCTCCTGTGCCGTTTGGACCTAGCCACAGCGATCCATGCGACTGTCACCTCCATACAGACTACCGTAACTGCCTCTATGCTGGCCCACCCTTGAGACTGACCTGGAAACTCCGATGGGTCCAGAATGCAGCAGCATGAATCCTAGCAGGAATGCCACGGACGGCCCATACACAACCAGTGCTGCGCCAGCTACACTGGCTTCTGTTTGAGTCAGATTCAAAGCATTGTTTTTGACCTCTAAGGCCTTGAGCAGTCTGTGGGACCATCCCCTCCGTTATCTCACTGGTAGAGCATTATCCTCTGCCGGCAGCAATTTGCTGGTGATCCTCAGCCCTAAAGAGGTCCGGCTGTCCTCAACAAGGGCCAGAGCTTTCTCAATTTGAGAGCCAGTTTGGTGTAGTGGTTAAGTGTGCGGACTCTTATCTGGGAGAACCGGGTTTGATTCCCCACTCCTCCACTTGCACCTGCTGAGATGGCCTTGGGTCAGCCATAGCTCTCACAAGAGTTGTCCTTGAAAGGGCAGCTGCTGGGAGAGCCCTCTCCAGCCCCACCCACCTCACAGGGTGTCTGTTGTGGGGGAGGAAGGTAAAGGAGATTGTGAGCCGCTCTGAGACTCTTCGGAGTGGAGGGCGGGATATAAATCCAATATCATCTTCTTCTTCAATTCTGGCCCCAACTTGGTGGAACTCTCTGCCAGATGACATCTAGGCCCTATGGGATCTTATGCAATTCTGCAGGGCCTGTAAGGGAGAGATGTTCTACCAGGTTTTTGATTGAGGACAGCAATGGCTGGCACCTTTTCCTCTCCTCCCCCCCCCACCCCGATATGCTCCCATAAACTGGACAAAGAACAAATTCACCAGGATGCCATCGGTGTTTTAGAAATCTACCATTTTAATTTGTATTCAGTATATACTGAATATTCAGCAATTCTGTATATCGAATAAAAGTAGTAGTAGCAGCAGCAGCAGCAGATCTATTCGATATACAGATTTAAATAAAAATGGTAGATTTCTAAAACCCATAGCCAAAAAAGGTGGTGGTGGTAAAAGCTTGAATGTATTAAAAGTAGCAGTTGCTGGTATAGAGCATCTCCCCTGACTGGCTACTAGACAATATGCAAGGATTTGACACTCCTAGCCTTTTGGCAGTTCTTTAGAATTTCTTGCTTCAAGCCTACCACCTGCTCTTCTGCAGACCTGAAGCTTCCTCACCCCCAGACTAGTATGAATGAAATAGGGGTGAATGAAATAGGGGTTGGCATACAGCATGCTGCTGAACCCATAAACTGAATGAAATAGGGGTTGGCATACAGCATGCTGCTGAACCCATAAACTGAATGAAATAGGGGTTGGCATACAGCATGCTGCTGAACCCATAAACTGAGCTACATGTGCAGGGGGCGGGGCGCTGTAGAATGCCAAAGAAGACTTTCTTTCCCCTGTGCTGTGAAATCAAGTTTGGAAAGAAACACCTCATCCATTAGCTGAACAGCATCTATGCACTTCATACGTTTTGGAACCCTTGCAATAATTCTGGCCATAACTGAACAGGCAAATGCAGCTGTTTATCATAACAGTAAATCCAAAGAGAAGGGACATGCCTATCAGGGCACAAGCTATTCCCACAGCAGCACAATCAGCATTTCACAAGTTCCCACAAGAAATCTGGAATTATTTTCCAGTTGATTCCCTCAAATGAAACAAAGAAGTCTGAAATAAACAGGTACTTCTCAGGTTTTCTCAGGCATATTCAGATGTACCCACATTTCTATATTTCTCTACATCATTTGGCAAGTTGATTCCGGACAGGGCATGATATGGAATTCTAATCTGTCCTCTAAGAGCAGGACAATGTTTAAGTACAGAAGATGGCAACCAAGATGGTTAAAGGTTCAGAGCACCTTTCGAAGAGTCTGGAACTTTTTAGTTTAGAAAAGAGAATAGTAAGTGGTTTATAAAATTATACACAGGGTAGATGACAGAGAAAACTTTCTCTCCCAAAACTCTAGAACTTGAAAGGCATTCAATTAAGTTGATGGGCAGCAGATTCTGGGATAAGAATGAGTGATTAAAATGTGGAATTTGCTGCCAGATAATGCAAAGGCCACAAGTGTAGCCTTAAAAGGGAATTAGATTCATGGAGGATAGGTTTATCAGTGGCTGCTAGGCACAATGGCTAAAGGGAACATTCCCATTCACAGGCAGTGAATACCTGTGCCAGAAGGCAACATCAGGGGAAGGCCTCAGCCTCAATGCCCTACTACTACTGGCCCTCCAGGGAAATTGGTTGGCCACTAAGTGAGACTGGATGCTGAACTAGATGGGCTCCTGACCTGATCCACCAGGGCTCTTCTTACGTTCATAAGGCTCTGAGTAAAATTTTAAGCACATCTCAAATCTCCCGCCTCTCTACTAAAGCCTCTTCAAAAAGCCAAATTTGGTGACACAACATGGACTCTGCCCTCCACTACCATTATGATGTTGGCTAATACACAGGGGTTATTTTGTATACATTCAAAACAGCAGCAAAATTAACAAAGACAGCAGAGACAAGAACTCATAACAAGTCATCTCCCCCCTCCCCCAATCCAGCAGGATCTCAGCACCACCTTATTTTGATACAACCCACTCCAGTTCCCATCTCACTTACTTCAGCACTTCTTCCCTGCACTGTTTCTGAGGGGCAAAACAGGCGATGGCCCAGACTTTGATCTCAATGCCATTGTAAAACTGCTTCCCCCTCATATCCCAGACACCCTGGTTAGGTGTGGCGATAGCCCGGTTCTGTAGGGGGAAAAAAATAAGATTACACATCTACTTTCTTGAAGGAAAGCTTGGTCTGTCAAGATATGGTTCATCCAGCATCGACTTTTACAATGAGACCAACCCGCAGCCAATACCAAGTCACTTAAAGAGAAGGGGAGGGGTGTCAAGGAGGCCATCCTCCTCCCCAGAGGAGTTCATCCTAAGAGAAATCTACTCTTCTGGCACATTTCTTGATGTATTCTAGGCTGAAGGGAGTAAGAAGCACAACTGGATGACACCAGCTCACCAATAGTGAGGCTGGTGTGGGCCTGGCCCAAGTTATATAAGGCTTCCCCACCAATCCAAAGAGAGGACTTGAAACCAGTTAGGTTCCAGGAGATTTTCAAATGAACAGGGAAACAAGGCAGAAAAGGCTGTTTTCCAGGTCTTGTGTGTTTCCTGGACAGCTTTTGGTATCTGGAAGGGCCACAAGTTCTGGTTCAAATAAGCTGCCAACCATGCCATCTACTCTAAAGCAAAAAAAAGGGACTCAGTTTGCCAGCTGCCTTTCCCCAAATCATATGCTCAGGACATAATTAAGGTTCAGTATGTTCAGACAAAAGAAGAATAAGAGGGTCTGGAAAGCCATTAAATGTAATCACCACACACACGCCTATCTCAATTACATCGAACAAGCAAGCAGGTATGCATATGATGGCAGATAAATAAAAGGCAAAGAGAAACGGCACCTTATTGGTGGAACCAGCTGCCGGAGGAGGTGCGGGCCCTGCGGGACCTAGGGCAGTTCCGCAGGGCCTGTAAGACAGCCCTCTTCCGGCAGGCCTATAATACTGACTGACAAGGAAATCTTTTGGATGGAACGAAATGCATCTGTAGACCGCCGGTTTTATCTATCTTGTTTTTATTAATTTATGGTTTTAATTCTACTTGTAAGTGTTTTAAATTGTAGTATTAAATTATTATGTTGTAAGCCGCCCTGAGACACTTCGGTGTGAAGGGCGGGGTATAAATTCCAATATAAATAAATAAATAAATAAATAAACTTATTCAGGCATAACCTTTGAAGAAAGATTATTTCAGGAATCCAAACCTCATCATGGCCAAGACAAGCATCACAACACTGCTTTCTACAATCACTTCCCCCCAACTCACCCAGCCCCATGCCCACCACCACTTTGACAAGCCAAGACAACACAACATCCAGCTGGTTTCATTTCTGCTTACCCGACCTCCATACTGTAAGATGGGAGCTGGAAGGACTCTCCCTGTCACTTCGGTCATGTCATCCTTCACCTTTATGCCAAACTCCTGTATGTACGGGTCCAGGTTATAACTGGCATTCTTCATCTGAAAGACAGAGATTAAGTTACACCATACAGAACAAAGTGTGCTGGCAGGTATGTGAGCAGAAAACAAAACTGCCAGTAGAGGGGGAAAATATAGGTTATACAAGACATCACGTATCATTTAAGACAAGAGAGGGAAACTACCAGCCTAACATTGGCCAGTGGAGACTCCAAGGAGAGCCACTGGAAGATTATGGTGCTGGTTTTTGCCAAGGTATGTCAGGAAACTCCACTCATGAAGTCATGGGATTCTATCACCTCATCCAAGGTGTGCCCCTCAGTGATTCTGCAGGAAAGACAGATGAACTCAAGCAAGCATACTTCAGCTGTAGACCATCACTCCTCAAGGTCTTGAGAACACAGACATGCACACATCTTGTCTGGAACTGATTGCTCCTGACAGATGTAATACACAGGTCAGAAATCTATCGCTCCAAAGCCAAATGTGGTTTGGTATGTAGCCAAATACAGCCGTTCAAAAAAGAAAAATGCACTCTTTAAGGTAAGATCTACTGGCAGGGTAGGTGAGATGCTAGAACAACCTGTATGTGAAGGGAATGGTTGGCAAAGATGGCTTCATAGAGCTTTATGGAAGGGAAATAAAAGAGGTGAGCAGTTGCTATGAATCCAAGTGCAAACCATGCACAGATTTATGCCAATACATAAAGACAATTGTGCAGACTGCTCTTTGGTATATTTATGACTTATCCTGGGACTTCATATGCACCATTTCCTTGTAAAAAAACTCCCAACAATGAGTGTTTAACATGGCAAATGAAGTTCAGTGTCGTTAAGTGTAAGAGAATGCACACTGGAACAAAAAATGCTAACTTTAAATATGGGTTCTTAATTGTCTGAGACCATGACTGAAGGTAACAAGGTTGCACTTTCCTGTAACTGATGTTCATCGAGTGGTCTTCTGTGCAGGCACACATGGGACGGTGATTATGCAGGCCTGACGCAGAGATCTTTTTCTCTAAAAGCTCTTTAAAATGTTCAGAGCACTCTCCCTTCACAGGCCAGCTCCTTCCCACTTAGCTGACATGTGATGAGGCAAGGTGAGTGCTCCTTCTCTCAGTCCCTTCTCACTGCCATGGAAGAACTCAAGAGTGCAAGAATCCCACAGGGGGAAAGGAGGGAGAAGGATGTGAGCCTGCACAGAAGACCACTTGATGAACAATAGTTACAGTTAAGTGCAACCTTGTTTTCATCTTCCTGGCTTCTGTGCAGTCCCACATGGGAGAATAGCAATCTGACTTACCAGTAGGAGGTGAGAGTGGGATCTTCAGCAAAATAAGAACTGAAGAACCACTTTCCTCACAGCTGCATTCTGTCTGAAATCAAGATTAACTGCATAGTGTATTTCTCATTACTTTATCTCCTGTTCCGATAGTTAGACCTTTTCTGTCATCTTTCCTACTTCTATACAGTTCTTCCATCAAGGTATCATCCTTAAATATTCCAGAATATTTCTGTTGCTTCAACATAATGATATAAAACTGGAAAAATTTAGAGAACTAGAAATGAAATTAATTTGGAAATGGTATAGAACACCGGCTCAATTAGCATATCTGATTAAGGGATTGAGATCCAATTGTTGCCATTGCAAAAAGGAGAAAGGACATTATGTGCATTTATGGTGGGAGTGTTCAAAAGTGGCTGAATTCTGGCAGAAGATTTTGGGAAAGGTGCAAGAAGTGTGTAAAGTTAAAGTGAAACTTTCGGGAAAGGTGTTATTCATGGGAATATTGGGGAATTCTAAAGTGGATAAGCCTTTCCAAGAGATATTTAAGGCTATGATTTTGGCAGCCCAGGCTGTCATAGCATTTGGTTGGAAAGATGCCACAAAATTGACTTCGGATAAATGGAACAGTTATTTATACGAATGGATTCAGTCAGATATATTATCAATACTAAAACAAGGAAAGCAAGGAGAGGTAAAAAACAAGAGGGGCCAATAATGAAATAAGGCTCAGGCTCCAAAGGGTGTGCATGTGGTTGAAAATATAAATGAATTCTATAATGGTCAATTTGGGAGGGGTGGGAGGAGGGAGGTAATTGATGGATCTGTAATATGAATGTAAGATATTGTAAGAATGTAAGATGGAGAAATAACATGAGTTATATTACAAAATAAAAAAAATGTAAAAAAAATTAACTGCATAGTGCTTTATGAATGTTGATGAGGAGGACCAGGTGGCTGCCTTGCAGATGATGTCTAAGGGTTCATAGCTAAGGAAGACTACAGAAGAAAATTGAGACCTGACTGAGTAAGCCCTGAGATTGAGCAGGCAATCAATTCTGGAGGCAGAATATTACAACTGAATGGCTTTGACAACCCAGTGTGATATGGTTTGAGAGGAGGCTATCTGGCCCTTGTGGGGGACGGCAAAGCAAACCAGTAGGTTGTCCTTCTTCTACAATGATGCCATATGGTCTAAGTAAAGAAGTAGTTACCTACAAACATCTAATGTGGGTGTAGGTGTGTTTGCTCCTTGTCTGATGTGGGGAAGGGAAAAACACTGGCAGAACTATGTTGCAGGAAACATGAAAGGAGGACAAAACCTTCAGAGGAACTCCAGACCAGGGTGGAGAACAATCTTATCAGGATGAAACCTTGTAAAGGACAGGGAAGACCACAAAGCCCTGAGTTCTCCTACCCTTCAGTAGAAGGTGATTGCCAGGCTACATTATAAGAGAAGAAGGATACGTTGCGTGTAGCAAGGGGATCAAAGGGCTTGATCATCAATGCAGAGAGCACCAATGAAAGGTCCGCTGGGAAATGGGAGAGGGTGCCAGAGGGTGTAAATCAAATAAACTTTTTGGAATTTGGGGCTGGGCCCCCCCCCCCCTGAAAAATTTGCAATGGGGTCATGGAAGGCTGAAATGGATGATGGATGGACTTTGAGGTAACAGCAGCAAGTATTCAAAAATATAATGCAATCGGCAGGATTCAGGGTGGAGGTCTCAGGAAAATCTGGACCATTAAACAGCTTAAGATTTCCTTATTGAGGAGTACATAGAGGACAGTAACACCTGCACCACTCTACTGATTGTGTATGAACCAGGCCATTAGGTTCAAGGACTAGAGATTTTAGTACAAGAGAGGCCCTATATGGAGCAGGTCTGACACCGTGGGAAGAGTTAGAAAGCAGTGTTGGGAACCATACCCTTTTGGCCAGAACAGTGCATCAGAATGCAACTGGACTTGTCCTCCCAAATCTTGGTGAGGACTCTCCCTAGCAGGGGAATTAGGGGAAAGGCATAGAAGAATTCCTTGCCAAGCCAGTTGGAAGGCTTTCCCTAGGCGCTCTTCTCTCTCTCTTTGTCATGAGCCCTGACAAGGAGGAGCTGGAAGGGTTAACAGACCTGGAAGAGTTGCCAGCCAGTTCCTCAGTTCCAACAAACATCAGCTGGCCCATCAATCACTCTCCAGGCACCAGTGTCAGCTGTTGACGATCAATCTCCTCCAAGCTCTCCTCCTCCCATCTCAAGAGTTTGAAGCAGGCTCTGGAAAGAACTTTCAGAGCGAAGACATGAGGCACGCCGATGCTTTAGATCTCTCAGCCCTGAGTTCTAGCAGAGTCGCTGACACCCAGGGAGCAGACTGATTGAGACTCCCATATAGCTCCCACCAAGGATCCAGTAACCTTGTGGAAGCAACAAGTCTATTCTCTGGGTTGCATCCACGCTCCTTCCTAATTCCTGATCCTGACCTGCTTGATTTCCTTGGCACCCTGACCTTTTGGCTTTTGGACACTGACTTCTGATTCTGGTTTGTGATTCTGCATTGGTGACTTGGCTCCTGCTTGACTTCCTGGACTTTGACCTTGGACTGGCTTTGGACTCCTGCCTGCCTGCACCCTGACAACATGACACTCTCTCTCTTTAGAGTGTGTGTGTGTATTCTGTACAGTGTTCCCTCTAAGCTGAGTTAGCGTGAGCTAGCTCACAGATTTTTAGCCTCTAGCTCACAGATTTTCGTCTTAGCTCAGGAAGGATGATACCAGAGCACAATAATTTATGCAGTAGCTGCAACAGACTCAGCTCCATAGTGAATGGAACTGATGAAGGAGCATGGCATGACTGCGAGCTCGGTTTCATGAAAGGTGCTAGGCTGTTGTTCCCACTGAGTAGGCCAGTACATAGGCGGTGGGGGTGTACTGGAACCACTGCGGAGCTGGCAGTCCCCAGTGTTGTAGGGCCAAAGAGACCCCCAAAGACTTATGGCACCATTTAGCTGACAGAGCCTCAGCTCCAGGAAAAGACTGGGGGCGGGGGGGGGGCTGTTTGACCTCAATTACTTCATTGTTGGATGAAGGGGACAATGACAATCAGGAAGTCAGAGGGTGGCCCATAAATCCAATCTCTCTCTCTCTCTCTCTCATTTTGGTACAAGATGGATCAATTCCTTGTTGGGTGGAGGAGTGACGAGAAGTCTAATGCTTTGACTTCAGCTTCTTTTTTTGCAGTGATGGTTCCAAGTTGCTATGTGCCCCCATGGATTTCTTTGGACCCAACAGTGACAGTGCTGACCCTGAATGGGGTTACAGGCCTAGTAGTCTGGTTCTGATGACCAGCTTTGGTTCCCAAAGGGCAGCTTTCAGTCTGGAAAGCCAGCTCAAGTGAGCCTTTAGAGTCAACTACGGTACTTCCAAACAGAACAACAGAGTGGTTGTGGGCCTCACCCAGGCATAGAAGAGAACGGTCACGGTCATCTGACTGAGCCATTTTTAGGGCGCATTCAATGCACTTTTTGAAGAGAGCCATAATAAAGTCCTCCTTCAAATCCCTCCTTTTGCAGGAATGAAACAGAGTGAAGAGACAAAGGTAAGAAGGTGAATAGAGGAGGGGAAATTACAAAGAAAAACTTGTGAAAATCAGTGAAGACATCCAGTCTCCATGGTGGCAAAGAAAGGACTGGGGAAGGAGTGCTTGCCCTGCCCTGCCATGTGTCATCTGGGAAAGAAGGAGCCAGCCCATGGTGGGAGGGGGCTGAGCATTCCAGATTTTCTAGTGAGCTTTCAGAGAAAAAGATCTCCACAGCAGGCTTACACAAGCACGGTCCCATGTGTGCCTGAACTTGAGGTTAAGTAGACATGGGCACAGACCCAAAACAAACCATGGTTTGTGGTTCATTTTGAACCAATTCATTTGGTCATGCCATGCCCAAAACGGAAAATGAATCACCTGTTTTCCTTGGTGGTTCATTTGATTCATTTTTGCAGTTTGTTCACCAGACAGCCTAGCGCTGATTCAGTCACTTCCTAGGCAACACTGGGGGTGGTCTTTTGGGAGCCCGAAAAACACCCATAGCAGTTGTCCACAGCTTAATTGGCAGCTATGAGAGCCAACCATGAAGCTCCTATACTGTTCTATGGGAGCAGACACCATGACTCAGCAGCTTTCACTTTGCAACGCGAAGAGAGAAGAGAATGAAAGCTGAAGCTGAATGGTCACTGAATGAAACAGGAAGTTGGAACAAATGGTCGAATCTAGTAGACATTTATTATGTTCTTAATTCTGGAACCATGAGGAACCATTAGAGACTTTAAAAATGAAAGCTACATTTTTCACAACAGTACTACCGAACAACCCAAGGAAACAAGCTGCCCCACCCTGTACCTGCAGAATTCAACAAGTTCTCAATACAGCAGCATTTGTTCAGTGCCATAGAGCATTCAAAGAACTTCACATATATCATCAATGCTGTATTCCTTCTGACAACCGTGCATGGTCATTGCTGCAGGTTAGGGAGGCTAAAGAACAGGGCTGAAGGTCATTCAGCGAGTTAACAGAAATTCCAGCTAACTGAATTCCCATCATGTAGCCCTGTTCCCTGACACATAGCCGCTACATTCCATTAGCTCCTCAGCCCACCTGCCAAAAACCAGCCCTACAAAGTTTCCAATTCACAGTTCCTGCTTCCCTCCCACAACAACAGATGGATGAGAGAAACGTACCAGCCGGCTGATTTCCTCTTGTCTATCCGGGGCCGACCTTGCAGTTGCTTTTATCATGGTAGAGGTCTGATTGTCTGTTAGTTTCTTGATGCAACGTTGGCCAGCCACGATGTTACACACCTGGCAAAGCATGCAACACAGGTAATTCAAATATTCTGTCTTGTGCTTCAGTTCAATATAGCCCTATCCCCAAAAAGTATTATAATAATGAAACTGTCACAAACATACCCCCTTAAAACTGATCAGTAACTGCAGTTAGTAACATCAACAATAAAAAGCTAGAGACCTTTGATCAAAAGCCCATCCAGACTACTTGAGGATGCTGTAACCCACACACCTGATGGCCGAGGCAAAAAAACCCCTGAACCATCTACAGCAGGGGCCCCAACCTTTTTGAGTTAGTAGGCACCTCTGGAAATCTGACACAGGGTGTGGGCACAATCACGGAATGGTTGTCACAGGAGGTGGAGCCGAACAAAATGTTAGGGGGGTTATGCATAACTGACTGTTGCTCTTCAGTATTTCCAGCAGGAGCTCTGTTTAACAGGATTCCTTTTAAAATGAACATACTGCTTTACATACACAAATAATAGATATTGATCTAGCTAAGAAGCACTCATCTGTCAGTATCTGTCAGATTCCCAGTAGCCAATCAGAAGGTCTGCTGACCTCACCCACTTTCTAAAAACACTTGGTCGGCATCACGTTAGGGATCCCTTGTCTATGGGATAAAGGTTTTCAGAAAACAGCTGCAACAGGTGTGTGTACACACACACACGTGATGCAACGGGAAGAGCAAAATTCTACCAAGCATCCCCTGTTCCCAGAAGGTGCCTTCACCTCCAGAGGTAAGTACGTGTGCTTCTGCTCCTGGCCAACCTGAAGACACGGCAGGTGGGGGTACTTGAGCTGCAGGTTGTATTTCTGCTTGAAGTATTGTGCTACTGTGCACTCCACAGTCTGGCCACTCTCCAACTGCAGGGGGAACCTATGCAAGAGGAAATAGTGGCTGCTAAGTGATGGCTATACTCTCACTGGGAAGAGCACAGACTACAATCATTACAAAACTATGGGGTGGGTGCCCCAGTGTGCTGCAAGAAATTACAGAGTTAAAAGGCTTCTAGGATCCCAAAGCATTCCCCCCTAGAAGAAACTGCCTACTACAACCCTGTGAAATTCATTTTATAAAATTCATATCCTGTCTTCATAAGGGCAACCAAGGCAGCTAACAAATTAAAAACATACATAAAATAATCACATCTTTAAAACCAACAAATACCATACCATTAAAATGACTAAAGGCCAGAGCCAAAATGTATACAAAAACATAAAAGCAACAATTAAAATATTTACTGCTCCAACTTCATTTCCTTCCACTCTGCCTACGCTGGAAGCCAGTTGGAGTATCAAATCATTCCTTGTGAACAATCAGCCAACTGAATTGTAGCGGAGATATTCAGCAGAGATCGACTGCTGTTCCTCTGCATGAATTACTGCTCCAGGCCCATGTCCTTCCAAATCGAGGGCTAAGTCCAGAAGCAGAAACCCAAGAGACAAAATTCTCCAAAGATGGGTAGTATTTTCTCTTACAGACTAGTTTTAAAAGTAATTGGGGGGTATGGCATGTTCTTCTAATTTAATACAGAAGATGATATACGACTCACCCACTACTATCTAATGTCTTCTTTAGTGACTGTACACTTGATTAGCAGCTGAATGAGTGAATCTAGTCCACAGAAAAACACTGGATTTCAGGTAATATGCATCAACTGAGCTCTTAATTTGCACATTTGCCATCAAGTGATAAGGTCATGTGTAAGCCAGCCCAAGCAGCCTGGGACAGAAGGGAGGTCAGTTCAGATATATGTAGGGGAACACAAAGGGTAAACATTGTAGAGGGGTACCAGTGTCCTTCATAACTGCCTGTTCAATAGGAAATCTTTGTAATTAAACCAGTTTCATTGTAGCATAGTGCCCTCCTCCCAGGACAATGTGCAAAATAGTGTGCAATAGCCTAAGTGAAATATGAGGCTCCATTGACTTTCCATGCCATCAGATATACAGAACTGTTTCTCCACTCCACTTTTCATAGCTCAGAAAAGCAACCAATCACTAGGCACCAATACTCTCCCTGCCCCAAAAGGGCCTTCTCTCCTAGTCCCACTGCCCATCTTACGTTTGATGACTAGCTGGCCGCCGAGTAACATTACACACTCGGTATTTCCTCTTCATCTGTCCACAGTGAGTTACCTCCACTTTTAAACCTAGGAGCAGACACACATTTTAGTCATCAAAAGATGCTCTGTGTTGGCTTCTTTCCATTAATCTTCATGATTATTAAACTACAGAGTTGCCAATCAAAAATGGTAAAATGGAGAACATGTAGCAGATACAAACTATTTGTTTGCTGACCAATAATTTAGAAATTGCCAATGTATCCTGAAGTCAACTATCAAACTTCTCCACTCCTCCCCAAGCATCCCTGCAAAAATCAGAGCAGTTTCCTGTAACGTTACAAAGAATTCCCCCACTCTCCCACCGCCCCTTTCCTTCCCCCCACCCCAATGCTACAGACATCACTATGAGCTGGGCTGTGTGCATACCAAGGAAATAGAATCTGTAGTCACTGAATCCTCTCTACATTTTTTTAAAATGCAGAAAGAAAATGTGTGCAAGGAGATCCCAAAGAGTAAGCATTGCACACCTCTATACACCTCTGCTATGGGAGTCGCATGTAGTTCTGCCTTCAGAATGGGATTCTAAAAGTTCTAACTTTGAGCTAGGATATGTGAGTCAATGTCTCAGCTGCTAACTGGAGGGGAAGGGGGTTACATGAGGTGGGGTCTGGGAGAGGCTCAAGAAGAAGAGGTAAAGTGGTCTCTCAGTGTGAGAGCCAGGAGCTAGGAAGCATTGCAGCAGAGTTTTATTGAGCATGGAATCTAAGTTCTGTTGAAACACAGCCCCCTTCCTGTGACAGCCATAGCTAAATATTGGGGTGCTCACTCCATCCCCAGGTTTAAATGGTCAGGTGAAAATGGAAGTCACAGTTCTACAAAGCTCCATTTTGATATGAGCCCTGATACATCCTACCCTCCAGATATACCCGTGGTGGCAATGCCCACTACCCTATCCTAGGCTTGAGTTTAGCCTACACACACGCACTCTCTCAGTTCAACACAGGCCACTTTGCCATACTATCTCTGCATCCATAGTATGGACTGGAAATAGGTTTGCTTCCTTTAAATGAAAAACAGGTTCCTATAATATTGAACAGAATGCCTGATTCCATATTGCATGCCAGAAATGGTGAGACCAAGGAAGTATATTGTGCAAGTCATGGATAGGTGCATCCACCATTCCTCTCATGGCCTCTCAACCGTTCTCCCATATTCTGCCCTTCACCAATTCTGTGCTAGTTACAAGCCTCCTTTGCACAAAAGGCCTTGCGCAACACCCTCCTTCCCAGGACAATCTGCTAACAAAACCCCCGTTTACCTTTGATCTCCTTAGTGAAGCGCACTCTCTGGGAGTCGGTCAAGGGCTTTGGCTGCTCATCGATGTTCCGGATATCCAGCACCTCACACATGAACTCGATTACAGGCTGAGCCTTGTAGAATGCCGTTGCAGATACTGTTGGAGGGCAAGCAGACAGATGGCTCATCAACCAGAGGAGCAAAAGAAACACCAGCATTGACACCAAGAGGAAAAAGTGGGCAGGAAGGAGGTCCCCACCTTATCTCTAGAACACATCTTTGTAACATGTCCAAAATCCTGCAAACAAGCTGCCATCAGTTACAACCTTTGAAACCCCTGTGATAGGATGGTTGAAAATTCCCCCTTTTACAGTAAGTGGCTTCATAAGACTTAACAAACTTTGTCCTGCTGCTACATTAGCAAGCCGCTGAAGGATCTTCAGGTTTGCTGGAGTAATCCCTGCTTTATCTCTGGTATATTCTTATGGTTTCTCCACAGCAGCAAATCATGTTCAAATTAGTAAATTATGATTTGGTCGGCGCAGAGTTTCAGATTAGAAAAGAATCACAGCTTGTAATCCACGTACAGATGGAAATAATGCCTGCCACAAACCTGGAAATAAAAAGTTCTCTGCCCAAGAGAGACTGTGCAGCAGGGACCATATAAGAAAGCCAATAATATTCCCCATCCTGGTTTGCCACTATGATTGAACCAAGGCACTACATACAAGAGTCCTAAAGTCAAAGGCTGTCCATCCCTGGATCAGACCCCAAAAGGAGATCTGGGAACCAATTTGGAACAGCAAGTTTCTACTCTGTACTGCTAGATAAACAATACCAGCATACAAACTAAAATCTGACTTGTCATAGACTCTAGCAAATCAAGTTTCTTCTGACCTCTGGCAACAGACCTTAGGTCCTGTTGGCCATAGAGGGTCTCCCCCACTCCAGCCATGGGTCCTCTATTCAAGTAATCTGAATATTTCGCCACGTCAGGTTGGATCTCCAGTCAGTTTTCTTGCTCAGACTTGCCCAATTCCCTTCCTTACAACAATTCCCATCCCACATACCGTTTGGATAGATAACCAGCCCAGCCTTTCTTGGTAGTCAGATAGGATCCATCCCTTTTCACCAAAACTAGCTGGAGCCAGCCCGCTGTATATTTAAAAACAGACACACAAACCTAACAGCAGTATCACAACTCTGTTCAAAGCCCAGGTACCTGTTGGTAAGTCACTGTAGTGTCACTGTTGAGAGTGTTAAGACTTCAAACCTGGAAAATCGGGGGGCACCCTACTTTTATCATCCAACTCCTCTGAGCAAAGTTTTAAGCCTTCCTTCAGTCTAAGGAGTATTCCTAAGGAGTGTTCCTATTTTGACTTCACTGAAATATGAGTTCAAATCCTTGCTTGCCATGAAATTTACCGGATGGCCATGGTCCAGTCCCACCAGTGTAAACTAACTCACAGGGTAGATTCAAGGATGAAAGAAGGGAGAACCATGGAGGACGGGAGAACCAATGCCCTGAGTTCCTTGTAGGAAGAGGTGGATGGAAATGCACTAAACAAATTTCAGCACTAGCCAGTGCCTTTGGAATGCTCACAGAGCAAGCCACCTAAAGGCAACTGCTCTCCCCTATTCAGAGATATATCACACTTGAACACGGAGGCCCCATTTTGTTACCATGATGCACAGCTGCTGGCAGACCTATACTCTGTGATTTGGTAGCAAGAAGGATCTGTAAGCCTTAAGTTACCATCAATGTTCAGCATCATCTTCCACATGGCAGGTCTGACAGACTGGTGGAATCCAAACCAGACTTCCCTTCCGCCTCCCAGTGGGTGATAGTATCCTTCAGGGGGAGAGAAAAAAGAACGACCCACTGGGGTATACCTAGGGGAGCCAGAGGAAATTAGAAACACATTAATCCACTGCAAAGGTCAGTAAATTAATACCCAAAATCTAGAGCCAGGCCAAAACAAACAAACAAACAACCCACTCAGCAAGTTGTCTAGGCCTTAAAACTTCTCATTACTATGGGAGTTTGTTATTGCCCATCAAATCAAAAGATAGAGGATGATTATAATATAATGGAAGGATTAAAGATAGCGGCTAAACGTAAAAACTGTGTTGTAATAGGTGATTTTAACTACCCGCAGATTGATTGGGTCAATATGTGTTCTGGTTGAGAGAAAGAGATTGCGTTTCTAGATGCTCTCAATGACTGTGCTATGGAGCAGATGGTCTCTGAACCTACCAGGGGTGCGGCGATCCTGGATTTGGTCCTAAGTAATGCCCAAGACTTGGTGAGAGATGTAAAAGTGATTGCACCACTTGGGAGCAGTGACCATAACGTTATTGATTTCACAGTTGGAATAAATAGAGAGTTGCCCCAAAAGACCAGCACAACCACGTTTAACTTTAAAAGGGGTAAATTCTCTGAGATGAGGAGGCATGTGAAGAGGAAACTGAAAGGAAAGGAATATACAGTCAAAACCCTTGGGGAAGCTTGGAGGCTATTTAAAACTACAATCCTAGAAGCTCAGATAAAATATATACCACAAGTTAGGAAAGGCACAAACAGGTATAAGAAAAGGTCTGCATGGTTAACAAACAAAGTAATGAAAGCTGTAAAAGGTAAGAAGGACTCCTTTAAGCGGTGGAAAGCTAGTCCAAGTGAGATTAATAAAAGGGAACACAGGCTGTGGCAAATCAAATGCAAGACTGTGATCAGGCAGGCAAAAAGGGACTATGAGGAGCATATTGCAAAAAACATAAAGACCAACAATAAAAATTTCTTCAAGTATATTAGAAGCAGGAAACCAGCCAGGGAGGCAGTGGGGCCCTTGGATGACCAAGGGGTAAAAGGATTACTGAAGGAGGATAGCGAAATGGCTAAGAAGCTGAATGCATTTTTTTCCTCTGTCTTCATTGTGGAAGACGAGAAATGTTTGCCTGCTCCAGAACCACTAATTTTGGAAGGGGTGTTGAACGACCTGAGTCAGATTGAGGTGATAAGAGAGGAGGTCCTACAACTGATAGACGAATTAAAAACTAATAAGTCACCAGGTCTGGATGGCATACATCCAAGAGTTCTGAAAGAACTCAAAGCTGAACTTGTGGATCTTCTGACAAAAATATGTAATCTTTCATTGATATCTGCCTCCGTTCCTGAGGACTGGAAGGTAGCAAATGTCACCCCCATCTTTAAAAAGGGTTCCAGAGGAGATCCGGGAAATTACAGGACAGTCAGTCTGACTTCAATACCGGGAAAGTTGGTAGAAACCGTTATCAAGGACAGAATGAGTAGACACATTGATGAACACGGGTTATTGAGGAAGACTCGGCATGGGTTCTGTAAGGGAAGATCTTGCCTCACTAACCTGTTACATTTCTTTGAGGGGGTGAACAAATATGTGGACAAAGGAAACCCAATAGATGTCGTTTACCTTGACTTCCAGAAAGCTTTTGATAAAGTTTCTCATCAAAGGCTCCTTAGAAAGCTCGAGAGTCATGGAGTAAAAGGACAGGTCCTATCGTGGATCAAAAACTGGCTAATTAATAGAAGCAGAGAGTGAGTATAAATGGGCAGTCTTCGCAGTGGAGGACGGTAAGCAGTGGGGTGACGCAGGGATCAGTACGAGTCCCATGCTCTTTAACTTGTTCATAAATGATTTGGAGATGGGAGTGAGCAGTGAAGTGGCCAAGTTTGCAGATGACACTAAATTGTTCAGGGTGGTGAGAACCAGAGAGGATTGTGAGGCACTCAAAAGGGATCTGTTGAGGCTGGGTGAGTGGGCGTCAACGTGGCAGATGAGGTTCAATGTGGCCAAGTGCAAAGTAATGCACATTGGGGCCAAGAATCCCAGCAACAAATACAAGTTGATGGGGTGTGAACTGGCAGAGACTGACCAAGAGAGAGATCTTGGAGTCGTGGTAGATAACTCACTGAAAATGTCAAGACGGTGTGCAATTGCAATAAAAAAGGCCAAGCCATGCTGGGAATTATTAGGAAGGGAATTGAAAACAAATCAGCCAGTATCATAATGTATAAATCGATGGTGCTGTCTCATTTGGAATACTGTGTGCAATTCTGGTCACCGCACCTCAAAAAGGATATTATAGCATTGGAAAAGGTCTAGAAAAGGGCAACCAGAATGATTAAAGGGTTGGAACACGTTCCCTATGAAGAAAGGTTAAAACGCTTGGGGCTCTTTAGCTTGGAGAAACATCGACTGCGGGGTGACATGATAGAGGTTTACAAGATTATGCATGGGATGGAGAAAGTAGAGAAAGAAGTACTTTTCTCCCTTTCTCACAATGCAAGAACTCGTGGGCATTCGATGAAATTGCTGAGCAGTCGGGTTAAAACAGATAAAAGGAAGTACTTCTTCATGCAAAGGGTGATTAACATGTGGAATTCACTGCCACAGGAGGTGGTGGCGGCTACAAGCATAGACAGCTTCAAGAGGGGGTTTAAACAAGAATTAGACCCGAAATTGGTAAAGATAAAGATGGAAGGTATATAGCGGTAGAAATTACTTTGAATGCCAAAAAAACATTGTTGTTGGGACTTCATGCTCCAAATGGTGCTAAAGACATTTTCTTTAAAAACATTAAACAACATCTTGATGAAATGACCTATGAGCAAATTTTATTGATGGGGGACTTTAACGGAACAATTCAGAACACGATAGATAGATCTGGGAAGAAAAAAAATGATAAAGAAGGGAAATTGCCAAAGTCTTTTTTTGAATTGGTTAAACAGGAGAGTTTGGAAGATATATGGAGGAAGTTTAATCCTGAAGTACGGGACTATACCTTCTTTTCAGCTAGACATAGCTCTTTCTCTAGAATTGACATGTTGTGGGGTACTAAAGATTTGGTACTTATAACAAAGAAAATAGAGTTATTACCTAAAATAGGAGCTGATCATAACCCAATAATGTGGATTACAAAACTGTCGAAAAAGTCAAGAAGCTGGAGATTAAATGAAGATTTACTACAAAATAAAGAAATAGTGACATCTCTAGAAAATGAAACCAAAGCGTACTTCCAAGTAAATGACAGAGAAGATATAGAATTTCAGACGGCAGTAATGAGAGGATTACTAATACCATTGGAATAATAAAGACAAGAGA
Organism: Heteronotia binoei; assembly: GCF_032191835.1. Lineage (NCBI taxonomy): Eukaryota > Metazoa > Chordata > Lepidosauria > Squamata > Gekkonidae > Heteronotia > Heteronotia binoei. The sequence goes on along the minus strand of NC_083239.1, from coordinate 13,634,377 downwards.
GCAAAAGATAAACAGATGTTGGCCATTCAAAATGAAATTAAGAAAAAAGAAGGTGAATTAAGGAAAAGGCCAGGGAAAAAGAAAATAAGGGAGATTACAATATTGCAAGCCCAAATAAGACATCTGTTAAATAAAGAATTGGAATGGAATTTGAAGAAATTAAAACAGAAATCTTTCGAGGGAGCGAATAAACCTGGAAAATATTTGGCCTGGCAATTGAAGAAAAAGAGAGAAAGTAAAATTATTAATAAAATTGTGGCTGATGGAAGAGAGATGGTAGATCAAGAAGGAATAAAGAGAGAATTTTTAAAATATTATGCTAAACTATTCAAAGGTGTTAAAGTAAAGAAGGAAAAGATGGAAGCATATTTGCAGAAGATTAAAATAGCACCCTTAACTGATTATATGGAAAAAGTTTTGAATGATCCAATTGAAAAAATAGAAATTGAAGTAGCAATTAATGCAATGAAAATTGGAAAGGCACCTGGACCAGATGGATTTACGGCAAAATTTTTAAAAACATTTAAAGAAGAATTAATACCGAAACTTCAAAAATTAATGAATGTGATAAGAATGAATGGGAAAATACCAAATGCATGGAAGGAAGCAGTAATTTTGTTGATTCCAAAGGAAGATAGAGATGACACTAATGTAAAGAATTATAGACCAATCTCATTATTAAACAGTGATTATAAGATATACACAAGAATCTTAGCAGACAGCTTAAACAATATCTAATAAACTTTATAAAGGAAGACCAAGGGGGTTTTCTCCCTAAAAGGCAAATAAGAGACAATATTAGAACTATTGTAGAATACTATGAAAGACATCCAGAGAAGCAAGTTGCATTATTCTTTGCGGATGCAGAGAAAGCTTTTGATAATTTGAATTGGGACTTTATGTTTGCAGTAATGGAGAAAATAAAGTTGGGGGAAAACTTTATAAGAATGATAAAAGCAATTTATACTGAACAACGTGCAAGGTTATGTATAAATGCAGATCTTACAGAAGAAATAACCATCAGCAAAGGTACAAGGCAAGGTTGCCGCTTTCACAATTGTTGTTTATAATGACTCTTGAAATCTTATTGCTGCAAATACAAGATGATGAAGAAATTGAAGGAACGAGAATTAAAGGATTTTCCTATAAATATAGAGCATTTGCAGATGATATAATGTTTATAAATGAAAATCCTATACAAGTAACACCTTTGTTGTTAGCCAAAATACAAGATTTTGGAGAATTGGCGGGACTTTATGTTAATAAAGAAAAGTCAAAAATTTTGTGTAAAAATATGCAAGTAAGTAAACAAAAGGAATTGCAGAGATTAATGGGATGTGAAGTTACCCCTAAAGTAAAATATTTGGGCGCGGAAATAACAATGAAGAATATTGATCTGTTTAAAAACAATTATGAAAACTTATGGCGTAAAATGGACGAACATATGATAAAATGGAACAAGCTTAATTTGTCATTGCTTGGTAGAATAGCTGCAATTAAGCTGAACATTTTGCCAAGAATAATGTATTTGTTTCAAACTATTCCGATTGTGAAAGACAGTAAACAATTTAATAAATGGGAAAGAAAGATTTCAGAATTTGTATGGGCCGGGAAAAAACCAAGGATTAAAATGAAAGTTTTAACAGATGCTAAAGAAAGAGGAGGATTTCAACTACCAGATTTAAGATTATATCATGAAGCAGTTTGTCTAGTGTGGATAAAAGATTGGGTGACGCTGTTGAATAAAAAACTTTTAACATTGGAAGGTCATGGAAATAAATTCAGCTGGCACGCTTATATGTACTATGGAAAGAAAAAGTTGGATGGTTTTTTTCCCTCACCATTATATAAGAAATAATCTACTAAATATTTGGATGAAGTACAAGAAATATGGCAATGAGAGAAAACCACTATGGATAGTGCCAGCAGAAGTAATAAGAATAACAGCTGAGACAGGAGAGGAAAAAGGGATGTCATATAATCAATTACTAAAAATACAACGCGGTAAAAGAGAATTGAAAACTGCTGAAGAGTTGAATAATAAATAATGATTGGTTTCAAGTGCAACAAATAGAAAGTTTGGTGGAAAGCGATGTTAAAACTGAAGGAATAAGACGAGAACAAACAGAAATGGGAAAAGTTCTGCTTGGAGATAATGAAAAATTAATTTCGAAAATCTATGTTACTTTTAAAATGGTCTAGGGAGGATGAAGTAGTGAAATCTCAAATGATTAAGTGGGCAATTAATGTAAATAAAGAAATACAGATGGACACATGGGAATATTTGTGGAAGAACTCTATGAAACTCTCAACATGTCAGAGTATTAAAGAAAATTGTTTTAAGATGATGTACAGATGGTATATGACTCCTAAAAAGTTGGCAAAGATGAACAATAAAATGCCAGATAGATGTTGGAAATGTAAAAAACATGAAGGTTCTTTCTACCATATGCGGTGGACTTGTGAAAGAGCGAAAAAGTATTGGCAGATGATTCAACAAGAGATTTCTAAGATCTTGGGATACGAATTTAACAAAGTTGCAGAGACTTTTCTGTTGGGATTACAAATGGAAAAATTTCCAAAAGAAGATAGAACTTTAATCTGGTACTTGCTCTCAGCTGCTAGGACATTGTATGCGAAGTTGTAGAAGCAAGAAAAAATACCAGAGAAATAGGATTGGATTGTAAAAGTTATGACATGGAGTGAAATGGATAAGTTAACAAGAACGTTAAGAGACTATGATTTAGAAGTATTTAAGATGGAGTGGAAAAAGTTCAGAAGATACGTAGAAAAAGAGTGGAAAATAAAAGGACATTGGACAATTTTTGATAATGACTAAGTATAAGAGGGAAGAGGATATTAATTTTGGTTCTTATTAATTAAGGGTACCTTTAATATTAAGATTTTAAGTATATAACACCATCGGGGGTCAAGTAACGGGGGGAGGGGTGGGTAGAAAGTAATATATGGGATAGATTTAAAAAAGTTATTATTAATGATGTAAGAAATTGAAATTTATTACCATATGTTACTAATAAAATTATTTGCAACAGACAGCTTCAAGAGGGGGTTAGATAAAAATATGGAGCAGAGGTCCATCAGTGGCTATTAGCCACAGTGTGTGTGTGTATATATATATATGTGTGTGTGTGTGTATAATTTTTTTGGGCCACTGTGTGACACAGAGTGTTGGACTGGATGGGCCACTGGCCTGATCCAACATGGCTTCTCTTATGTTCTTATAGCTGTATCCAGTCTAAGTTATGGTAGCCGGATGTCCTCTTTTTTAGCAGGAATACCCAAGTTCTGCTTCTGTCCAGTAAAATCAGCCAAAGTAACAGAGGCGGCTTGATTCTAGAGCAGCCACAGAGGACCAAGAGCTCTATGCTGTTGGAAGAAGAGCTGCTCAAGCTAGCCCGGTTGTGTGGGGTGATTTAAAAGATAAGAAGTCATCAGAAGAACCTTGAGATGCTCCCCCCCCCCCTCATATTTAGCAACAGAATCAGACAACTGAACTATGAAGAGTTGTATTTCTATTTAAATTCTAGTACTAGGAGCAAACTTGGATCTATGAATGTATATTAGTATATGAAAAGATTACACAAATTTTGTCCTATTTTTTGAGGCCTTATGCCCCTTTTTGGCTATCCTTAAGACAGTCACCCTACTCTAAGTACACACGTGGGTTCAATTCTTTCCTTCTGTATATTTATCGAATACATTTATAAACTGAGTTCCTTTCCATTTCCCCCACCCTTTCCTGATAATTCTTGGGAAAAGCATTCTTTAGAGAGGCCTGGGATTGTTTATTTCTCTTGGCACCCTCCCAAAACTACAATTTCCAGGATTCCTTGGTGGGGGGCCCAAGTGCAGAAGAAGATATAAAATCAGCTTGTGGAGCAGGGGTGGGGGAGACAGAAAATGAGCCCTATTGTGAAATCACCTCCCACCACAGCAAGACCCCACTTGAGAAAAAGAATTACCTCATGGAGGCAAGGTGCCTCATGGCTACGTCAAGGGCCTGGACGGACTCCAGAGGCACAGGGATCTGTCCGCTCACCAAGGCTTCATGCAGCATCCGCCAGCTAACAATGGCCATCCATTTGATTGAAACCTTGAATATTCTGTCCTTGCCTTCTCCTGGAATTGTCACCTCAAAATCAACCTATGAGGAAAACCAGAAGGGAACAAAAAATGCCATTCAGGACTCAAGCTTGCAAGGCCTCAGTCAAGTGCCCTGACAGAGCTGACCTTGCTAACAATATGTAATTATTTTATTTAACAGATTTATATCCTGGTTTCTCTACAGGAGGCATGCCCTCTAAGTGGTATACGCCATAAATTCTTGTGTTTTCGAGTGTAAAAAATATTAAGGAAGTATAATGAAGAGGTCCCAGTAAATTCAGGAAATTTGGGGTGGCAAAAATCAGCACAGAGAGCAAACTATTTGATCATCTGACCAAAGGCCTAACTGACTAACTCCTGACTACCACTCTATTTTATTAAAAAGCTGCCTCACAGAAGATGAAGATGAAGAAGAAGATATTGGATTTATATCCCGCCCTCCACTCTGAAGAGTCTCAGAGCGGCTCACAATCTCCTTTACCTTCCTCCCCCACAACAGATACCCTGTGAGGTGGGTGGGGCTGGAGAGGGCTCTCACAGCAGCTGCCCTTTCAAGGACAACTCTTGTGAGAGCTATGGCTGACCCAAGGCCATTCCAGCAGGTGCAAGTGGAGGAGTGGGGAATCCAACCCAGTTCTCCCAGATATGAGTCCACACACTTAACCACTACACCAAACTGTGCTCCACAATGTTCAGACTCCTTCATATGTACAATTATGTTGAAACTCTAAAGTTCGTCATGTTATTATATGAGACCCAGTTTCAAACCCCAGTTCTGCCATTATGCCATGGAAGCTTGCTAGGTGATCTGGAACCAGTCATTCTCAGCCTAACCTACCTCTCAGGGTTGTTGTGAGGATACAACAAGGAAGGGACAACTATGTAGGCTGCCCTGTGCTTTTAAAAACATTTTTATCTTGCCTCCCTCCCTCCAGACAACCAGGATCCACACAGAGTTCACAGAAGAAGCAGAGTTCCCAATTCACAGTTCAGCACCCTTTAGCCACTACAATGCACCAACTGTCTCTTCTTTAGAAGGAAGCAATACAGAAGTGTGTTCCAAGATTCTGACTGCAACAGCATCCTCCCCCCCCCGCCCCAAATTAAAGGCAGAGAAGCACGCTTCAACCCCTAAAAAGGCTTGCTTACAGAGTGAGAGTGCTACCCACCTAAGCCTGTGCTTCTGCCTGAGTCACTACTCTCCTCCAGAATTCTGCAATTCTGCCCTCTTTGTAGTGCGAGTGACTGAACTGAATCACAATGAATGCAAAGACAGGGCCAAATTAGTTCAGCTGAAGCTTGCTGGAAAGCAGCAAGGCTGGTGCAGTAAGTCATGCAGAGCAGGTGGATTTCTCCACAGGAACATGGCAGGGGAGGGAATTAACATTTCTCTCTTCCCACTGCAAACCCCAACATCATGCTTGGTGCTGGCACTAGCAGCACTCTGAACATGGGGGGAGGAGATGCAGTGGACTACAACAAGGAGATTGAAGGCAGGAAGTCATGGATGCAATCCCTAGTAACATCTGAATTCCTCACTTTTAATTTCTTATATTCTTTATATAAACACAACTGACAAGTGCCACAAGTCAACAGTCTGTCTTTAAAGTGGCAGAAACTATGGTTTGAAAGGAACTTTCAACCACTGTCACATGGAGTTGAAAAGACAGGGCTGTTTACTCCAACAAAAATGGATCTATTGGGGGAAAATAATCAATAAGCAGCAGTATCCCTTATTATAGTCAGTTAAAACTCTACAGGAAGTAAGCTTTCAAGTTCAACAGAACTCTTCTTTATTCTATGAACTTGGTCAGATCATGAGAAGGAGGGCAGGAAGGGTTGCCATCAGATCATGAGAAGGAGGGCAGGAAGGGTTGACATCAGTGCTTAGTTCTCATGGCCCTTTGTTACATGCCCAGGGAAATGCCAATTGCCATTCTGGGGTCAAAAAGCCATTTTCTCGAGGCCAGTTTGGCCAATGATCCTGGAGGAGTTTTTTGCTGCCTTCTGGGCATGAAGCAGGGAGTCACTGGGGATGTGGGGGGAAGTAGTTGTGAATTTCCTGTACTGTGCCAGGGTGTTGGACTAGATGACCCTGGAAATGCCTTCCAACTCTATGAGTCTATGATTCTAGATAGTTACTGCTGCTGATCAAGCCAAAAGAGTTCTGGGAAAATTCAAAGCTTCAAAAATCTTTGTGATATTTTTATTGGCCCTAAGCATTTATATATCTCCTTCCTTTGGATTTTCCCCTTAGAAACAAAAAAAGTGCTCACATTTTCCAAATAAAAACACCCCAGCAATCCACCCACCCAAAGGAACATTCCCCTCATACCCTTTCATTTCCAATGGGCAGGGCAGTAACCGTGTAAATGTTCTTTTTCCCATCATATACTGGCTTCCGATCACCAAAGATCTGAGGCTTGAAGTGTTGTACCATGTATTCCACAACCTCCCTGCAGAAAGACAGATGGGTGGAGAAAAAGAGAAAAGCTAAAAACGATGAACTCTACTGTTATGAGCACAGTTCTTTCCCCCCTCCCTGGTATTTTTGTGTGCGTGTGCCTGGAAATCATGGCTGACTTCAGGCAACCCCTAGTGGGCGTGGACATTCAGAGAGGTGGCTTGCTATTCCCTGCCTCTGCATCTCAGCCCCACTATTCCTTGGAGGTCTGCCATCCAAGTACTTGCTCAGGATTGGCCCTGCTTAGTTAGGACAGGGCAGAAGCAGCACAGTTCAGTTAGGGAACATCAGAGCCCAGCTACAGCCATGAGCAGTGCCACAGCAATCCAGACCAGGAGCATGCTTAGGGGCTACCATATAACTGGCTGGTACCTTGAAGCTATGGTTGCCAGGCCCATCCTGGCAATGAGGAGGACCACCATGGGGAAATAGGGTCACTGACAGCAATAGCGTGATGTCACTTCCAGGAAAAACTCTGAAGTGACTTCAGCCCTCTCCAGGACTTGCTAAAAACTCTATGGTTTCACCACAGAGTTTCTGGTGATTCCTGAGGTCTGACATCACTTCCAGATTTCCCTGGAAATTACATCACATCATTGGTCCAAAAGCCTTTCCCCCCCCTCTACCAGAGGACTGGCAAATCTACTTCAAGTGTAGCAGACTTGTAAACAGTGTAATTAAGCCCTCAGATTCTAGTCTCTCTTATGAAGGCTCTGAGACAATCAGACCCCTTGGCCAATTAAGGGGTTTAATATTGCCTGCCAATCCCAAGAGTCAATATCTAGCAGGTCCCTAACCTATGCAATGCCTAAAGAGGGCTTGGAGGGTACACATTCCATGACTGCTTACAAAAGGGGTGTCAAACATAAGGTCCATAGGCCATCCAGGGTCTTATGCTGCCTATGAGCAACTGGTGCAAGGGAGGGAACAGGAGGCTGGGGGCAGAGTCACTACAATTATGGCTTCAGCATGGTGGAACAACCTTGCCTGGAGCAGTCAAGCAGAACCCCTTTGCTTCAGGGACAACCTCTCTGCAGTCACATTCACACCTGTCTATTGGACCTGTAGCTCCAGGGATGATGTCCCAGATGGCTGCAGGGGATCAGCATTTGCACATGGGTGGGTGTGCACAGACAATCCTCTGTTGGGGCCTGCTGGCAACCAGCTCCACTGCCATGTTTGTGGGGCCCTCCCCCCATGTTGCAGCTGTGCTTTGGCTCGTGGGGGAGCATTTTTGGCAGTTTCTTCCACACATTGGGGGCCTAGTCCTGCCACTGAGCACATGAGTCATCAGCCCTCCCCCATGGACCATCTGGCCCATGGCTTGGCCTGACAAAGTGACATTTATGTCAGATCCGTCATAATGAATTGACACCTCTGTCTAAAAGGCTATCCTCCCAATCTCAGGTACTGAGATTCCTGGTTCGAGTCCCTGGTAAGAAAACTGATAAGGAACTAAACCAACTGTTATTTAAAAATAAGAAACATGCCCAAACACAACACCAAGATGGCTTCTTGCTTTAAAACTGACACATCTTATTGAAATGCACAGGGAAAAGAAACAGAAAACTGGGGATTCCATTTTGATGTCTGTGCTTTAATTCACACATACTGTTGTCACACACTGTCACACTCCACGAGCAGTATTTCAAGAGCTTGGTGCATATTTCAGCCCTGCCTACAGAGTCCTACCTCAACAGCAGGAAAGGGTCTATACAATAAGAAAATAAAGAGCAGTCATGATGGATTAGATCAGTGGTTCATCGAGTCCAGCATCCGGTTTCACATAGAAGCCAACTATGTATCATGAAGGGCCAACAAATAAGGCACAGAGGCCTTCCCTTCATGCTGCCTCTAAGCAGAGGACTCTTGTCTTTGTGAATGTAGTTTCCCTTTAGTCACGGTGGCTAATAGCCACTGATGGACCTCCCACTTCATAAATCTGTCTAAGCCCTCTTTTAAAGCCATCTATGCTTGTGGTCATCACTACCTTTACTGGCAATGAATTCCACAGTTTAATTACTCGTTGAGTAAAGTAATACTTCCTTTTGTCTGTTCTGAATCTATTGCCTATCAATTTCATTGGGGACCATGGAGTTCTAGCATTACGGAAGAGGTAGAAAACGCTCCCTCAACCCACTTTCTCTACTCCATGCATAATTTTGTAAAGCTCTATTATATCCCCCATTAATCACCTCTTTTCTAAACAATGAAGTCCCAGAAAGGCTGACCTTTCCACACAGGTTTGCTCTGCTACTCCGCTCTGCTCTCACTCACAACCCCCAGCTTTTCAGGCCCCTTTGGCTGAACTTCTCATGCCAAAGTGCAACCAACTTTCATCCCATGTTGGCCTAGTCTCCTAGATTCCTACATCTCTCCCTTCTGTAAACGCCTCCCCCAACTTCAGACTGAAAGCTACTTAAGACATATCTTTTTCTCCATCTTCTTGATTTTTTCAATGAATTATTGGGTTATGATCAGCTCCTATTTTAGGCAAAATCTCAGTTTTCTTTGTTATAAGGCCCAAATCTTTAGTGCCCCACAACACGTCAATTCTAGAAAAAGAATTATGTCTTGCTGAAAAAAAGGTATAGTCCCGTACATCAGGATTAAATTTCCTCCATATATCCTCCAGATTTTCTTGTTTAACCAGTTCAAAAAAAGATTTTGGCAATTTTCCTTCTTTATTTTTTTTTTGTCCAGATCTATCCAATGCATTCTGAATTGTTCCATTAAAGTTCCCCATTATCAAAACTTGATCATATGTCAGTTCATCAGGTTGTTGTGTAATATCCTTTAAAAATACATCTTTCGCTCCATTTGGCGCATACAATCCCAATAACAACGTTTGTTTCCCATTCAAATTTATTTCTACTGCTACAAATCTTCCATTTTTATCTTTTAAGTACTAATTTTGGATCCAATTCCTGTTTAACATAAAAAATCACTCCCCTTTTCTTCTGCTCAGCCAGGGAATAAAATTCTAATCCCAATTGTTTATTCCATAAAAATTTATAATCCTTCTGTTTTATATGTACTTCTTGTAGACAAACTATATTACAATTTTGCTTTTTAATCCAATGAAATGTTGCCCTTCTTTTTTGTGGTGAATTTAGTCCATTTACATTCCAAGATAATAATTTGTAATCCATCATGGTGCAAATTCTTTATGTTCTTCATAAAATCTACGCAGTTCCTGTTCATTTGTAATTGTGATTCTTTTTCCCTGAAGTTCAAAACTCAAACCTTCAAGTATTATCCATCTATACCTCATTTCATTGTCCCGTAATATCTCTGTCAGTTTTTTGTATGTTCTGTCATTTATCACTTGCCTTAGTAATTCCTTCATGATTCTTACTCTGCTACCTGCCACTATCAATGTCTTTTCAAAATTTTTGTTCATAATCTTTCCCACCATTTCTTTTGTCATATATCTTATGACCACATCTCTTGGTAGATTATTTTTCTTGGCATAGAATGAGTTCACTCTATACATATAGTCATACATATTTTTAGTCTCCTCAAGATCTTTCTCCAAAAATTCTGCAATTATTTTTATTATATATTCTTTCATGCCACTCTCTTCCTTTTCAGGTACTCCTCTCAGATGTATCTGAGTCTCCATCAATTTGCAGGCATGGATTGCCACTTTTTCCTGTATTTTCAATTAGGTGGAATCATGTACTTTCATTCTCCCTTCTACCTCCTGCACTTTCTTGGATGTTTCCTCAGTCTCATTTCTGAGATCCTCAATATCTTTTTTAATCTCTTCTATAATTTCTTTCTTAGAGGCAGTTATCATGTCTTTCATACCTTTCATCATGCCTCCATTGCCTCTAATTGTTCCTGCATTTTCTCCAGAGAGGTAGCCCTTGAACGGGTTTGCTTATGCTCTGACATTTAAAAACACAGAAAACTTTATTCTCACCAATTTAAAATTTAACTATCAAATTCAAAAGATTAGAGCTTGCTTTTTCCAACCAGCCTAATTTCGCCATCCTCAGAGCCTCCTAGGCTAAGATATTAATTTTTAAAATTTTTATTTATTTCAAAATGGCGGTTGTGACTTTCTACTTCCTTTAAAAAAAATTTCCTTTAAAAGCTTCTAAAATCCATTATTGACAATAATGTCCGATAGTATTTATCCTTTCATCCCCATCTCAATTATTTCCAACAATTATTAATGTCCCGAACACCTTGAAATTATTTTAATTTTGACCTCCTTGCAATGGCCGCCGATGTTTTTCTATGGTATTATAGTCCTAGAGTAGGCTTTTCATCTACTGCTTCCTGCTTTACTTGCCATCAAATCCCGTTTTCACTGGTAGAGAGCTCTCAAGATACTTGACGTACTTCCTGTGTTGACTGTGTATACTGCAGGTCTGTGACGATGGTGCTCTTTTTTTCAAAACCGCAAGTAGACCAAACAATAAATTCCTTCTCACTTTTTAGCACTGTCCTTTAAATTTAAAAAGTCCAAATTTCACCTCTTCATCTCTTCTTCTTCCAAGTTTTCGAGATTTCCATTTCCCACCTTTTGAATTTATTCTGTTTAACTTTAAATAGTCTCGGAATAAAGATTTACTACAGAATAAAGAAATAGTGACATCTCTAGAAAATGAAACCAAAGCTTTCTTCCAAATAAACGACAGAGAAGATATTGAATTCCAGATGGTATGGGATGCTTATAAGGCAGTAATGAGAGGAATATTGATAACATTGAATAACAAAGATAAGAGGGCAAAAGATAAACAGATGTTGGACATTCAAAATGAAATAAAGAAAAAAGGCGAATTAAGGAAAAGGCAAGGGAAAAAGAAAATTATGAGGGAGATTACAATATTACAAACACAAATGAGACATTTGTTAAATAAAGAATTGGAATGGAATTTGAAAAAATTACAGCAAAAGTCTTTTGAAGGAGCAAATAAACCAAAAGTCTTTTGAAGGAGCAAATAAACCTGGAAAGTACCTGGCTGGCAATTGAAAAAATAGAGAGAAAATAAAATTATTAGTAAGATTGTGGTTGATGGAAGAGAGATGGTGGATCAAGAAGGAATAAAAAGAGAATTTTAAAATATTATGCTAAACTCTTTAAGGGTGTTAAAATAAAGAAAGAAAAGATGGAACTATATTTACAAAATATTAAAATAGCACCCTTAACAGAAAATATGAAAAAAGTTTTGAATGCACCAATTGAAAGAATAGAGATTGAAGCAGCGATCAATGCAATGAAAATTGGCAAGGCTACTGGGCCAGATGGATATACAGCTAAGTTTTTTAAAACTTTTAAAGAGGAATTAATACCGAAGCTCCAAAAATTGATGAACATGATAAGATTAAAAGGTAAAATACCAAATACATGGAAGGAAGCAGTGATTTCATTATTGAATAATGACTATAAAATATACACAAGAATACTGGCAGAATGACTTAAGCAATATTTGATAAACTTTATAAAGGATGATCAAGCAGGGTTTCTCCCCAAAAGACAGATAAGAGACAGTATTAGGACTGTTGTAAATATTGTAGAATATTACGAAAGACATCCAGAAAAGGAAGTAGCATTATTCTTTGCGGATGCAGAGAAAGCATTTGATAATCTAAACTGGGACTTTATGTTTGCAGTTATGGAGAAAATGGCGTTGGGAGAAGACTTTATAAGGCTAATAAAAGCAACATATACTGAACAACGTGCAAGGCTATGTATAAATGCAGACCTTACAGAAGATATGATAATTAGTAAAGGTACAAGACAAGGGTGTCCGCTCTCTCCACTGTTGTTTATAATGAAATTTTGCTGATGCAAATTCAAGAAGACAAAGAAATAGAAGGATTAAAAATAAAAGGATTTACTTATATAGAGCATTTGTAGATGATATAATGTTTATAAATGAAAATCCAATTTTGTTAGCTAAAATACAAAAATATGGAAAACTGGCGGGATTTTATATAAATAAAGAAAAATAAAAAAAATTATGTAAGAATATGCAAGTAGGTAAATAAAAAGAGTTACAAAAGCTAACGGGATGTGAAGTTACCTTGAAGGTAAAATATTTGGGTGTGGAGATAACAATGAAGAATATTGATTTGTTTAAAAATAATTATGAGAAGTTATGGCGTAAAATGGATAAAGACATGATAAAATGGAATAAACTTAATTTGTCATTGCTGGGAAAAATACCTGCAATTAAAATGAACATTTTACCAAGAATAATGTATTTATTTCAAACTATTCCGATTGTGAAGGACAGCACACAGTTTAAGAGACGGCAGAGGAAGATTTCAGAATTTGTGTGGGCTGGGAAGAAACCAAGGATCAAAATGAAAATTTTAACAGATGCAAGAGAGAGGATTCCAATTACCAGATTTAAAACTATATCATGAAGCAGTCTGCTTAGTGTGGATAAAAGAATGGGTGATGCTACTAAACAGAAAACTTTTGGAGTTGGAAGGTCATGGAAATAAATTCGGCTGACACACTTATATGTACTATGGAAAAAAAAGATGGATGGTTTTTTCTCTCACCATTATATAAGAAATAATTTGCTGAACACATGGATGAAATATAAGAAATATGGTGATGAGAGAAAACCGTTATGGATAGTGCCAGCAGAAGTGATAAAAATAACGGCTGAAGTGGGTGAAGAAAAGTGGTTGTCATATAATCAGCTATTAAAAATACAAGGAGGTAAAATAGAGCTGAAAACTGCGAAAGAGTTGAACAATAAATATGATTGGTTTCAAATGCAACTGTCGGGTCTTCGGTACCCCTCCTGGTCTCCCGGCGTCGCCGTTGCCCCTCCCGGGCACTCTGGGGCGTTCCCCGGAGGTCTCAGAAACAGGGGGGTGGGCGCTGGGTTACTTCACCGCAGGCCCCCGTTCCCCTCCTGGCTGTGCTGCGGCTCCTGTCCCTCTCTCGCGAGGCAGCCTCTTTGAGCATCAGCCAGCTTCCTCAGCGACCTCCTCCCTCCCTCCTTTTATGCTTCCCGACCCAACCTTCCCCCTTCCCGGGTCCTGCCCCTCTCTGGCTCCTCCCCCCTTCAAAGCCCCAGACACCCGGGAGAGGCGAGCCAGGGCTGGGCTGACTGGGCGTGCCTCGGGCGTCCTAGCCCTCGGCTGCGTGCTGCGATGGGGCGTCTCGCGCTGCGACGAGACGAACGGCTCTCCTCCTCCTGGCCCGGTGCTGGGCTCAGCTTCTCCCTCTTGCTCCCCGGCGTCTTGCCCTGGCCAGACTTCGTGGACTCGGAGCCGGGCTCGTCGTCTGGGAGGCGTCACTCGGGTGGCTGCTGGCGCGCCGTCAGTCGAGGTGAGGGGTGGGGCCGCCATGGGGGCTTAGAGAGGTGGGGAAGGCTCTTGGGGCGACGACGGGGGCTTGGAACGGCTGGCAGGCGCCGGGGGGTCTCCTCCGCGCAGTCCCCGCCCGGGCTGGGCGGGACAGCAACAAATAAAGAGTTTGGTGGAAAAAGACATTAAAACTGAAGGAATAAGAAAAGAACAAACAGAATTGGAAATAGTTCTGCTTGGAGATAATGAAAAATAATTTCAAAATTATATAAATTGATTTTGAAATGGTCTACAGAAGATGTAGTGAAATCTCAAATGATTAGGTAGGCAATTAATGTAAATAAAGAAATACAGATGGAAACTTGGGAATATCTTTGGAAGAATTCTATAAAGCTTTCAACATGTCATAGTATTAAAGAGAACTGTTTTAAAATGATGTATAGATGGTATATAACTCCTAAAAAGTTGGCAAAGATGAACATTAAGATGCCAGATAGATGTTGGAAATGTAAAAACATGAAGGTTCTTTTTACCATATGTGGTGGACTTGTGAAAGAGCAAAAAAGTATTGGCAGATGATTCAACAAGAAATATCTAGAATCTTGGGATACGAAATCAAGAAAGTTGCAGAGACTTTTCTGTTGGGATTATATATGGAAAAATTTCCAAAAGAAGGTAGAACTGTATTTTGGTACTTGCTCTCAGCTTCTAGGACATTGTATGCGCAGTTGTGGAAGCAAGAAAGAATACCACTGAAATGGGATTGGATTATAAAAGTTATAACATGGCGTGAAATGGACAAATTGACAAGAATTTTAAGAGACTATGATCTAGAAACTTTTAAGTTGGAGTGGAAGAAGTGTAGAAGTTATATAGAAAAAGACTGGAAAATAAAAGGACATTGGACAATTTTTGATAATGATTAAGTCTTAAAAAGAAAGAAAAATAGAAAATTTTGTTTTATTAGTTAAGGGTACCTTTAAATATTAGTATTTTAAGTATACAACACCAGCGGGGGTCAAGTAACGGGGGGAGGAGGGGTTAGAAAAGTAATATATGGGATAGATAAAAAGTAGTAATTAATAATGCAAGAATTGATTGTTACCATGTGTTACTGGAATAAAATTGTTTTAAACACAAGACATATATCTTTTTATTTTGGGGGTGAAGGGATCTTGTGAACAAGAAAAGTTGCTTTTCATATCCCACTTTTCTCTACTTCAAGGAGTCTCAAAGCAGCTTACAATCACCTTCCCCTCCCCACAAAAGGCACCTGTAGGAGGGGCTGAGAGTGTTCTGAGAGAACTATGCCTGACCCAACATCACCCAGCAGGCTTCATGTGGAAGCAGTGAGCAATCAAACCCAGTTCTCCAGATTAGAGTCTGCTGCTCTTAACCACTACACCCCGCTACTCTTAACTGTGCTGTGCAGTCACTCTCATTTGAGTGTAATCCGCCCTGAGCCCGCCTGGGAAAGGGTGGAATATAAATTAACCAAATAAATAAATAAAATATTGCAAAAATATTTCCGTCTCTAAGCTCCCTTTGACAGCAACCCAAGCAGCAGCTGTAATGGGACCCCAGCACACCAGCACCACACTAGAACCAAGGCATATCATGAGGACTAGAGACATTTTTTTAAGGCTCATTTGTGATTTGTATTGCTGATCACACTGGAGTGCAGCCGATTATCTGCAGACTCTGCAGGGCAGGTCTTTACTGCTCCTTCCTTCTACTGCAACCCAATAAGGCCTTCCCCCAAATTTTGTTCTGGGTGTTAAAGGAGTCTCAGGAACAGCAGTGAAGGCATCTACATTAGAAGGGAGGGAGGAATACGCAGAACTTGCTTCCCCCACAAACGGAAACTCCATTGTTATGTAGGAATGGTATGTCTGGATACACTTCACCGTACCTCAATGCAAGAAGTTTCTACCTCTCGTGACTGAATTTTTTTTTTAAAAAAGTTTTTAAAGCATTTACGCAATCCCTCTGAAACCACAGAAGCCAAAGGGGTAGCTGGATTCAGATAACTGATTGTTGGGGACAAGCCTTCCACGTCAACCTTCATCACTAGCAAAATCAGAATGATGCAAAAAAAAATATTAAAAAAACAAACTTATGCCAATTTGCTGAGCTTGACAACAGCCAGTTTACAATTTGCATTCCTCCACCACAAAGCAAACACTGCCCCGACCCTCTGAAGCTTAGGACTAAATGGAGAGCAGTTTAAAACAGCAGTACAGTTGCCCGAAGCTGAAGGACAGCTATTTTAAAAGTCTGGGAGAACGGCCAAGATCACACAGCTGTTGTAAGCTGAACAAGCGATGGGAGCCCAAAAGGCCCAGTTATCTCCTGAGCCACCCACACATGAGGGTGGACACAATGCCCAATGTAGGTGTAGAGGAAGGAAGGAAGCAAGAGAGGGCACAGGCGAACCCTTTCTCTGCTGGGCTGAATATCTTCTTGCAGACCAACCCCACCGCTGCAACTGTAGCCAAGTCCAAGCAGGGGAGTGATGCAGAAACAAGTGTGCCCGAAAAGGGGGATTCTAAAGGTCAGTGAAGGGGATGGGGCAGACAGGAGAAGAAATGGCCAAAGGCTAATACTTGCCTTACCTGTTGACCCTGCGCGGGCACTTGTCCGGCTTGATGTCCACTTCATAGTGATAGACATCGATCTTGGGGATGTCCACTTCAAAGTAGTTGGCCAAGAGTTTGATTGGCTTCCCGACAGTTCCTATCCCGGGCCGGCGAGGAGCTTGGAACACCTGCTGCAGGGGTGGCAGATAAGTGCCCGCAGCAGTTGCTGAATGAGGCAAAGAAGAGAAAAAAGAAAAAGTTGAAAAACAACGCTCAGCGTTCCTGTGCCACCTCTGTTCTCTCCTGTATTAACCTTAAAAGTAGTCTTTGTGCTTTATGGATAAAAAAACTAACAGGAATAAAGTGGGCATCAGGGACTATGCCATTTTATATATGCTGCATGTTAAGTGTGAAGGTGCATGAGTGCATGAACCTGCTTTCTATCAAAGTTAGTATTGCCTACTCTGACTGGCAAAAGCTCCCTAGGCAGGGCCATAGCCAGCAGGGGGCACAGGCGGCAATGCCTCCTACAGAATCTGCAGCACCCCCACCTAATCTTTCCCAATCTTTCAGTGGGGAAGACTGGGTGGGGGAGCTGCAGATTCTACAGGGGGCACCGCCCCCAGTGGCCCCTCATGCTGGCTACAGCCCTTTCAAGGCAAAGTTCTTTCACATCACCTACTTCCTGATCCTTTTCAAGGTGGAAATCAGAGACTGAATCAAGGATCTTCAACATACAAAGCAGATGCTCTACCACTGAGCTATGGCCCCTTCCTTGCTCCCTTTTCCTGAGTCAAACCACTGGTCTATCTAAGTCAGTCTTGTCTAGTCGGACTGGCAGCAGCTCTCCAGGATCCCAGGACCATCTATGGAAAAGCTCTTCCACTGAACTGCTTGTACCCTGAGTCTTGGTCTACCACGGTTGATCTTGTCTTCTACAGGGCATTTTTTGTAGCCGGAACCCCTTTGCATATTAGGCCACCCACACCTGATGTAGCCAATCCTCCTGGCGCTTACAATAGGCCCTGTGCTAGAAGCCCTGTAAGCTCTTGGAGAATTGGCTACATCAGGGGTGTGTGGCTTAATATGCAAAGGAGTTCCTGCTACAAAAAAAAGCTCTGGCTTCTCTGACAGGGAGTTTTTATCCAGGGTCTTTCTAGCACCCACTTCTTAACATGGAAGGGCCTGAACTTCAGAACTTTTTGCATGCAAAGATTCTCTTCTTGAGCCACAGCATGCTGCCATGAACACATTTATTAAAAATATTTGTGTCCCATCTTTCCATAATGCCCAATGCAACATGAAGATGGTTGAAAGTAACATCAAGCTGCAGCCAACTTATGGCAACCTCATAGGTTTTGCAAGGCATGTTTAGATGTGGCTTGTCATTGCCTGCCTCTGCATAGCAGCCATAGGCAGTCTCCCGTCCAAGTACCAAGATCCAAGACCTGGTGAGAATAGGCTAGCCTGGTCCATCCAAGTCAGGGCAGACAAGAAGATGCGTTATACCAAAACAGACACTTGGTTTATCAAGGTTTCTCTTGCCCTTCTCCGGATGGCAGCAACAGTCTTGCGCAGGGGTTCTTTGACATTGCCATCTACCCAATCCCTTTAACTGGAGACTGGATGTGGGACCTTCTGCTACGAAACAGGTGCTCAGCAGCTATAAAAAGAAGAGTTGATTTTATAGCCTGCCCTTTAGTACCCAAAGGAGTCTCAGTGTCTTACAATCACCTTCCCTTTTTCTCCATATAGGCATTCTGTGAGGTAGGTGGGGTTGAGAGAATTCTGAGAGAGCTGTGACTGACCCACGGTCACCCAGCTGGCTTTATGTGGAGAAGCAGGGAATCAGACCTGGTTCTTCAGATTAGAATTCTGCTGCTCTTAGTCACTACACCAGCTGGCTCTCTTAAAGTCCTCTGCGGTGTTATGGAAGGTTCCTTTGCATAGCAAATAACTTTACACGGTTCACAGGAATAAACAAAGCTACACATGCTAAAAAGAGGCAAAAGACCAACTGAGGAAGAAACACTAACTTGGTCCCAAACACCTTTATACCAGTATCCTTTTTTCCTTCTCGGGGGTGCAATCTCACCTTATAGAACCTCCTGTAAATTATGCATTCCTCTGATTTACAGATTGTTCTCTTTCAGATTTTTTCTGTGATGGGCACAGCACCCAGGGGTTCAGCTGTTCTGCGCAGCAAGATCAAGAGAGGAAGAACAGATCAGAGACCCTACTGGGTCAGGCCAACTTTATGAAGTGGTGGCAAAATAAAGGCAAATTGAGAAAGATCCCAAAAGAGAGTCCAGAAGGGTTATGCAGGCAGCATGGCTGAGCAGGTTTCCTAGAGAAGTGGTGCAGAAATTTTCTAAACTAACAATTAAGTCCCCAGCTCTGATCCTGCTGAATCTCCAGCCTCTTTCTTTCCCTCCTTTTTCTCTCTCTCCCCCCACTTTCCCACTGGAGTTCAGCAACAGCATACAAAGGTTTCACTCTGCCAGAAATTCACTCTTGTGAAGGAGCTTCAGACCCAAGTGTGCTGTTTGGCTATATTCCGGAAAAGCTGCTATCAACTGTCCCATGAGGCCACTAAACCAGAGAAAGAAGCCAGCGTGGTATATTGGTTTGAGTGACAGACTAAGATTTGGGAGACCCAGTTTCAATTCCCCACTCTCCCATAGAAGCCTACTGGGCAACTTTGGACTAGCCACACACATTCTCAGACTAACCTACCTCACAGGATAGTTGTGAGGATAAAATGCAGTAGGGGAGAATCTTGCAATGCACTTTGGGGCCCCTCTGAGGAGAAAGGCAGGGTATAAATGAAGTGAATGGATACATAAACAAACAATGCAGAAACAGCAGCACTCCTACATTTGATATGATTAAGATGAAACGAAACCCCTCCCCCAGTTATACCATCAAGGTAAAGCTGCTACAAAGCGGACCCTTCCCCAGTTGCCCAGGGAAAAACACACACCTTGGTTTCTGTGTTGTCGCTCCAAACTCTACCCAAAAATACCCCCTTGAGAAAGCAACATGGTGAAGCATATAGAAAATGGGCTTCTCGCATTACCTTGGAAGCACTGTAATTAGAATAGCCTCATGTTCCCACAAAGACATGGAAACAGGTGGAAAACAATGGGTATTTGGAATTCCCTTAGGAACTCACAACTGGCTCCCCGGCCTTATGCTGTGCATTTATTTTAGTATACTTTATCCCACCTTTCTCTCCAGGAGCTCAGGGTCAGCTAACATCATTCTCTCTTACTCCATTTATCTTCTCACCGTCAGGTGAGGTAAGGCTGAGAGAGTGAGAGTGTGTGAGACAGAGAGAGGTGACTGACCCAAAGTTACCCAGCCTGCTTCACAGCCGGGTAGGTATTTGGTCTAGGATCTCCCAGTTCATTCTTGGATGTCCTGTGCTGCTTCTGAGACATCTGTCTCCTACCAGAAGTGTGCACCCATTCCCTGCCTAGACTACCTCTCAAGGGGCCTCCAGCTGTGCTATGGAACAGTGGCCAAAGCTTTCACCCAATCTGCACCAGGGAACGGCAAAACAGAAAGGCTTGCTTTAACAGTGGCCCTATAAATAGCCCAAGAGAGGCCCAACAACTGGGAAAGCTGCTCTTCTGGAGACAATGTCATGCACCTTGACAGTTTGCAGAGCACAGCAGCAGACGGAGGGAGTTCTTATTCTGTGAGATTTGAATGCGAAAATGCTTCACAGAAAAACTCACAATGGAATTGCTCCTAAATAAAGAGAACCAAGTGAAGCAGTCTGGAGGTCAGGCCACTGGGAAGCAGGATTTGCAGTTAAATTCTCACCGCCTGACACAACCCATGGACAGAGCCCATAACCCAGTCCCATCAAAGGGCTCCTGGCACTGGAAGGTCTCATCACAGTTCTAAAGGGGGTTGCACCACTGCCTCCAGTTCAAGCCTATTATGAAATAAGTCTTGCAAAACCCATCTTGTCTTCTTCTGCAAGTTTGCAAAAAGCCTTCTTTTACAGTGTACATATGCACAGCATCCCCAAACCAGAAACTACCCAAGAAGCAGAATGGACGAACCATTTGTGTGGTTTACAGAAGCTTGTATAGCTTCAAAAAGCAATGTGGGCAGTTGGCACCAAAAATGGAGTCTGGGGAAGGAGGGGGAAGAGAAGGAAGATTTCTCTGGTGCTTCTGGCAGCCTTTTTTTTGTGTCCCCAGAGAAGACACAGATGTTCCTCTGCCCTCACTTGGCAGAGGCGAGGCAAAGCAGTCCAGTAGTTCTATATCCATATGGCAGGAGTCAGCATCTGCTTGGCTGAAAATGCCTGGAAATCCTTTGTGTGTTGCCTTCCAGAACAGTAGCAGGGACTCCCCAGGTCAAGGAATTTTTTCCTTCTTCCTAGCAAGCCAAAGAGTTGGCCAAAAAGGCTCTCGTCTATAGCCAAAGGTACCTTTCAGATTTCTTTCTCCTCCCCCAAACCCTGTTTCTGCATCAGCCATCTTCCGTAAACATCCCCATGCTAAGTCCAGTTTCCATTCTAGCCCCAAACCTCAGCCCAAATATAATTCTCCCCCTCTCCCACAACCCTCCTGTGACTCCTACTGGGGTCCTGAACTACCCTCTGGAGCTGTCCAGGGGACTGTGAGCTGGAGAGGGTTGGCTCCAGTAGAATTACAGGTATGCCACCAGGAGGCGGTTGGCTCAAAAACAGGGCACCAACTTGTGGGGCAGGTGTGGAGAGGCATCTCTACAGCAGGGCCATTGGAGGCAAAAGAGTTCCATTAGCATGAGATGCAACTGGGGTGAGGGGCCCAGAGGACAGGCCCCTTGTCAGGGAAGGCAGTTCCAGCTGTTGGGCCAGCCACTTCAGGCTGTGGTGGAACAGTGCTGGGGGTAGTCAGAGACAGGAGGAACCCCAAAAGTCAGGGAAAACCTGGGAGTGTGGCCAACTGCCCCAAGGTGAAGAAATGTGATGCTGGAGTGTGGTGAACCCTAATGAAGTAGTAGTATCACTAGGCTGTGGAATGCATCTCCTTAGTTGACCAATGAGGAGCTGAGGTCCCCACCAAGCCTGTATTAAGGCACACCACACTCACCCCAGCCCCATCACCCTTCTGTTCTGCTTCATTCCACACAGCAGCCCTCCCCTCCTCAGCCCCATCCATCTGTGTTCTAGGATCCCCTTTTACTTCTAAGAACTACATCTATAAGAGTTGGGTCCAAACTTAATTAACTTCCCTGCCTCCTCCACCTCTACTGATTGCCAAAAAGACTGTTCAGATGGGGAACCCTGACAACTAAGCTGGGGAGGGGGGGGGGAGTCTGAAGCCAGAAGGAGGAATGGTGAAAACTGCTGGTTGGCCTCCTCCTTTCTCTCAGATTAACAGGTAGGGAACATAGTTCCCATGTCACACACATTGCAATCCCACGCAGAACTACTCCAGTCTAAATTCACTGAAATGAACTGCCTTAGACTGGAGTGAATCTGCATAGGGCTGCCCTGTAAATAACCTGGTAAGGGTAGTTTTCTAGATGCAAGGAGATTGGGCACATCCTGCCTCAGACATATTACTTTCCCTTGTATTAAAGGAGAAGAAATGGAGCTTCTGACACAACCACTTTTGGGCAGGGGAGTAATAGCAACTACTGATTTACAGTTGTTGATGGGGTGATTCCAAGTAGAAATCCCAGAAGTCAAGGCAGTTCAAGTTGCTACTCTATCCTACCCATAGGGGCTTAGTGTACTCAGGAGAGCAGAAGGAAGTGGTACAGCCTTGGAATGAAAGAGGGTTGTACCATTTCAGGTCCCCCTTTTTAACACTTTCTGCTTGTAAAAGAGCTCTGCCCACAAATCAATCTAACTCATCCTCCTCCTGCTGTGCTGGTTTTCTAAATGCAAGAAGACTGCAGGCAGGGCATTTTTTTATCTTTTAAAAAATGCTTTCAAGGAGGTTTATTCCATCATCTCTGGTCTCTGTCACCTCATTCTACCATTCTACTACCCAAGGAAGTAAAAATATATGCAAATTACAGACTCAAAGAAGAGTGCACTCATCCCCTGCGTACCGGGAAGCCCAAGCAGTAATTGGCCCCACCCACCAATCAATTGCATCACCTCCCACCCTGACCTTTAGCCTTCCAAGACTCCCTGGTGACTAGAATTTGGAGGCCATTTCCTTCCAAGGTCAGCTAGAGGCTAGGGCCCAATGACAAAAGAGGGTCCTCACCTCTCAGACTGTCACTGTCAAGCGCTCTCCTCCCCCCACCCCCCAAACATATCCAACATTGTTCAGATCAAGGCTGCCAGCAGAGTTAAAAGCCTCAGAGAAGTCAACAGAAGGGGGGAATGGAGGGTGAAACAAAAGGCTCTTTTTTGTGGTGGTTGCAATCAGCGCACAGAGGGAAAGAGATTGCATTAAAATTACATTTTAAAGTTTCAAATGACACACCAGACTTCACCAGCAATGGTGTTAGGTGGCTGTTAAGGCAGACAGGTTGTTCACTGGTGGAAACCAAACCCATCTCTGCCCTTTAGTAGCAGTTTGTAAGCGCATATAAGTTCTCTTTCTCATTTGCAAGAAATGGAATGTCTGAAATGAGCTCCCCCCCCCCCACTGCCTCCCAGCATCATCAGTCACAACCAACAGTTAAAGAATCTTAACTAAGATCTGGTAATGCCAGAACCGGCAAACCACCACTTGCAATTAGCCAGTAAAATTTAAAAGCAGTGCTGTAAAGCAGCTGTTGTTCCAGCTAGGATTCAGCAGGATGCACAGACTGACAACCAGTAGTTGTCAAAGTGCTTTGCCTGCAGACACTGTGGCACTGTGGAGATGGGAGTGAATCTGTGGGTTTACAAAACAAGTGCCACTCTGAAAATGCTGCCAGTCAATTTGTGGATTTATAAAACTAAGCACTGCTCAGAAACTGTTGTCCAGAAAACCTTTTGGGCAACTGTTGGACCCGATGTTACACATCCCTGATTATATCTCCTCCTTTGCAAGGAGAATTCAATGTGCTTCATCATATCAACTGCTATGGTGTTACAGTCTGACCTGCTGCCCTCACTAAGTCTCTGAAAAAGTAAATAAGCAGGATGTCACATGCCATCCTGAACAGATGCTAATTTTCTTCCCTTACTGAGGAAAAGGGATCATTTAAGGTTTTAGCAGCATATTACATGCTAACAAAAAGCACATAAGCAGCTCCTTCCAAGCATACATGGGGCTTCTTTCAGGGGTTTTTTCAGGCTTACACTTGCTTAGTGTCAGCAAGACTGCAGCCACAGAAGATTCCAAGCCACTGGCTACATCCAATAACTTCTGATGCTCATTGTGCTTCCCTAATAACTCTCTGTAATTCAGAGTTCCCCAACATGGGACCCTCTTGGTGCCTACCAAGCTTTCCAGAAAGTGGACGTAAAGCAACGCTTGTTGTCTTCCCTCATTCAAATGAAAGAATGTTCCATTGTAGAATGAGGGGGTAAGCAACTGAGCTTTCCTTAGTCAGAGTGTGGTTCTATTTCTCCCTACAGGATTTCCCTCTTCCTCCTCCTCCTGAGACAACAATTTTGGGTTTGGTTCTGCTTCCTGTGGAAGCCATTTTGAGGTGGTGCTCTTCAGCCCCTTTCCAATGGCCCACAGCCTCTAACAGGTTGGGGAACCTGCTCTTGCTATATTATTAATTGTCTTCTGCTACATTCTTTTCTAAGGCTGTTTTCGCACTGACCTTAATCAGCAGCGAGCCCCTCTTCACCGCGCAGGATCGGCGCGGATTTCGCACTAATTGCTGCGGAGCACCCGGAAGAGCCGGAAAGTCCCGCAGCTTTTGCGGCACAAACGGAAACCGCCAAAACCTAGTTTCCATTTGCGCCGCAAAAGCTGCGGGACTTTCCGTCTCTTCCGGGTGCTCCGCGGCAATTAGTGCGAAATCCGCGCCGATCCTGCGCGGTGAAGAGGGGCGTCGCTGCTGATTAAGGTCAGTGCGAAAACGCCCTCAGTGTTTTACAAAAATCACCAACTCTTACTATTCTTTGCAAGGATATAAAACAGTATGAAAATGAACTAGGATTGCCAGCATGATTCCTGCTCAGTATTTTGCCCTAAATGCCCTCTGACATTGCCCGGGGGCCGTGCTTAGGGAAAGTAAGGAAATCCTCTTATTCCAAGCCATGCAAACACTGTGACTATTGGATTTCTTTGTAAGAGGACTGCTAAGTTGATTTTCTGTACAGTCCCATCCCTCTGGATGGAATGGATTCACGATCTCTGAAAACTGCTACAGGTTGGAGGATTCAGTCTGCTATAGGAAAGCTGCTACAGGCTCTTTAAGGATAACAAAATTAGATATTTTAATCTTTATACCTTATAGCCAAGAATGGCCTCCATATGGATAAAAAATCAGCTGTACTCAACATTAAGCTGGCGGGCCCCTGGAAGAGACTAACAGAAGTGGTACAACTGGGCAGCCACAGACAAATTTGGGGCCTTTACCTACTCAAGGGATTATTCCCAGGTCTGAAGAAAACTGTGGATTTTTGTCCAATAATCTAAAGGGGGGGAGCCCTAAAAATAGGTCGGATTCTCCAGAAGGGATGGAATATTGAAAACAGTTTTGGTTTAAAGAAAACTGGCCATGGAGGAAGGCAGAAATCAACCTGCTCAAGAGTAACCTTGAGAACTAAAATAATCTTGGAGAGAAAGATTTGGGTGGAGTGGGTTGAGATTTCCAAATTGTTGCCCCTTCCTGTGATTCCTCCCCCACTTTTGTATGTCATTTAATATACATCTCAGAGGTCCATGTCCACAGGAGCACTGCTCAGTTGATAAAATGTGAGGCATCAGGCCTTAAGCCAGCCTGCATGAAACTCACACAGATGAGGCAAGCCATTCTCTCCCCCCAAAAAATATTCAACACATGTGGGGAATTATTAGTTGGGGGGTGAGGGGAGAACTGGACTGCACCAGCTCAGATACCCACACTTTTATTATTAGGAGAATCTGTGGAATCAAAAATTGAAAGGGATGGCCAGGGTATCTTAAATGACCAACACATTTTAAAAGCCTGAAGTTGAAGGAAGGAAGGAGAAACATGCTCTAGTGGACCAGGTTTTTGCTTTTGTAGACTAGAGGCCATTTTTCTGGAAGTATGAAACATTCTCTTCAGTTGATAGATGACATGTACACACAAGCACAATTACACAGGGGAACAATTGTAAACAGTGGAGTGAAAAGACCATAAAACACGAGGCACTGGCAAGCATGCAAAGCCCAAATGGGTAAAAGAACAGCGACCAGTTTGCATCACTAGTAAGTGGTGATTACTTACTATCTTTCTAGTAATGCTACATTTAATGCAGAAGAAACCCTGTGGCCCCAATTAAACACAAATTGACTGATCAACTGAAGTTCTGAATAGAACATACTCCCAGCGAGAGCTAGAGAGCCTTCCATTTTCAAAGGGCATTTCTCCTCCCTATTCCACACACGGTTCATTCACATACGGCTGCACTGTATCCCCCAACAATCCACCCCCCTCATAGTGAGATTTCCCTTGAGAGTTTCCCAGAGAGTCTGATTTGCTGGTCCAATGGCCCAGCTGGGCATAGCTGAAAAGACTACAAGTGCACACAGGACTACCAGAGCTTTCATCTATCTGAGACAGCGACCCCTTCCCCCCACGGCTGCCATCTGGCCACCCCAAAACAAAAACCCCTGCTTGGGTGCAAATCATGATTCACTAATCTGTCATGCATGAAACCTCTGTTAAAAGGATAGGACAATTTTTCCCCCTCCAGGCAGCTGGCAGTTTTACATTTATGTCAGGTATGGTGTAGTTTTAATTCCCATGAATGTTTTAGGCTGCTCTATTGCATTGTATTATTGTATGTCTGCCACCTTTTACTGTATTTTCTAATTTTGCATCAAGTTTTACTGCATTGTTTATTTTAGGTATCATACCACTTTTATTGCATTTTTTCTAAGTTTTATAATCCCCCTGGAGTCCCAGAAAGAGGGCTACCAATGGAAGAAATAAATGGGGCAATTAAGATCCAGTCTTGCTTGCTTCTGTTCTCCCCAAACTGCCTATAAGGCAATTTCTACCAAACTGAAAAACCAACCAGAGGGAAATGGGAATCACAGAAAATGAGCATTAATTGCACTTGCCAAGGGGCAACTGGCAAATAGAAAGTAATCACAAAGTATGTGGTCTTAAAATTAAAAAAAAACCCTGCACAGACACACAACATATAACTTATTTGTATCAGTCATTCTTGACCCCTCAAAAGTATTTAATTATTTTCTCCACAGTGGTAGCCCAAAGCTGCTTACATCATTTTCTTCTCAATTTTATCCTCACTCCAACCCCAGTGAGGTAGGTTAGGCCACAAAAGAAAAACAGACTGGCCCCATGTCACCCAGCAAGCTTCTATGCAAGATCTGAACTCAGGTTTCCCAGTACCTAGCCTGACTAACCCAGCTCACAATTACCTCACAAAGTAGGCTAGGCTGAGAATAACTGACCTAAGATCATCCAGTAAGCTTCTATTGCCCAGCACCCATTCCAACCTTGTCTCCCATATCCTTGCACAACACCCTAGCCCAGGGGTCCTCAAACTATGGCCCGCGGGCCAGATGCGGCCCGCTGAGGACGTTTATGCGGCCCGCCGGGTTATGGCAAAATCAGACCAGAAGTGACGTTCGACCTAAACTCGCGTTAGCAACGCACACTTCCAGCACTGGGCTGAGGCGGCGGAGAAGAGTGTGAGGCGATACAGAGGTGAGGTGAGTTCCCAGGCCGGGGTGTGTGGTGTTGGGAAGGGAGAGAGATGCAGACGACGGAGAACTGACGGCCCGCATCCTTGTATAGTAACGGCAGCCACCACAACAGTTTTTGTTTTTACTATAGTCCGGCCCTCCAACAGTCTGAGGGACAGTGAACTGGCCCCCTATTTAAAAAGTTTGAGGACCCCTGTTCTAGCCACTACTGATGTGGACAGTAGGCAGGTCCTGCAGTCATCTCATTCTACCAATGGGGATGTAGAATTTACTCAGCCACTAGACCTCCATTAGGAGTTCAGCTTTTCAACTTTATCCCACACACAAACACTGCCAGCACACCTTTAGACTGTTTGCCTGGCACCCTGCATTACTAATGATAATGCACTATATTAAATACAACGAAGTTTGAGTCCAGTGGCACCTTTGAGACGAAGAAAGTTTAATTTGGGACGTAAGCTTCTATGTGCATGCATCCAGAATTAAACTCTGTTGCTCTTAAAGGTGCCATTGGACTCAAACTCCGTGATACAGCTTCAGAGCAACACAGCTACCCATCTGAATCTATGCTAATTATATTTAATATCAAGTCTATGAAATAGTGTTCGTTCACTGCCTATTATTTGTCCACAAATATTCCTTAAAAACAATAATGCTGCTTTCCTTTTTTTCATTATGACATCATTCACTAACAGTGGCAGCTGTCAGGGCTGCTTGTGTCCAGTTCTCCCCCCCCCCCCCTTCCAACTGCAGTTGTGGGCAGGCCTAGCAGCAGAGCAACGCTTCTCCC
This sequence comes from Heteronotia binoei, assembly GCF_032191835.1. NCBI lineage: Eukaryota > Metazoa > Chordata > Lepidosauria > Squamata > Gekkonidae > Heteronotia > Heteronotia binoei. The sequence goes on along the minus strand of NC_083239.1, from coordinate 13,606,354 downwards.
TTCCAACTGCATATTCCTGCTACGGGCATTGCTGAGCATGCAGCACAACCCAAGCAAAGTTACTACAAGACAATATCCATCTTGCACTCTGCAGGAGTCAAGGAGTAGCCCTCCATGCGACTGATCCAACTGCAAATTTCCTGAGAGGATATAAATATCTAATGCAGTAAACTGAGCACACCCTACATGTAAATTTTAAACACACACACACCTATAATTGCAGGAGCTGTCATTTTTTTACTGGCATTCTTTGTATTTTGGACAACTGTTTCTATGGGAGGGAATCTTTAGAATGTTTGCAAGGAATAAGGTGTTATGCTTATAATTCCAATGTTTATATCAACTGATGGGCTATTGTAACTTTGACATGTTTGCTGCATTTATTTACTGGAGCCATAATAATAAGATATTGGATTTATATCCCGCCCTCCACTCCGAAGAGTCTCAGAGCGGCTCACAATCTCCCTTACCTTCCTCTCCCACAACGGACACCCTGTGAGGTAGATGAAGATATTGGATTTATATCCTGCCCTCCACTCCGAAGAGTCTCAGAGCGGCTCACAATCTCCCTTACCTTCCTCTCCCACAACGGACACCCTGTGAGGTAGATGAAGATATTGGATTTATATCCCGCCCTCCACTCCGAAGAGTCTCAGAGTGGCTCACAATCTCCTTTACCTTCCTCCCCCACAACAGACACCCTGTGAGGTAGATGAAGATATTGGATTTATATCCCGCCCTCCACTCCGAAGAGTCTCAGAGCGGCTCACAATCTCCTTTACCTTCCTCCCCCACAACGGACACCCTGTGAGGTGGGTGGGGCTGAAAGGGCTCTCACAGCAGCTGCCCTTCCAAGGACAACCTCTGCCAGAGCTATGGCTGACCCAAGGCCATGCTAGCAGGTGCAAGTGCAGGAGTGGGGAATCAAACCTGGTTCTCCCAGATAAGAGTCCGCACACTTAACCACTACACCAAAATGACAACTTCTTCTCGCAAAGCACAAGTGTTCTACATTAAGAAGACTGGCATTACCAAATGTTGGGTGTGGATTTTTTTTTAAAGGGACAATAAGGTTAGGAGCCTTCCTCTGTCTGTGCAGGGGCAATCAGATCTCCTCAAACACAATGTACTGGGCCTGACCTCTCACTGCCTGCCCGATAGGTCTGCCCACTACCTGAAGAGATTCTCTGGGGCTTCTTCTTCATGCATTCATCCCACCTTGTGGGAGTGATGTGACTACTCAGTGTGAGGCAAGCCTCCTGGTACTGGCTTTGTTTTTATTCCATCTACAGCACTGGCAACATCTGATGAGGCAGAAACAACCACAGAGGAAAAGATTTTTGTTATTATTTCAGAGACCCTATGGTCATGTGCTATAGCAAACACACCATTAAGAGCAGCCCTACTGGATCAAACAAGTGGTCCATCCAATCCAGCATCCTCTTTAATATGGTGGCCAAACAGTTGCCCTGGAGGGCTAACTAAACAGGGCACAGAGGCTGAGGCCTTCCCATGATATTGCCTCCTAGCACTAGTATTCAGAAATGACTACCTCTACCAAATAGCTGCTTTATGTTCCTCTCTTCCTCCATGAACCTGCCTAACCCTCTATTAAAGCCATCTTTGCTTATGGCCATCACTACCTCCACTGGCATTGAATCCCATGATTTAATTACTGATTGAGACCAGGGGTTTTACACTGCTGTCAAGAAGAATTTCAGTTTCATCTTACTAGTAAAGCAGGAAGAGAAACCGACCAAGTTTTCTATAGGGAGCTTCTCTGTCCAGTTTGAAGGCAAAATGTGGGGAGCAAATCATGCCGTTTCACCCTAAAGTACTTCACTAGGCTTGCTCTGCAAACTTCAGCTGAACTATTTTACCAAGTAAAAAGAAGGAGCCTTTTCAATCTTACTTCTGGCTTTTTAGATAACTATCAAAGAGACAAAAACCGACAAAGTTGCCTTTAGGGGAAAGAAATGAAACCTCTGCTCCCACATCTGCAGTGCTGGAGCACACGGCTATGTTGATCTCTTTTATTTTAAAAAGAGGATATTCAGTAGCAAAATTATCTGCTCCCACATCCCTAGAAGCAAAGCTTATCCCCCACATACCCTCATAATTCTGCTGGTCCCTGCAACATGGGACTATGTACGTGGAGTGGGGGGGGAGGCATCATGCATGTGGAGGACTGTGCAGGATCACAAGGGATAAGCCCAGAGACTCAAATGGTCTTTCTCTACTTCAACACCAAGGCGGAGAACAGCCTACGCTAGAGTTCCTGCCGCGTCACTGCACACGTTTTGCAGGGCGAAAATGAATGGACAAAGAGCAGCTGTGGGCCAGAGCGAGACAATGCAGGTCGGACTCTCACAGACTCCCTCGGGGCTCATGCTTTTCATTACATCTTCCTTTCTGTTTCTCCCCACCACCACCACAAAAAAAATCTCTCTCACCCACCTGCAATTCAGATCAAGTTGAGGATTAGCCACTGCAGACAAGTAACCACAACAAAAACTTTTTCCAAGACATCTTGTCAGGTTTACAAGCTGTGGCTTTTCTTTCTTTTTTTAAAAAACTAAAACAAAACTGGAGTGGGAGAAACAGAAACGAAGTTTCACAAAATCCTGCCAAGCTGCCGTGGAGTCTTTAAGCAGACAAATGCACATTAAGTGAGGTTTTCGGAACATCGCCAAGAGTTCTCTTGCTCTCTCTAAGGCCTCGCAAATTAATGAAGTCAAGGAATCAATGCCCAGATTAAAAGTGGTTATCCGTAAGTGGCACAACAAGGGGCTGGCTGGCTGAATGGCAGCTGAACCGCACACGAGAACATAAGAGAGTGACCACAATACCAGCATGACAGCTGGCAAAATGGTTCTCAAATGCTAGATACGGCTCTGCTCTGGAGCCTCATCCTGCCCTCCCATTCTCATACCTTTCTCACACCTCTTCATCTCTGCATCACACACACACACTGCCACCTGGGGGCTTGCTCAGCCAAATTTTACCCAGGAACCCACAGCAAGTTCAGCAGGGGTCTCTAATTATTCTATCTGACCTGCAATATATGCAGAAGGTATCCAAATCTGGATCAGGTCATAGATTCCCACTTTCCCTCTCCAGGACAAACAGGGGGGGAGGTCTCTCTGGGTTCAGCATTATATTCAGAACTGTGTACACTTAGCATTAAAGAAAAACAAAATTCTGGTCAACCCAGCATCTGAACCAATATGAGCTGAACTGCATGACAGGCCTAACTTATGAAAACTGACCCTCTCTTATTGAGCATAACTGATTCCACTTTTGCTAGTGATGGGAGACAGAGCAGCAGGAAGGCAGATTTTCCAGGACTGAGATGGAGGGTCAAAGTTTCTGCACCTCCCAGTGATTAGCAAATGCAGTAAAAGATGCACAAGTGATTCTGTCTGAATGGTTAATTTGCATAATGTATGCACATCACGGAATTCTGCAGACCTGGTGAAGAATTTTAGCACTGGAAATCAAAACGTCACCCTGCGTCTTAGATTTTTTCTTTTTTACATTTCTGGTTCAGAAAAGCACATTTTTGAAGCATATCTCATTTTATACATTTTAATCCCACCTTTCCTCCAAGGAGCTCAAAGGGATGTCTCTCATTCTTCCATTTTATCCTCATGACAGCCTTGTGAGGTACAGTTAGGCTGAGAGAACACAACTGCCCCAAGGATACTCAGCGAGTTACCAGGGTAGGGTGGGGGGTTGAACCTAACCCTAGCCTGACACACTAACCACTACACCATGCTTCAGTCATACATGCTAGAACTCTGATGATAAAGCCCTCAGAAATTCTCAGGAACTTAAAACTCACTCCCATATTCTATGGTTTCACAGTGCCTGGTACACACATCCCAGGCTGGCTTTATGATCACTCTACAGAGAAAAAAGTCAGAGGCTGAATCTGAGAGGTGGCCAACGGAGGCAGGAAACTGAAGAGGGGACGGGCATGGCTAGGATGATAAAACACCTCCAACTGATCCTGAACAAAATGAGGCCAAGGAGTCAGTGTGTGTCATGTACAGAAATGCCTCTACTTACAAAGTTTGCCTATTATCACAACAACTGAAGGCCCTGAGTAGAAGCTCCTCTGCAAAGAAAACCCCATTCCTTGCCTCCTTCTTTAGAGATCTACATTAAGTGCTCCTCTTACTGACAAACCAATCCTGAACAAAAGCAACCTACTCCCTCCCCCCCTTCCTATCAGGCCACAAAAGCAGCAGGGGTCCCTGCTCTGATGGAGGCTGAGAACCCTGTCAATGGCATATTAATCTGGTCTACATAGTATGGTTGAAGAACAGCCCCTCCCCCAGCTTGAAGCAAACCACCAGGATGCCCCTAGATAAATACAGTGTGGTGTAGTGGTTAGAGTGTCAAACTAGGATCTAGGAGACTCAGGTCCAAAGCCCCACTCTGCCACAGAAGTTTGCTGGGTACCTTGGGCCAGCCACACACTCTCAGCTTAACCTACCCTGCAGGGTTGCTGTGAGCACAAAACAGAGGACAGAAGAATGTAAGTTGCTTTGATTCCCAGTTGGTTGAAAGGCAGGTATAATCAGCAAATAAAAGCAAGACCAGCATGAGCTCCTTCAAGGACAGGCCGCAAATGAAGATAACAAAGGACAAAAGGATGCAAGGGTCCTACCACAGAAAGTATGGCAAGTGTGACTTGGGATAAGTCAGCCTCTCCACACACACCCTTCCCAGACCTGTGATCTATCTGTAAAAGGGAGAGGTTGTGGCTCAGTGGTAAAGCATCTACTTGGCATGCAGAAGGTCCAAGCCTCAGCCATTAAAAGGATCAGGTAGTAGGTGACACAAAAGATTTCTACCTGAGATCATGAATAACCACTGCCAGTCTGGGTGGACAATACTGACCTTGATGGATCAGTGGTCTAAACCAGTACAAGGCAGCTTTGTGTGTTTGGCTGGGGTGAGATGAGGATGGTGGGAAGTCCAAAAGAATAGAGAGGTTATAAGGAAATACCAGGAACCACGAGGTAGGTTACCAGCTGCAATTAGGAATTCCCTTTGCATCTTTCCTGCACATCAGGTACCGGGCACACAAGGACACAGCTGGTAACAGGACATACCAGAGGGGCTGCATCCAGAAAAATGTAGGCACCAAGATGAGACAGCCAAAAGGAAGGAGTCCCCACCCCCACCCCTGCCACTTCATCCAAGATCTGTCCCAATTCTGTCTGGTGAGGGCGGGTGCCTCTCCCTGCATACCTCCACTCACCATGGCAAAGTTGCATTAAATCTCCACTTTGTCATGCAAATGAAATGCCTTGGTAGAGGGGCACAAGGAGGGAGACTGGGGAGGGAAGCAAGCCCCTTTTTCAGTTGGAGCACAATGTGTTCAAGTGAGCCGTGCCCCCAGACTGCATTTCTAATCACAACAGATTGGAAATAGGCATTACAGAGAGTTTAAAGACAGACTGTGAGTCCCAATGCAAACTTCTTTGGGAAATTACAGCCCCCTCCCACCTGCTTCATCAAACACCTTCAGGAGGGAGAGGGATAGAAATCTTGGGGAGAAGTCAAGGTTGAGTCTCCTGTTCTTTGATTTACCCACCCCAAACAATAGCTTTCTCCTAACAGCTGTCAGCTACTCTAGATCAACAGCTGCCTAATGGAAGTTGCCCCTCCTACATTAGAAGAGCATAAATTAACATGTCTATTTAAATCCTTGTGCCCCCAACAAAATAACACAGACCCCAAGAATGGTTTCTTTTCACAGCAGGCTCGGAAAGGATAAACTGCAGTATTTCCCCCCTCCCCCCAAAATACCCTTCTTCCACACATACTCGTGCTACTTCAATAAATTTAAAGGAGGAGACGCAAAGAGGAAAATAAATTCAGCAGGAACCCAAAGTGGGAAGGAGGGAGAAGACGCACCCCGTCCCCCCCCCCCCGCCCCGCCACTTTACAAAAGACAGCTAAGCCTGTCTATGGGGAGCACATGCCATTAATCACCAGACCCTGAGAACCCACTCTCACAAAAGGCGCAAGGACCAAGTTTCCCACCCATAGTCAGGTCCCCAACACCAGCCAAACACAAAATGCCAACTGCCACCCCAAAGGCTTGCAAATGAAGGCTGGAAAATTTACATTCCTAACCAAGCACCAGCATCCATTTTTGAGAAGGTAAAAAATTTTAACACACATATGCCAGGCCTTCAGAAGAAATAGGAGGGCAAAATTCCTAGGCCCTGTTACTGAAGTTTCAGAAGACCAGGCAGACATTTCTAGATTTTCCAGCCCTTTCCAAATATAACATTAAGCAAGGATGAAGAATTTTGCTATTGTCTTCAAAGAAGAGGGCGATCCTGAAGTTTGCCCAACAAAAATGACTGGTCGGAAATTATAATATAATAATATATAATAAAATTTTATTTATATCCTGCCCTCCCCGCCTAGGCAGGCTCAGGGCGGCTCACAACATATCCATACAATAGTTATACAAGAACTTTTTAAAATCAGCATTATCTTAAAACCGTTCTAAATTCACATTTAACATAATTTAACAGTGACAGTGGTATTCCTGGTGCTATTCTGTCAATTAGCATAGTGGCAAAGATCACTGAGGCAGAAGTCATTTGGCGGATCCATCAGTTCAGCGATCCTTAATCAGCAGTCCGCAAAGGCCAACCTAAAGAGGATGGTCTTGCAGGCCCTGCGGAATTGGTCAAGACTCCACAGGGCCCGCACCTCTTCCGGGAGCTGGTTCTATAGGCATGGAGCTACAATAGAGAAGGCCCGTGCGCGGGTGTTCTGCAATTTCGCCTCCTTTGGCTGCAATTTCGCCTCCTTTGGCACAGGGATAGTCAGCTTGTTCTTCCCCGCTGACCTCAGTGCTCTCCGGGGCTCGTATGGGGAAAGACGGTCCCTCAGGTAGGCAGTTCCTTGACCATATAGGGCTTTAAAGGTAATAACCAGCACTTTGTAGCGAACCCAGTATGTAACTGGCAGCCAGTGCAGTTCGCACAGCCCTGGCTGTATGTGCTCCCACTTCGGGAGTCCTAGTAACAGCTTAGCCGCCGCGTTCTGCACCAGCTGCAGCTTCCGGGTTCGACACAGAGGCAGCCCAATGTAGAGGGCATTACAGTAGTCAATCTTGAGGTGACCGTCGCATGAATCACTGTTGCTAGGTCCCAACGCTCCAGGAAAAGGGCCAACTGCCTTGCCCGCTTCAGATGAAAATACGCCGACTTGGCAGTGGCTGCTATCTGGGCCTCCATTGATAATGAAGGCTCCAGTAGAACTCCCAGGCTCTTGACTTGGTGCGCCACTTTCAGCGGCACACCGTCAAAAACCGGGAGAGGTATTTCCCTCCCTAGAGCGCCGCAGCCCACGCAAAGGACCTCTGTCTTCGTCGGGTTCAGCTTCAACCCACTCAGCCTCAGCCTAAGGCCGGCCATCCATTAGCAGATAGAGCTGGGTGTCATCTGCATATTGATGACAACCAAGCCCAAACCTCCGGGCAATCTGGGCAAGGGGGCGCATGTAGATGTTAAATAACATCGGGGAGAGAACTGCTCCCTGGGGCACCCCACAGTCTAGTGTGCGCCTCTGGGACAGCTCGCTCCCGATTGCCACCCTTTGTCCTCGTCCCTTGAGGAAGGAGGAAAGCCATTGTAAGGCCAACCCCCTAACCCCTATGTCGGCGAGGCGGCGGGGCAGTAGCTGATGGTCGACCGTATCAAACGCCGCCGACAGATCTAACAGCATCAGCACTGCCACGCCACCTCGATCCAGTTGCCGCTGGAGGTCATCTACCAAGGCGACCAGCACTGTCTCTGTCCCATGGCCCAGACGGAAGCCGGACTGGCAAGGGTCTAGGATGGAAGCGTCATCCAGAAAACTCTGCAGCTGCAACGCCACTGCCCTCTCAATAATTTTACCTGAAAACGGTAAATTAGAGACCGGTCGGGATGGTCCAGCATGATGGAATGATTAGAGTGTCACACAAGGATCTGGGAGACCCAAGCTCAAATCCCAACTGCCATGGAAGCTCGCTGGGTGACCGTGGGTCAGTCGCACCCCTCAGCCTAGCCTACCTCACAGGATTGCTGTGAGGATAAAATGGACCAGGAAAACAGAAGAAGCTACATTGGGTCCCTGTTGGGGAGAAAGGCAGTGTATGTATATGAGGCAAATATATAAATGAAACTCACAAGAGGAATCCAGCAAAATCACTTTCTCGTGGCATATATGTTTTTGCCTGGGAGAATCAACACATATCTTTCCAGGTACCATTCCCCCCCCCCCCGTCCCCATTTATGGCCTTCAAAGACACATGGGAAATAACTTTAAAGGACCCCAGAATATTTTCTGAAGGGTTTACATAAAGATGCATCACCTGCTTATAATTAACATTTTAACAGCAACTTTCATTTGCTTGAAGGGCACCACAGGAAACCAAGCAGCTGAGCTAACTTGGCCTTGAACATCTGCAAAATTAAACACTTTTTAAAATACAACGGACAGTACTTAAAATTTGAACAATTTGAGTACTCCGAATATGAGCAATATTTGTTTCTCCCATAGAGCTAGTCTGGTGATGTGGCTAGGACATCAGACTAAGAGCTGGGAGACCCAGGTTTGAATTTCCATTCTCATGGAAGCTTGCTGGGCGAGAAAAAGAGCTTCACTGTGGTTTTACAAAGTGGAAAGTAATCCCAAAGCTTGCCCAATTAAAGTGGTCAGGTCAGAAATTATTTGTGATGGTCGAAATGCAGTATAGTGGCGAGAGTGTCAGACTAACATCTGGGAAAACCCAGGCCAAATCCTTACAATGCCACGGAAGCTTGGGCCATTCACACAAACTCAGCTTAGCCTACTTCATAGTGGTGTTGGTACAACAAAGGGAAGAAGGGAGAAGAGTGTTGAAAGCACTTTGGGTTCCCCGTTGGGGAGAAAAGTGAGGTATAAATACTTTAATGAATTAACCAATCACAATGCAGTCACATGATCAAAAGAGAACAAGATATCTGAAAACAATTCCAAACCTTTTTATGCATCAGTGTTAAAGGTAAAGGTAAGCACCAGTCATTTCCGACTCTGGGGTGACGTCACATCACGGCTTTGCATGGCAGACTTTTTTACGGGGTGATTTGCCATTGCCTTCCCCATCATCTACATTTCCCCCCCAGGAAGCTGGGGACTCATTTTACTGACCTCAGAAGGATGTTACCCCGGGCTTTTTTAGAGGCAACCAAATACTTTTTTTCTTTAAAGGGGTTAAAGAAAACATCAGTAGCGAACAGCATGTTAGACGAGGCCTTCCTTACACAGAAAGGAAAATCTTTTCAGGTGGGAACCACTACTTCCTGAAAGAGCACTGCAGCAAGCAAGTCACAACAGGCATACTCTTATAGGAAGCCATCCATGCTGCGAAAGGGGAATGCCTCTGCTGATGGCCCCTGCCATCTATCTGCACTACCAAAAATTAAGGGCTATTCAAACAATGCCCTTCTCTACTGGGACCACTACAGCACACCCAAAACCCCAAATCAGAGGACCCCAAATGGGCACCTAGTCCCCCTCCCTGACAAAACCCATCACCTATTCTAGCCTGCATCCTCTGCTACCCATGTGAAAGCTGTTCAGCAAACTTTTATAAATTAACATTCATATTAACTGAGTATTTTAGCTGAACGTTTGCCCTTTTCCCACTTTCTGCAAGCTTATGTCAGTGGGGTATAGGCAGAGCTCTACTCCTGCAATCCTGCTACTATGCAATTTCTTCATGTAGGATACCTGTAGTGTGCCCAGGAAGACTGTGGAGAAGATGTAGCAAAGCGAGGAACACCTTCCACATTTCTGTTGGGAGGATGTGCTACTTTGAAGAGAAGCCAGCCCTTGGTATGTGCAGCGGGCAGATCTGGGATTTGGGGGTCTCCAGGGCAACCATCCCATTAACCTAGAAGGGGCAGGTAACACTAGCCAGGAAATCCTCCTTGTGTCCTCGGACCTTCTTATACACCCCGGGCAAAGCAAGAACCTGCAAACACCCATCCAGGCTACTGTCAGGAGCCAGCCCTGGGCGCGTGAAGCCCCCTTGATCTACAATCTGGTGACAATCAGAATGTTGTCTTTTTGCTTGCACACTGCACTTGGTAGTTGTGCAACACAGGACACATCTGAATAGCCTGGTGTGCAGCTCTTTTTCCGTCTGCAAAGAGAAGCAAGTCCTTCCAAGATAGTCATTACTGATCACCTTTTCTTCTCTTGAGCCTTCTGCTGCATTAGACACTGGCAAGTTACAAACATACATTGTCAACATCTCAATGCACAGAAGGAAGAAAGGAATGACATCACAAAAAGGTACAGAGCCCAAAGTCAATATACAATCCAGCACATGCAACTTGAAAGAAGAAAAAAAATCAAAGCAACACAATCTTACAAACTGACACAAAAAATATAAACCCCAAACGAAAGAACAGAGGCTTCCAAACCATCCGCATTCTCTTTAAAAGCTATTCTATCTATATTTTAATATCTTGATGGTGTACGGTTTCAGAGCCAAAGACAGAGAGAGAAATATATTTTAAGACTAGCACCAAAAAGCGAAGCAAAGGAAAAGGAAGGAGGAAACCTCAACACTAGGTCAGAAAACAGCTTATCAAAATGAATCCATCCCAGACTTGAAAAGCCTTCTTTAGGGGGCCTTCTTTCATTCTCTGAAAGTATCTGGCCAGTCACTGTTACAAACAGAATAGTGGACTAAATGGGAATTATCCCCTACCCCCACAGAATAAATATTCCCTGGGAGTTTTGTTCCTATCCAAGCCAATGGCCACCAGCAGGCATCTCCTATTTTCATGCAATCCTTTTAAGAAGCATATTATGCTTATTCCTGTGGCAGTGAGTTCCACAAGTTAACGGTACACCTGGGAGGGACAGGCCTAATAAACTGCACAGCTGTACAAAACTCATTATATTCTTCCCATTTCAGGAAACGTTTGATGCAAGTTGCCAGGAAAAAAAAAGATTTCAGATGTACAGCAATCAACAACACAATGGCTGGAGGAGGAGAAACTGAACAGCATTTTATAAAACGAAATTGTTCAGGAGGGCACTTTGATAAAGGGAATAGGCCTGTAGTTTACTGAATGTATTTTCTTGTTTTTATTGCCTTGTTTTCTAACTTTTGTAACTTGGTCTTATTGCGTTAATGGTACATCTTATACTGCTTTTGCTGCTTTGTTTTATATTGTACAAGCCATCCACCTCGAGTCTCAGGGAGAAAGCCAGGCTATAAAGTAGATAAATTTGCAAAACTGATGTAACTACACCCTTCTCAAAAGCTCAAAAGTCCAGCATTGCCCTAATAGTGTATTTGCTACCACAAGAAAGCTTTTCCAAACAAAGAAAAGCCAAATAAGGATCTGTTGCATTGCAATATGCTACTGCAATATATGACTTTTATATCCCTCCTCCTTATGCAAGAACAGAAGGCAAGCACAGTCTCCTATCCAGAAACTTGCAAGCCCAAGAGCGGCTTAGCTTCAACCCAGGTGGTTAAATCAGGTGCCTTAAGAACATGCCCTGAAATTACTTCCCAGAGAAGGGGGGAGGAGAGCACTGTCCTCTGCACCATTAAGTGAGGATGGGAAGAGGCAAAGCTGCCACATAGCTATCAAGAAAATAATGACCTCATGTGACCAGTCTTAATGCTGGTCTTTAAAAAGAATCACACATATATAAGAGAGCCACCTGGTGAAACATCAACGCCTTCCCTAATTTAACATCTGCACTTCTTTGCAGTCAGCAAAGAAACATGTAGAGCAGTAATTCCCAAGCTCGTGTGTTGTGTGAACACAATTACCTCTTAGGGGCCAAGGCCCAGAGAAGGCTGCCTGCTGTACCTCTCAATGATTTACTGCCCTGACCTTGCTCCCTCTCAACAAAGACGGATGCCTGCTGTTCCCCTGCACGAAATACCTGCTCCAGGCTCACCCACTAGCAGAGCTTCACCAAGAGCAGCAACCCCCCCCCCCCGAAACAGCAGTTAGGCTCCAAAGAAGGCAGCTAAGTCTTACCCACATACAGGCAAGTCTTGAAGGGTCGAAGTAGAAAGCATTCCTATCATTTCATAGGAGAAAAAGCACATCTTTGATTACTAGAAAGCTGGAGAACATTAATCTAGAGAGAGTTCTGCACTCCTGTTTCGCTGAAATGAAAAGAAACCCTGTAAATGTACTAAGAACTCTCATCATTTGGTGCCTGTATGTCCTGCTAAACTAGAGGCAGGTTCATCTATACCTGTGCATCAAGTGAGGAACTAGACAAGAAAACCCAGCTGCCTAATGCTGTAATTTAATATTCCCCTTTGTAGTAACAGCCTTCTCCCCCCCCCCCACCCCGGTTCTAAGCCCAGGCAGGTAGGTTGTAGTTACTTTGTGCTCCGGAATTCATGCCTTGTTATTAAAGAACAGGTTTCAGGGCAAACTTCTGTGCCAGAGCAAATGAACACAACCATGCCCAACTTTTAAGCAGGCATGGGCACCAGTGCTTCAGAAACCCGCTCTGGACAAACTTCCCTAAGTGAAAACTGACTCCAAGATCAGGTCACAAATGCTTGAGTTTTCAGAAGCTTAAAAATACGAGAATATTACAACTGGCTAATGGCTCAGTAGATCTCATCTCCCTCCAGCCAACTTGGCTAACTTAGATTTCATCTCATTTCTGCCACAGACTCATTGTATACCCATGGCCATGTCACCTGCAATCAGCCAGAGACTTATTTACAATATTTAGATTCCATCATTTTGCCCATTAGACATCTCCATCTGTAGATTCACCCTACTTCTTAGGATGTTAATTCTTGATTGTTTCACTAGGAGTGAACGGATTACTCTTGAACGGAACTTGATTTAAACCAGTCTCTCTTTTTTGGTAGCCTCTCTCAACCTATTCACTCCAGCCTGCCTTTCTGTTGCCAGTATAAATACACAGACCTAATGGAAGCAGGCTTCTTGCCTCTGAAATCTGATTCTCAAAAGGTTACAGTGAAATAAATTCCAGTAGTCCCTAATGTGCTGTTGGTATCCTATCCTCCTGCCTCTCTGGGGCAAAGATAAGCAAGTTAAAGATTGCAAACCAATTTGCCATTGTTTCAAATACACAAACACAGCAGATTTCGCTCTCCTGGCTTTGTACAACATACTAATGGATCTAGGAAAACTACAAGATAATGCAATTTTGCTGAAGCTAAATCCATCCAGTTCCTACATGGGATTCTCCTAAGAATCCCTCATACAGCTTCAGTTCCATTATAGAAGACAAGCAGGGTAGAGAAACACCAAATCAGGATTCTTGTGTTCCAAATATTAAAGGAGACGGAGGGAGAAGTGTGGATTTCCCCCCCTCTTCTGATCACAAGAGGCTCTAGAGACTTCTTCCAGTTGCTCAAAACTTCAAAGGTGACCCAAGCATCCTCTGTTCTGCCTGGAGGGGGAGGAAACCACAGCTGATTCTGGCTCCTCTTGGCCTAAGAAGGGATCTTTACCCTTCAGCGCCTCCTCCTTTCCGGACATGCTTCACAGCTCAGATCTCAGCCTCTCCTCTTCTGTCTCATGTAAGAGCCGGCCAGAATGAATGCATGGCCTATACTTCCGACCTCCCCCCAATAATTTCCCAGAACTCAAGGAGACAGCAGGGAACAGCATTACAATCTGTCATCTAGTCTGCAACTACCCCCCCCCCCAGCACACAGATAAAGAAACACACACACATACACAGGGGCTACTTTGCCACTCACCTTTATGGTCCTCTCCATAATCCAATGGAGCAAATAAGATGCAAGATCAAAGGGACCCACCCCCATCACTTGTCCTGCTTTGACCCCAAAGTTCCAGTTAACAGATCCAGGTGGGGAGATGCTCTTTGTTGGTTTGAATCAGGAGCCCAAAGTAGCCTCTCCTGATGGGTCTCCCCCCCCCCCCCCACACACACAGTCCAGTCTTCAGAAACCTATAATATGCACCAAGACCTTCTTCCCCTTGTTTCTCTTCTCCAAAACTTCCTTTTACCAACCCAGCCAGCTCAGGCTCCTCCCCGCCCCCCAATCTCTGTCCGGGCAGCCCACTACACATGTCCCCAAGCCCTGCCCCCACCCCCCCATCCAGGACACATGCTTTGCACACAGGCACAGGGGAACCCAAATTTCCCCCACCCAGCGGCTCAAGACTTTCCCTCCAGACGTCCCTCGACTTGGTTCTTCTTTACGGAACAGCTCAGAACCACCATTCCCCCCCCCCGCCAACCCCGAGATTAATTCTCCCTCCAGGGATTTCTTCCCAACTCCCCGCCTGCTCCCAGCCGTCTCCCCCATCGATCCGAGAGCCCTTGCCCTCGGGCCATTCCCGGTTGGGGGTAACGCTGGTTCTGCACTCTGCCTGGCACCATCCCCCCCCCCCAATAATGCCTTCGCCCCAGTTTGTCAAGGCGGCTCATTCGCGGCCCTCTCAGCCCCGCTCGTCCTCGTTCTACTGCGATCACGCCGCAGCCCCCCTACCTAAGCCCCCCATTTTTTGGTAGACCCCCCTTTTTTTTTTGCTCTCAGCAGCACCATAAGCCCCCGAACCTACTGCATCCCGAGAGAGCACGGTCCGCTTTGCAAAAACTCCCTCCACTGCACAAGTCCCATATTTGCTCTCTGCCGCCTTCTCTCCACAGCCCCCGAACCTATTGCAACCTCCCCCCCCCCGAAAGAGACACATCAACCTTTTCCGAAGACCTTCCCAAATGCACTCTCCCCTTTGCAGGCCCCCCCGTGCTTTCCTCTTCCCATCACACCGGCTAGGATAGACCCCCGAGGCTGCTGCAGCCATCCCCGTCGTTGCCCCCCTCCCCAAAGTCCCCGCGGCAGCTCTTCTGCTCCCACCTGCACCCGAGGGTCCCGCTTCCATCCCATCCACGCGGGCGTCGCCCCGAGCTCAGCGGGGGAGGGGGAGAGCGGAGGGGGGGGGGGAGGGCTGCAAGCACGCGAGCCCGCGCCGAGACCCGAGCGCCGCTCGCGCTGCACCAGCCGCAGCCTCGAAGTCGGAGTGAGGCAGGCGAGCGCCTGGTCGCCGAACCGCGCATGCGCAAGCTCCCAGCCAACCGCCGGCGCCGACGCCGCGGAGAGGAGAGGAGCCGCTTTTCTTTCCCCGTCCAGAGAGATAGAACAATACAGAGCAGTCGCGACTTCCTGTCCCTATTCGAATCCTTCCCCCGGAGTCAGAAGAACATCTGCTGCTAGAATCATAGAATCACACAGTTGGAAGGTGGGAGAGGTGCAGAGAGTCTGATTATTTGAAGGCAATACAGCGAAAAAGAACTTTTATCCAGCTTTGATTAATTTTAACATTAACGCATTGCTATTGCTCGTATCCCGAACATGGAGGTTCTACTAATTGCCATTGAGAATCGGAATTTGCATCGGAATCGGAATTGAGAATCGGAATTTGCATCTGCTGGAGATGTTCTTGGGAGTCCAGGATCCTTTTTCAAGCAAGAGCCAACCGGGGCAGCCAACGAACAGAGGTAGTCTGTAACCTTCGCAGAGGTAGTCATGACAGGTTGACTGCTTTTGGATGTGGAGGTTCTCTTGAAGTCACCATGATGGACCTCTCTTCTCTATGGATCTCCACCCACCCATATCTTATAAGTCTAATATTCGTAGCCATCATTAGGGCCACTGGCAGTGAATACTACGATACTCTTTACTACTCCTTCAGGTAGTAAAGGGCGGGGTATAGATCCAATCTCTTCTTTTTCTTCGAGAAAGTAGTATTTCATTGTCTATCAGCTTCGTAGACACCCCTGCAGATGTATTGGGAAAGAGGGAGGAAATTTCTCTCCGTTCACTTTCTCTACCCCCCCCCCCCCCACGCATAATTTTATAAATCTCTTCTCCTGCCCTTTCCCGGGCCGTCTCTTTCCTAAACTGCGAAGCCCCAGTCTCTTTAGCCTCTCTTTCCTCAGAGGAAAGGTCCTTAAGCATTCTGGTTACGTGAGCTTTTTCCAATTGCACTTTTTTTTTGAGGGGGAGGGGTATCCATCGCAAATATTTAAATTAGAGGAAACAAGAGTCCATGAATTTAACACTAGTACTTTTAAGAATCGAACGTAGTAATGCAACTCTTTTTTAAAAATATATTTTTTATTAAAAACAACATCAATAGCAATGTAATTTCACTATCACCGCATCCGCTGGTGGGATTGCTGTTTGGCACTGAATAGCATAAAAAAAATGGGGAGGTGGGAGAGGTGCAGAGAGTCTGATTATTTGAAGGCAATACAGCGAAAAAGAACTTTTATCCAACTTTAATTTTAACATTAACGCATTGCTATTGCTCGTATCCCGAACATGGAGGTTCTACTAATTGCCATTGAGAATCGGAATTTGCATGACATCCACAAGCCGAGAGCACTTTGCTCTTTCCACTCTGCTCCAGCTGCCAACAAAGGGAAAAGAGAAATGACTCGTGCCAGTAGAGCCACCTGGTGGCCGCTGATGAAATTGTAGGGTTCCGAGCAAGTGGGCCATATAGGGCCTATGCAGCACGGGCGCCATTTTGAAGCCAAAACGAGGCTGACCAGTGCTTTCAGTTGTAGATGTTGGCAACTACCTGATTTGGCTCTATACAGTCCTGGAAATTAGGTGGTAGGGAGGTTTGAGACAGAGAAAAATTTCTTGCAAGTAGAAAATTATTCAGCAAGACCACCCACGTTACTTGAGTCCTTAGTTTTCTACTTTAATGGTATATCTGCAGTCCAGGCACTGACAGAACAAGATTTAGACATTTGCTGTCTTATTCATACCCCATGAAGATGTCACCTCTGCTAAGTGAAACAACTGCTCTACCAAGGTCACTCTCATCTACTCAGACTGGCATCACCTTTCAAGTAGAGGTATTTCAAGTCACTCATTCCTGACCCTTTAATTATAGATTTAGAGCAGGAGTGGCCAACAGTAGCTCTCCAGATGTTTTTTGCCTACAACTCTCATCAGCCCCAGCCAGCATGGCCAATGGCTGGGGCTGATGGGAGTTGTAGGCAGAAAACATCTGGAGAGCTACCGTTGGCCACCCCGATCAGAGGATTGAACCTGGGACCAAGGTTGCCAGGTCCAACTCAGGAAATATATGGTGACTTTGGGGGTGGAGCCAGGAGAAAGGTTGTGACAAACACAATTGAACTCTGAAGGGAGTTCAGGCCATCATATTTAAAGGGACTTCCCTTCACTGGAAATAAGAGGATGAGGGCACCTTTTGGGGCTCATAGAATTGGACTCCCTGGTCCAGTCTTTTTAAAACTTGGTGGAGGAGGGTTAGGAGAGGCACCAGATGCTATGCTGAAAGTTTGGTGCATCTACCTCAGAAAATGGGGGGGGGGGGTAGCCCCAGATACCCATGGATCAATTCTACATTATTCCCTCTGGAGACCAGTCTCCATAGCATATAATGAAGTGCCCTGCAGACATTCAACCCCCACCCCACTTTCTGATAATTCTGAAGAGGAGGGAGGGCCTCTAAACCCTCTTTTGCTCCCAACTGGGGATTGGCAAGCCTGCCTGGGACTTTCTGCACACAAATTGGATGTTCTGCCACTGAAGTGTGTGGGCCCTTCCCATATAAACATGAACATGGGAAACTGCCTTCTACAGAATGCAACCATTGGTCTATTAGGATCTGGCTGGTCTATTCTGACTGGCAATGGTTCCCTGGGATCTCAGGAAGATGCCAACTCTGGGTTGGAAAATACCTTGAGATTTTGGGGGCTGAGCCTGAGGAGGGCAGGGTTTGGGGGGAGACTTCAATGGGGTATAGGGCCACCACCTATAGATTGGCAACCCTAGTCTCAGGGGGGAAAGGTGGCACAGCTAAGCAAAGAAGAAGAATGCCTTTAGAGACCACTAATTTTTCCCATTCCCTCCTCCTGTCAACTCCCCTGCAAGAAAAAAAAAAATAGAAAGCACGTTTAAGGACCAGAGAGCATTATTGATTCTCTTATTTAGCTTTGCTCATCCAAGGATCATTTCACACATTAGCAAACCACATGCATCATCTGGAAGCCTCAGCCACTTACAGGTCTCTGACAGGTACGTGAGTAGGGCACACAGCACTCATTTACCTTTTTTGACACAGGCTTGAACTCCCTTGAGATTACACCTAAAAGGCAGCACATGTCAAAGCAGTCTCTTGGCAGTCATGTCAAAGCAGACCCAGTGTAGGCTAAATTAGGCATAGCCAGGCATGGAGTGGTTGTGAGAAACTGCTGAAACGGCTTCATTTTCACAGGAGTCTACAGCAGAAATGCCTAGAGGAAAAAAGCTGCATGCTGCAAGGTTTTAAAGACAGCTGATGTGGCATATGGAGTCAGGTCTGACAGCACTGCAGTTTCACAAAGCCACTTCCATGTCAGAAATAGCAGGGAGTCTCCCCATCCCCACTCCACAGTTCACAAAGGGTCTTTTTCAACCTGAATGCTCAAGCAGGAGCCAAAGTTTGAGTCCAGTGGCACCTTTAAGACTGACAAAAGTTTATTCAAGATACAAGCTTTCATTGTGCATGAACACTTCCTCTGAAGAAGTGTGCATGCACACAAAACCTTATACTGTGAATAAAATTTTGTTGCTTATAAAGGTGCCACTAGACTTTCATTTCATAGAGGCCAGATTCAAGTCAGGACTCCCATTGTACAGGGAGAAGGCCCCTGAACTTTCTGGTGATGCATTTCCCCAACCTCATGCCCTCTTGGGAGTGCTGCTATTCACCCCATTGGGGAAACTTATGATTTTGATAGGCTACATGTAGTTTGCAATGTATTGGTGGCTGTGGTAGAGCATCTGCTTGGGAAGCAGAAGGTCCCAGGTTCAATCCCCGGCATCTCCAAAAAAGGGTCCAGGCAAATAGGTGTGAAAAACCTCAGCTTGAGACCCTGGAGAGCCGCTGCCAGTCTGAGAAGACAGTACTGACTTAAGGCGGTGGAAGGTGGCTCAGTGGTAGAGCATCTGCTTGGGAAGCAGAAGGTCCCAGGTTCAATCCCCGGCATCTCCAAAAAAGGGTCCAGGCAAATAGGTGTGAAAAACCTCAGCTTGAGACCCTGGAGAGCCGTTGCCAGTCTGAGAAGACAGTACTGACTTAAGGCGGTGGAAGGTGGCTCAGTGGTAGAGCATCTGCTTGGGAAGCAGAAGGTCCCAGGTTCAATCCCTGGCATCTCCAAAAAAGGGTCCAGGCAAATAGGTATGAAAAACCTCAGCTTGAGACCCTGGAGAGCCGCTGCCAATCTGAGAAGACAATACTGACTTTGATGGACCAAGGGTATGATTCAGTATAAGGCAGCTTCATATGTAGGAGGGATGGTGGCTCAGTGGTAGAGCATCTGCTTGGGAAGCAGAAGGCCCCAGGTTCAATCCCTGGCATCTCCAAAAAAGGGTCCAGGCAAATAGGTGTGATAAACCTCAGCTTGAGACCCTGGAGAGCCGCTGCCAGTCTGAGTAGACAATACTGACTTTGATGGACCAAGGGTCTGATTCAGTATAAGGCAGCTTCATATGTTCATATGTTCCCCCAAAGCAGAAATATCTCAATCCAAAACCGGCCCATACTTACCTGATATTATTTATGTATCTATTTAATTTATACCCCACCTTTTCCCCAACAGGGATCCTATTGCTTGCATAAATCCTCTCACCTCCATTTTACACTCATAACAACCCAATGAGGTAGATGAGGCTGAGGGTACATGTGACTGGCCAAAAGTCACCCAGCAAGATTCCGCAGCAGAGTGAGGGGCTTGAAGGCTATTCAGAGAGGTGGCTGAATAAAGGCTGCCCCTGTCGTCCTGGCTGCTGGCATTCCAAGGATGTTTCCCGAGGATGCCAGAGTCAATCCTGCTTAGCTTCTGAGATCTGACAAGATCGGGCTTGCCTGAGCTATTGAGGTCAGGGCATGTATGCTTTATTTTAAATGTCGTTTTAAAGTTTTGACGTTTGCCACTTTAGGGGACCCTATTTGAGTAGAAAAGAGGCACAGAAGTGTTTTTATTAGATATCCCTCTTCCTACCCAAAATTACCCATAGCAACCACCAACCTAAGCCAACACTACACAATATCCCCCCACAAAAACAAAACAACAAAAGAATAATACATGAACAGCAGCAAAATAGGAGATTCCGACTCCCCAAATCCTTACCTATATGAAAATGACTGAAAGTGGCATCAGCAAGACAGGAGATAAGCAAGCCTTTCCAGAGAAAGCATTCTACAGCTCAGGCACATCTTTAAGACACCCTTTTCCTACCTACCAGTTTGGTGTAGTGGTTAAGTGTGCGGACTCTTATCTGGGAGAACCGGGTTTGATTCCCCACTCCTCCACTTGCACCTGCTGGCATGGCCTTGGGTCGAGGTTGTCCTTGAAAGGGCAGCTGCTGTCAGAGCCCTCTCAGCCCCACCTACCTCACAGGGTGCCTGTTGTGGGGGAGGAAGGGAAAGGAGATTGTGAGCTGCTCTGAGACTCTTGAGTGGAGGGCGGGATATAAATCCAATATCATCATCTTCTTCTACCTCTTCTCAGATGGGAGGGTGTCAGGAGTCATGCCTCTGTTGGTCAAGTCTGACTCTTTGTGACCCCATGAACAAAG
Source organism: Heteronotia binoei (assembly GCF_032191835.1). Classification (NCBI taxonomy): domain Eukaryota; kingdom Metazoa; phylum Chordata; class Lepidosauria; order Squamata; family Gekkonidae; genus Heteronotia; species Heteronotia binoei. The sequence goes on along the minus strand of NC_083239.1, from coordinate 13,585,683 downwards.
TCATGCTAGGCTCTCCTGTCTTCCACCATTCTCCGAAGTCTGCTCAAATTCGTGTTTGTTACATCAGTAACACTGTCCAGCCATCTCATCTTCTGCCATCCCCTTCTTTTGCCTTCTGTCTTTCCCAGCATCAGGATCTTCTCCAGTGAGTGCTCCCTTCTCTTTTGGTGGCCAAAGTATTTGAGCTTCAGCTTCAGCATCTGACCTTCCAGGGAACAGTCTGGGTTGATTTCCCTTAGGACTGACTGATTTGATCTTCTTGTAGTCCAAGGGACTCAAGATTCTTCTCCAGCACCACAGCTCGAAAGCATATATTCTTCTGCACTCGGCCTTCCTTATGGGCCAAATCTCACAGCCATACATGACTACTAGAAATACCATAGCTTTTACTATACGGACTTTTGTTGGCAGGGTGATGTGTCTACTTTTTATTATACTGCCTAGGTTTGCCATAGCTGTCCTCCCAAGGAGCAAGCGTCTTTTAATTTCATGGCTACAGTCACCATCTGCAGTGATCCTGGATCCCAGAAATGTGAAGTCTGTCACTACTTCCATGTCTTCCCCTTCTAGTTGCGAAGGTGTGATGGGGCCGGATGCCATGATCTTAGTTTTTTTGATGTTGAGTTTCAAGCCTACTTTTGTGCTCTTTCACCCTCAACAAGAGGAACCATGTTTAATACACCCTTTTCCTATCTACCTCTCCTAAGATGGGAGGGCACCAGGTGTTGTCTCTCTAGTGACAGTCACCATCTGTAGTGATCTTGGATCCTAGAAATGTGAAGTCTGTCATTATGTATGCAACTATTTTCTACTATGTTGGTTTCATTGCTGTTAGCTGCCTTGGATCTGTTTTATGAGAGAAAGGCAGATCTATCAGTGGTTTAAGTACAAAAGCACAGAATGTAGAAGGGAAAAGGATTCAGTTTCCCTTGGTACTCTCTTCCCTTCCCCCAGTCTACAATTCTAGCCTTGAGTAGTTCCGAAGATCTCTCAAGGACATCTTACATACAGATTAAAAATCTGTGAATTAAGAAAGCCAGACAAATTGCTAAGTAAGACTGAGAAACCCGGTTCTAACATTCACAAGCAAAACCAGAACTTTGAACAAATAAAGCAGTTTCTTCAAGATCAATCAATTATACAGGATGCATATTCTGAAACACCCCTTCCTCAATCATACCTGCCTGTTTTGACCACCATAGAGCTTCATGTCAAGAAATTCCAAATTCAATGGGAGCTAGCTGACTATCACTGACATAGGAATCTAGTGATTGTACTGGAACTAACATTACTGCTGGAGAAGCAAGTTACTCCAGCTGCAAAGAATGCACTTTCATCTTTAAATAAATGTATAAATTCAAATTCATAAAGTATTTATATTGTCTTTCTGCCCAGACTTCTTTGACCCAGCTGATCTGGTCACATGGCTCTATGCCACAGTAACTGACAGGCTAAGCTATTATAATGTGTTCTATATGGGTCTGGCAAAGATAGTCCACCTGGTATAGAACTCTACAGCTTGATTACTATGCCGATTACATCTATTTGCTCCATTCATTTCCAGGTTCTGCTCAAGATTTTGACTTCCTTTTACAAAGCTCTTTATGACCTAGGACCCATATTTAAAGGACTGTTCCTCTTAATGTGCCTGACTGTAACAGCTGTTCATCTTAGCAAAGTCTGCTGAAGGTGCCACTGTGCAAATCAGCAGCTGCCTGTACCCGAGCAATTCTCTGTTGTTGCTCCCCTTTTATGGAATGGCATGCCTATAGTGGTCAGTACAGCTCTCAGACTCTTATCAACTTGCAGAATGTATAAAAATGAATTGTTCAAGAGTGCACTTTGACTGTAGATTATGGTGCTGTTTCGTGTATGCATTGTCTGGTTCATAGTGCTCTGTTTGCAAACAATCCTATTCTGCGCATTGTATAACATACTGTTCCTACTGTACTGCTTTAAAAGTCTGTAATCTCTCTTGACACGGATAGAAAAGCAGAATAAAAAAATAGGTTTGTAACCTTTACATTTGTGAGTTTACATACTACTAGAAGTTTCCTTAACATGTTATATTCTTAGTCCTTTTTAGACTTCAAATCAGACATTTCTGTTACAAGCAAAAAATATTTCAGGCTATATTTTTATTATACACCAATAAAGAAAACATTTGGCACACAAATGCCTTTATTATCATTTTTTTGGACACATGAACACAAAATCCCTGCAGGCTAAGAAAAAATACATTGCAGTTATACACAGCCAGCAAATTATTTCAGCGAGGGTCTGCTAACCCCTCTCTCCCAAATAGGGATTTTTGTTTTGTTTTTTCAAAGAAAAAAGTACCTCGTATTGCTATAGACATACATCCAGTCCAATTTTAATAAAATACAATTTAAAACAGTACAAGTCTAACAATATAGAATCAAAGAAAAATACATCGGAAGTCAAAAATGAACAAATGCAAACAAGTTTTACATACAAGTTTCAGGCCCTAGACATAGAAATATCACAAAATTGCTAACAGCAAGGTATAAAGAAAACCCTTTTGTGATATTCACATATGTTCTTTCCTCAAATTGCACAAGGGAAAAAACCTTGCAGCTGAAAACAGTATTGATACAATGCCCTCCAAGCTCTCCTTTCCTAAAATGAAAGCAGAGCAACAGCCTTGCTATTGAGCAAGAAGAGAAGGAAAAAAAATTCTACAGCACATCCACGAAGGTAGTTGGGGGAGTTGGGGAGATGGAGCTGCGTGAAGATATCAGAACAAAAAAAGGAAGCCTTGTGCCCACTGAGAGACAAAGGCTTTTTTGATATAAGGAGGAGAGGAGCAGATACGTTTTTGGATCACACGATATGGGCTGCATGGAACTGAGCTGCTGCAGCCCAGTGATTATGCCTCTTTGGAGGTCACCTTTTGGTGCCTGGCAAAGTCACAGCCCCTCACAGCATAGGAGTCAACAAACTGAACCCCACCTAACCGCCCCCCCCCCCCACTGCTACAAACCCAATGCTTCTCAGAACCCTTTCAGGATTGGACTGCTCACAAAAAAGCAGAATAGGTTTGGGGAGGGAGAAAGCAGGAATTTGCTGCATTTTAAATACCAACTGCCCCCTTCCCATTCCCTCCCCCTCACACTCCCATATGCTACATTTGAAAAATCTTCCACAACATATAAACAACAGCCAACAGGCTTTAAACCAAAGGGGAAAAACCTAAACACAATTCCAAACACCCTAAGAACTACAGCTACAGAATGCACGTCTTCCCATTGATTGACACATGCATAACAATTCTGTCCCTTGGGGTGGGGATGCTGAGCTAGCTCTGATCAGCAGTCTCAGCCTCAGCCACACAAAAAATATTGCCGCAATCAGATCTTGTAGTTATTAGTCCTGAAGACATTTTGCTATCGTCCCCCCACCTCCAATAAAGCCTTAGCTTTAAAACATCCCCACCCAAAAGACATCACTGCACTCTTCAGCGATAGCTGAACATTTTTGCACAAAAACATTTCCATTAGAGGGGAGGAAAATAAAGCATAAAGGAAAATAATTCATGAAAAACTCCAAGAAAGTGCAAAAGTTGGCAAAAAGTTTCTCCATAGACTTTTTTTTTTGGATGATAAAATTCATTGTGAGAAAGCAAAAAATAAAAATACAGAAGACTCAACAATAGCTGTGGTCTCTAATGCACAAGAAAGCTTATTTCCCCCCTATGACAGAGGATGAGAAGACCATTTCCGCTAGCCCTGGCCTTGTTCTCTTCTTTCATGTCAGGTTAGCCAGAACCTAGTTGAGGTTCCTCTGTCTGCACAGTTTGAGGTTCAAAGAGCTGGCCACCTTGCAGGCGGGCTAATAAAGGACCTCTCTCTGCCCTGCCTGTGCAAGAGATGCCTGGTGCGGTGACACCTGCCTGCCTTTTCTGCATGCCTTCCCTTGTCTCTCAGCCATGCTCTTACCTAGTGCAATAAAACAAAACCCTACACACTAAACAGGTGCTTATACACTTCAAGGTGCCTCAGTTCTCCATATGTTAGGGCCAGCAGGAGTTCGATTCTTGCACCTTCTCCCTGAACAAGTATTTAAGAAAAAAAAGGAAAGGAAAGGAAAAGGAAAGAAAAGAAAAGAAAAGCAGCAGGCTAACTGAAGCAGTGGTTACTCTCCTTCCCCATGTCCTGATTATTACCCAACTGAGGTATTCTTTTGAAAGAGAAAGAGAGAAAACCTAGTATTCTCAACCTATCTAGCATTAGGGATCCAAGCTGAACTTGTTTCACTCCCATATCCAAGAAGGAAGAGGAAACTTTAAACGCTGGTCGTTCTCCCACTGCAACGTACAATTCTGGAAGGAGCTTGCAAAACTTCTTTATGAAGACTAACTTCAGCTGAATGAGAGTATTAGAAATGTAAACTTTCATTTATTTACAAGCTTTATGTCAAAGACTGAAGGAAATCAGAACCACAACAGCATACCTGCTGACCTCTCGAGGGCCGGTTACGAAACCTCACAAGGTCAGGACTCTGCAACACCATCTGCCCATTTCAGAGACTTTCAGAGTGCAATTATTGGCAAAATTCCCAATGTTCACAGTGGTGTCACATCATGTAGGTTAAAAATTAGGGACTTAAAGCATCTTGCGCTAACACTTACAAGCTAGTTTCAATGTAACACTACCCCATCTGCAGCTCACTCCCGCTTTTGAATTATGTATTTTAGTGGGAAGGACTCAAGCAAATAAGAGTCCTAATTTATAGAAACAGGTCAGGATCAATATTAAATTTACACTTCACACATGCTATTGAATGTTACTGTACATGCGGGCAACCTAAATCATCAGAGGAACAAAGTTTTAAAATGCTGGTAAAAATCTTCAGATTGCAACTGTCACACTATACACAGCTATACATATTGGCAAAGCCTTTCCTATGCGGAACACCCACTTTCCAAGCTTATATAAAAAAGGGGGGGGCAGACAGACCAATGGTGAATATAAAACAGTTAAAAATAATCATTTGTAAAAAGCATGAAGGGAGCCTCTTCTGATCCACTTTTAAGAACTGTCAAATTTTCTCCGTAGGACAGTTAAGAGTCAACCCTACATGAGATCAGTTGGCTGTAACTCATGTAAAGTTCAGCTAGAAAAGTTACTGCCAGGGTACTTAAAAAAAATATTTATTGCCAAAGTTAAAACCTTCTATGAAAAAGAGTATTAAAAATGACTGATTCATCAAACACAGCAGCATAAAATGGGCACTTTTTGTAATGTCTGAAAAAATACCTAAAACTAATCTTTTAGAACTTTGTCACTTACTTTTTAAGAGGGGGAAGCAGTTCAGCATTGCGAAGCGCACGGCAGCAGCTGCATGTTTTGTTTAGATCTGTTGAACGGCACTGCCGTCTGCTTACACTACACATTCACAGAACAAGAACCACCAAGATGAATTCGCAGTAATAGTGCAATTGCTTTTGCAGCCCATGACTGCCAAGAGATTTACAAAGAGGACTAGGAAAACTGGACAAAGAAAAGAAAAACAGCAATACCTCTGAAAATTAATGTTTGTTGAAAGGCGTTTTACAGTAAAAGTTCAATTTATAAAGTCTATCTATCTATATTTATATATGTATGGCCCCCCCACATAGCAGAACAGTGGAATAAGATGGTTTGCCATTCTGGAGACTCGCTAAACAGTGGGGAAAGCGGCTCAGGAGGAATTCAGCTTTCTTGATCAGCTTAATGGGGGACGATGAAGAGGTAACTCAAAAACTGATTAGCAAAATATTTCAATAAAAACCTTTCGTGCCAAGTCCATTTAAAAACTTGTTTTTAAGGATAATCAGCCTTTCGCGCTTTGAGGTAAAAATTCAGTCCGATGCAAAGACTGTCCTTATGAAATTTCAATTTACTGAAAACCATAAAGTAAAAATGGCTCAATTGTGTATCTGCATCAGACGTTGCTGCAAATGCTGTTTCAGTACAACCCTCCGAAGAGCTGCTGGTGGATACAGCCCAAAACAAAACTGAGCCCTGACCATCAGTAGTAGTTGGAGTGCCCATCCAGGCTGCCACTCTTGCCTCAGCTCCTTGGGTACACATCAGGCAAAATACATTGTGTGCTGGGTGTCGTGATGGATCTGCACTGCCTTGGCTAGCGCTTGAGGATCTCGGCCGTTGCTCTGTCCCGACACATGGCTGCCTTCAGCACTGTAAGAGGCAAGAGACCACTGAGTTAAAAGGCAACCTGTGGTGTAGTTGTTCAAGTTTCTGGCAATCCCCACTCTGCCATGGAAGTTCGATGGGTGACTTTGGGATAGACAATATTACTGTGAAGATAAAAGGGAGGGGGAAACCATACAAGCTGCTTTGCACCCCGCCCCCCCCGGGGAGAAAATTGGGATATAAATATAAAAATAAAAACGAACACTGAGGCACTGTTTCTTGTCTCCTCTCAATTGACCCCACCTTGCCCTCAAGTTCCTTATTCCAGTTATCAGTGTTCACTTAAGATTTAGCCAGGAGCAGGGGGGGCAGCTACTGCTGCATCTTGAGGGGTATCACCTCCTTCCGGTACCCATCCAGTTGCCAGCACAGAGAAAAGTAAGTGTGCACAAAGTGGCAGCAGTGGCAGAACTTACATGCAAGAAACTTTAAATAGGGTAGAGAGCCAACAGCCTTCAAACACTTGTCACATCCATCTTTAACACACTAATTGCTGATGAGAAACTTTGAGAAGCAGATGTGGGACAGAAAACTTTCCAGTGCATTTTTTCTGTGAAAATTTTTCCATTTCTGAAGATTCGTTGTTTTGTATAGTCAGCAATAGATGCCAGTTAATGTAATATTAGGCAAGCTAAGCAGTTTAAAAGTTGTAATTATCCACAAGAATTGTGTGAAAGAGTACAACTATAGAGGGGAGTACAACTATACATATAATTAAATTAAAAATATCAAGTTATGAATTCACCTGATCAGGTTAACTCAAAATTCAAACTCTTCTCATTTGTCTCCCTCTCATATGGTGAAAAGGATACTGTAATCATCAATAGTGTGGACATAGCAAGTGCTGCCATGAAAAGTGAGGAAACAGAGGTATTCCTCCACAGAACAGTATTAAATTTTGTTGAAACAAAGATGTCTGCAGCATATCTTGCTGTTTTGCGAGTGACCTTAAATAAACACAAGTATAGCCACCTTCAAGAAGGGTTTAGATAAAAATATGGAGCACAGGTCCATCAGTGGCTATTAGCCACAGTGTATGTGTGTATATAAAATTTTTTGCCACTGTGTGACACAGAGTGTTGGACTTGATGGGCCGTTGGCCTGATCCAACATGGCTTCTCTTATGTTCTTATGTTAAACACCAACAGTTTCCAGTGCTTCCCCATCTCTGCTTTGAACAATGTAAAGGAAATACATACATTATAAAACTTGTGTATACAGCTCGGAATTTGTTGTAACTTTACATTTAAACATGAGGCTTACTCTTCTCCCAATAATATACTGCAATTTAGGTGTCTGAATTGTTATTAGGATATAAAGTTGTCATGAGGTATTTTGTAAACTTTGGGTTACTAAGTGCAAGTCAAAACAAATGCACTAATCAGATCATGCTCTACATAGGGCACTGCATAATGTTTCAATGCATATTCTTCTGGAAAACCCATATAACTGGTAGGAAGACCTGATCACCAATAAACTTTTGCTCATACCACAGCACTTAGAACATTCTTTTCACTCATTCAGGCAAGTGCTGAGAAGAACCCGGATCTAAGATAAACTCATCTCATCATGCCCCTCCTCCCCAAGTGGGACTTATCTCAGATTCACATCAGGCAGGGCACCCACACACCTGCACACAACACTCAATACCAAACAACTCAATGGGACAAGATGAATGGGCCCACTGCATCAGTGCTGTTGGCCCTTGTGGAGAAGGGAGTTTGACCCTCATGTCATTCAAACTATACATTTTTAAACTTCTGTACATTTTAAAAACTGCTGTACATATTTAAAATTTCCGTAGGAGGAAAAACAAGTCTTGATGCAAGAAGATGCGTATGAACGGGGAGGCAGGGGAAAGAAAACTTTTAGCAACACATGGGAAGAAAAGTGTGATACTAAGTTCTGATTAATTCTGATGAAGTATGTAACTCTGAAACAGTTCTCTGCAACAGCACTCTCTTCACTGACAACAGTTCACTTGGGCCTAAGGCAAATTCTACCCTTGCCACCAGAAACTGCAACTAAGTATGCAAGAAACTGAACCCAAGATCTTCTTTACCATTGAGCTGTGGCTCCTCCAGAAGTATCCCAGTTTGAGCAAGTGCTCCTTTATCAGCTCAGAAATCCCTTGAACATGGTTCCTTATGTGGTTATGCCCTGCTCATTCAGCCTCAATAACCCCACCCCCCCATCCTCCCTAACCACAGCACTGCAAGCTGAGACACAGTTCTATGCTATAATGTAGGAAAGGAAGAGTCCTCAGTGAGGCCAGGCACATGAATGTTGCCTATAAGCAAGGGCAAACAGCCAGCAATGCCACACTCGCCCCTAATTTTACAACAGACTTTCCTTCAAAACAACTGTAGAACCAGCTGAAACCAGCTGTAGAACATGATGAAAGGAGGGAAACCAACCTTTGAGATTACCATTTGCATAGAGTACAACCTAACAAGAGCACACGTTTTTATTCCAAGCCCCTGGCAACTCCTCACCTGTCGTGGTCTTTGTCCACAAGATGGTACCTTGCCCTAAAGGCTACCAGCCTGGCATAGTACGCCGGAGCAGGGATTGAGACAGACCGTGTGCACCGGACGTAAGTGTGACACAGCTGGTATGTCAGCAGCTGCAATTCGTCAGCAGTGAAGCAGTTGTCATCCCACAAGACTTGATAGTGAGAAGGGCGGCTGGTTCCCTGAGCAGGAGAAGAGCAGTAAATCCATCACAAATTGAGAACACTGACAACGCTTAAGAAAGATGACTAGATGCCTGCAAAGTTCGAGTCCAGTGGCAGCTTTAAGGCCAACGAAGTCTAATTCTGGTTTCCGTGTGCATGCACACTTCATCAGCATACACACAGGAAGCTTATAACCAGAATTAAACTTCGTTAGTCTTAAATGTGCCGCTGGACTCAAACTTTGTCCTGGCGCTTCAGACCAACATTGCTACCCACTTGAATCTATCTTCATAGGTACCTGTTAGTGATGGTTTTTGCCCCTCCTTTCTAAAGGCTGCAGTTTACACACCCAGGGACTGATAATCAAGATTTTTCTGGGGGAAAGTTTTCTCAAGTCATCGGTGAATGCTATTCACCAAGAAAAACAGCATAATATATTAATAACAGAATAATATATTACAGCAAGTATAATATAGCAGTTAGCATGTTCGACTACAATCTGGGAGACAGAGGTTCAGATCCCTCCTCTGCCATGGAAGCTTGCTGGGTGACCTTGGGCTGGGTGACCTTGGGCCAGTCACTTCACAGGTTGTTGTGAGGATAAAATGGAAAACAGGATAACTATCCAAGCGGCTTTGGATCCTCATTGTTGGAGAAAGACTGGAAATCAATGAAGCAAGTAAAAAAAGGGGGGGATTATGGCAGTGGCTTCCAGAAGGCACATTATTGTATTCCCACAGGGGTTGAGAGCATCTGTTCCTACATTAAGGCCGCTACATGTCAATGGCTTTTCTGAAAAGCTGCCATTGGTGTACAACAGCCTCAACAGACGTGAAGCTGTGATCAAACCATCAGTAAGAGAAGCAGTAAGAATGCTGCTTACCTGAATCCCTGCATGGCTACAGAGGTAAAAATCGAATTCAGAGGGGTGCGTGATGGTGCTGTCCACAGTAGTGCCTGCTGGAACATTGCCACTTTTTCCAACCTATTAGATTCACTGAGTTAATAAGCAAATTCAACTTTGTTCACAACACAGTTTTAGAACTGCACTGAAGGAGGGTTTTTTTTAAAACTTCCCTGGCCTGAGCAGCAGCATGCACTTTACAACATCAGGCTAGCAAAGTGGGGCAAACCCCAATATTCAGCAACTGGCCAGTTCCTTCCACCAGGGCCCTTTCACCTCACGCATCAGGTACAGCCAGAACAACAATATCCAGTAATACGGAGTACAGCTGTGAAGTATCAGCTGAAAGAGATAATTGTTCCATTGCGGCTATATCTCTTGCCTTTCCTCACCACTCTTCAAATCTCTACAACAACCAAAACCAGTTGTTTACCTCTAGCTTATTTGGAGTACCTGAAAGATGCTACACTGCTGGGTCAGAACTTGTACTATAGCTTCAGCCTCTAAGCCACACTGAAGCTACTGGTTCTCAGTGTGGCCTTTGGGCTGGTCATAATGGGTCAGCAGTAACCTAACAGCAACATGACTGAAAGGATACAACTGATCTAAGAAATTAGGTTTGCAGCTTCTGCATGATGTGTCCGATTACAAGCTACTGTGGCATGAAAAAAGTGGCCTTATGAAATGCACATGCACTTCCCACCTTTTTATAAAGTGTGCAGTTTTCAGAAGGTTCTATCCACCCCACCTTTCCCAATCTTGCATTACCTACCCTTTCAGTTTTGTCAGCACAGAAAAGTCTTGTGTGGTGCCTTTTCTGCACAACAATGTAAGTAATTCCTGGCCTATAGTCTTCCTCCAAACTGATGCAGGCCTTCCGGATTGCTATGAGTTCTGGCCAAGCTACCTAGATTGAGAAAATATTTTAGATGGATACACAACATAGACACAACCTGCAAAAACATTCAAAGCACAACCAACTGCTTTCTATAAAGGAAACGGGTACGGGATGTTTCACTGCTGATCACATAAAGTATAAGCAGAAACTGGCTCATCAAGGTTTAAAAATCACAAGATATAAACAGTTCTCTCACACATTACCATTAAGACAGCCTGCTGGCACACAGCAGACATAACCAGGAAAGCAGTTTAAGCTACACAAATAATCAGTCTTTTCTGCTAGTGCAAATTTTCCATACCTTAAGACCAGCATCTATTGTAAAGCAGTTACTGTAAAACCTCTTGTAAGCAGTTAAGGAGTTATGAAGTTTTAGGACTGAAAGATGCAACAGAAATGCTTTCCACTAAACCATATCCTAGATATAAGAGCAACTCCTTATTTAGATTTTACACATATCCAAACAAATGGCTTCCATCAGGAAAACCGTGGTATTTTTACTTGCTTCACATGAATCCCAAATCATCACTCTGGAAGAAAAATGCAGAAAAGTTACCCAGAATCAGGACCCATCTATGCTCTATTGGTGTTTTCCAACATGCCAAACCTACACAAGAAGTGAAGGAGGTAGACGTGTCCATTGGAGCTGTAAACTCTGATGTCACTGGATGTCTTAGGATCTCAGAACTGGTTCCAGTGGCACAATCTGTTAAGTACATGGTCCTCCCAACAGATTCTCAAAACTGGATGACTCCCGCTTTTGAACATAAACAAGCACCCCATCACACACGCACACACCAGCAACTGTCCCCTGATTAGTACCTGCTTCATCTGCCCTTCTGACACGCCTCCCCTGTAGTAGATAATCCTTGTGGGCTTGAAACGGGTGGATTTATAGAACTGGATCAGCAGTTCTCGCACCATGTTGGTCAGGTCCTGGATCACTTCCTGACTGTATAAAAGCTCCTGGGAAGTTTCCTGGCGGGAGGTCTGAACCCGCACTGTAGCACAGTAGCGACTGGGGTGGCCGTCCATGCTGCCTACTACAGCGGCTATGGAAGGCTTCTTCCCATCCCCAGCAGGTGGGTGAGTGACATCTGCTCCCAGGAAGATCACTGGCTGCTGGAACACTGAGGGCCTGGTCAAAGGGATGAAAAAGAAGAGTTTCATTTCAAAATTCAGGAAGGACAGCTGGACACTAATATTCTACACTCCCAGCTTAACATCGGTCCCTGCTCACACAAATTTAGCCCAGAAGTTTTGCAAACCAAGAACTAAAGCCCAATGTCAGAGGAACAGTGTTGTGCAGTGGCTGGAAGGGTGAGATTTGGAGGTGGGTTCAAATAGTTCAGCAACTGATCAAGCAAAGCAAGAAGTCACATTACTAGTGTTCTGGGTTCAGGTCAACAGAAGTTTGGTTTGGCACAACTGAGCCAGCCAGCTCAGTTATGATTCATACTACTAGTTTCACTGAATTCTCAGCTTCCATTTTTAAAAGGTCTTTAGCCCTTTTCACTCCAGTGGGGGGGGGGGGGGGAGCGTGGTTGCAGCAAGGGACTGGATCAAAGAAAATGGGACCAATATGGCAAGGAACGCGAAGATCTGGGCTTTATCTTTGTCATGTGGCTGCCACCTCAGATTTGCCACAATCTTTCACAACCATCACAGTAAAGTAGGTTTCAGAAAGGCTGCAATAAAGATGGTGAAAAGCAAGAAGGCACACAGATGCACCACAATGTGTGGGAGAGAAATCCTGCTTCATAACAGCATCCAGACCAGGGCAAGCAAACCCGTCACTACTGTAGCGTAAGAACAAAAATAAAATAGCGTGCCACAACACATTCAAATAAAGCAACTATTGATTCAGATCACCACAAGTCTATTTAGAACAGCACATTTTGCATAAAACAGTACATCTGGAAACCTGTAGGTGGAGAGGAAAAGAATGTGGCTTTGTTAGGATTCTGGGAGCAAAATTCTGTGCCGAATCAGTCCACCGATTTGAACAGGCTTGGAGTGCAGTAACCCTGCCCAAAACTGTGCTGCTGGTAACCGGTATACATGTAGTAACAGGAAGAATACAGGCTGTTACATGGAAAAGTGCATCATTCTGGTCACCATAGAGAGATGGAAACTTGAAACCAAAAAAGGAATAAAGGTTTTCTGGCCCTAGGATAGCAACACAGGTGCAATCAAGACGGAGATTTGTTTCTCCATATTTTAATGCTATAAGTAAGAAACCTAGAACATTTTAAATCAAGCAGGATATTCTACAGAACTAGCAGTCTCAAATTCTTGCATTCTAACCCAACAGCAATAATAGGTACATCAAAATCAATTGGGTATGTGCCTACTACATTTAGACCTTTCAATGAGGTTCAAGTGTAATCTGACCTTTGATGTGGTACAAGAACATTGTTTATTCCTCCGAGCTTTGCATTAATCTTCAGACAGAGGTTCGACAGAGTCTGTGGAGAGGTTTTGACAACATTCTTCACCTGAACACACTGGGTGGCCATGCCTAGAAGAGTATCCCCAACACGCTTGACCTCAGCTGAAAACAAAAACAATAAATCCCCTTACATGATATTCCACCTGTTTTACAGTTAGCTGGGCTGGATACTCTGCTCCCATACAAATTAGAAAGAACCAGTTATTTTATCAATGCCAGTTTATATACGCATACTGCAAGTGGAAAAGCTATGCTAATTAGCCAGAGGTATCATTATGCACATATTATCTGACACAGTCATTGTTCTATTACTGTTAATTAAATTATCTTCTCCCCCCACTTACCATAAACTGGCGTCTTTCCTGGGAGGATCACAACTATTAGCTGCAAGCCAACATAAGTTAACTTTAAGTGTTTAAACATGGGCTCCACACTGTCTGCACCCTGTGCATATTTACAGAAGCAAGGCTGTCCTTGGATTGGCATTCCTGCATCCTTGGAGATCTTCCGCAGCTGGTCAGTAAAACTCCTATATAACAAATTCAGATGAAGTCACAGGGGTAGTAAAGCCAACAGTTCAAAATCTCATGCATTAATGGTATTATGATTACACAAGTTCCTGGAGAAGTCTTAACAGTCATTAGCCACGGTATCTAATGGAAACAGCTAAATACATGGACTGAACACCAGATGCTGGGGTCCACCATTAGGAATGGGCACAAACCAAATTACAAACCAAAATTCATCATGAACTGAGCCCAGTTTGTGGTTTTTTTCAAACCTCAGTTCGTGCCATCCTGCCCCCACAAACCTCCCAAGTGGCTTTGGCAGATTTATATGGTTCATGTCAGCAGACTTGCTGGCACTGGGGCTTGGAGAAGCCATCAAAAGAGAACATTGTCTCTTTAAATGCCTTCTCTACACTTCACCACAACTCAGCAAGTGAATTCCATTTTCCCAGTTCATGCCCATCCCTATCAGCCATCTACCCTTTAGTGCACACTCAGTCACCTAGTTACCCACTGTTGGAAACAGAGTACCAGATGAGACAAGCCCTTAATGTGATTCTGCAAGGCATTTTTAAGCTGTCAACTTGCAATTTCTCAGTTTCAATTTCAAGAGTCAAAGCTCCCTTCATCCCACAAGTGATTGTGTGTTGTCTGGCATGCAATCCAAAAGAAATGTAGACTTCTGTGCTGTCAGTTCACTGATTTCCCTTTCACGATAGGACTGCTGGCAGCACAAGACTGCTCAATAAAGAGTAACCAAAAATCAGCTGCAAAAGGGGAAAAAAAATCACTGTGTTCAAAATATTGTTACTTACTTTAACAAGTCTTCCCTGCATTGCTTCTGAGGAGCAAAGCAAGCAACAGCCCAGACTTTGATCTCAATGCCAGCATAGAACTGTTTTCCTCTCATATCCCAAACACCTTGATTTGGTGTAGCAACAGTTTTGTTCTAAATAAAGATTGAAAAATAAGTAGATTTCTAACAAATGTTTTAACAGATGCATATGAGAATAGTTTGTACAGGTGTTCAGTAGATATTTCAGCTTTATCTTTTTAGTACAACTTTCTACTTTAAAAAACCAATAATCCCTCTCAGGTTTGAGCATCCAAAAATGCAACTAGTAATTAAACGCTGCCCAACTATTTGCATAGCGCCCATCTTTGTGCAAACCGTTGAGAACTTACCCGGCCTCCATACTGTAACATCGGTGCAGGCAGCACCCTGCCCGTCAGCTCTGTCATTTCATTATGGACGACAATGCCAAACTCTTTCAGATATGGATCAGGTCCACCTACCATGCTATTACTCTTCACCTGAAGACAGAGAGCAGCTCATGAGCACAAAGTCATCTCTGAATATTTCATCTGTACAAGCCAGGCTTAAGACCAAAGCCAATTAATTCCATTAGTTTCCTTAGACACAGATGAGTCTAAGCAGATCACAAAAACAGGTTATCTGAGACCAAGCATAGTGCAGTGGTTAATACTAGGATCTGGGATGCATGAGTCCAAATCTCTGCCCTGCCAGTAAAGTTTGTTGAGTGACTTTTGTGCCAGCTGCACAGTCTCAGCCTAACCTACCTCACAGGGTTGTTGTGAGGATAAAATGGGAAGAGGAGAATGTATGCTGCTTTGGGTCCCTCTAGGCGAAAAGGCAGAGTACAAATGAAGTAAATAAAGGCAGTCATAGAAGTCATTATTTGACATTAACACACCTTATGTGATCCAGAACATGAGAATCCATCCCCCACCCCTCCAAAAAAAAAAAATCTGACAAACCCAGTGGGATTAGGAATAGCCTGACACTGGACACAAGGAAGCAATTTGGAACAGTAAAGACAGTCTTGTTGTGAGAAGCACATTGTGATTCATGGTTGCAGAGCCTTCTTTTTTTTCATAAGCACAAACCAAAGTTACTCACTAGTCTACTAATTTCTTCCTGCCTATCAGGTGCAGAGCGTGCTGTTGCCTTGATCATAGTCGATGTCTGATTGTCTGTTAGTTTCTTGATACAACGCTGGCCTGCCACTATATTACACACCTAGAACCAGAAAGACAGTATGAAGGGGAGCATGTTGGAATACAACAGAACTGAGGAAATTAAGTTGCCAGATTATTTTACCTCAAGGGGTAAATATGTATGTTTCTGCTCCTGTCCTACTTGGAGGCATGGAAGATGAGGATATTTCAACTGCAGACTGTACTTCTGCTTAAAATACTGAGCTACTGTACATTCCATAGCCTGTCCATTTTCCAACTGCAAAGGGAACCTGGGAGAGAAGATGCATTGCTCTGATCAATTTTCATAAGAAATAACTTCTATCATGTAACTTGAATATTCTTTTCTGACTTCATCCAAAAGTACATTATGTAAGTTAGAATGTGCAACTACTACATATACAAATATGTAAATTAGAATATTTTATTTATTTATACCCCATCCTTTCCCACGAGTGGGCTCTATCGTAAATATACAGCTAATTTAATACAGCATTTTGCTCTTGGGGTATTTGACAATGCAAAGAGAGATTGTTTGTCACTTAACAATATTTACGACGCCCAAGTACTCCAGAGCTTGGATAAGATTATAAACAGCTACATATTTTTAAAGCTATCCAAGCCTAATTATGAAGATGTCAACTTAAATTTGTTAAGTTATGGCATATCTTCATACCTCTCTACAAAAGTTACTCATTCCATCAGGAAGAAAGGCTATGAGCAACCTGAATTTTAAAACTATAGGACAGGCATTCTTTTTCAACTTAAAAGCAAAGCAAGAATGGCCATACTTACGTTTGGTGGCTGGCTGGTCGCCTAGTAACATTGCAAACTCTATATTTTCTCTTCATCTGACCGCAGTGAGTAACCTCTACTTTTAGGCCTGCAAATTCAGGGAGAAATGAGTTTGAGAAAGTGGTTTGATCTCTGATATGGGGTGCCAAGTCTAAAATGCCTCCTCTTGATATTTATATTATGGGACTACCATAAAGTCTACTTTTCATGGATTTCTCTCTCTCAAAAGCTCAGGATAGATTAGTCTTGCCGTCATAACATACACAAGTTTAGAAAGAAAATTATATATAATGAAGCTCCTCACCTATTGCAAGATTAGCTCAAGCTACCTTAGCAGCACAAATAAAAAGATCGGGAACTTCTAAAAGATGCTCAAGTTAGTGTACTTCTGCATGGTTCACAAGCAAGCAAATCCCACAGAATAAGCAATAGTGGCTGACAAATGGTAGACATATGCCATAACTGTCAAATCAATTATGGCTGTGGATCCAACATTCATTGTCTGCTACAAAGATGGGAATACACAGATTTCCCCCCGAAGAAATCAAGCTACTGGTTATTATTTATCCGTTTCTTTCAATATATATAAAAAGGTTCCGTCAATTCAAACACTCACCTCTGATTTCTTTGGTAAACTTAACACGCTGGGAATCTGTAAGGGGCTTTGTTTGTTCATTGATGTTCTGAATGTCTAAGACCTCACACATGAATTCAATAATAGGCTGGGCACGGTAGAAAGCAGTTGCTGATACTATAACAGGAAGGAAAAAAAGGATACTAATACCAAGTTAGGGGGAAAATTTTACGTCATTTAAACAAGGGGGTTCTCACATACCATCTATGTTGAGCATCATGTTCCACATAGCAGGTCTGACAGATTGGTGGAATCCAAACCAGACCTCCCGGCCACCTCCCAAAGGATGGTAATAACCTTCTGGGGGAGAGAAAAAGGAACGGCCCACTGGAGTGTACCTAATGAGAAGGAATTCCAGAGTAATAGCTAGGTTAGTCCATTGCGACAAACATCAACAAGGAGTCTTGTGGTACTTCACGATTAACATATTTATCATAAAACGAGCCTTCATGAACTAGAAGCATTTTATGAATCTCACTAAATACGCTCTAGCTCATGAAGACTACAAAAGGATAGGCATGTAGCAAAATAAAATGGAAGTCCATTGGAACCTTAAGGACTAACAAAACTTACTTCAATATGAGTTTTCATGGGCCACAGCTCATAAAACAGCCTACAAGACCTCTGGTTTCTAGTGAGAATGGATGAGTCTATATATCAGGTTTCTTTCCTCAGACAGGCTTTGCAGATAGGCAGTAGGCTGCTAGCACTCAAAGGGTTTGAGATGTTCTGACAGTGTTACAGTGGACAATGCAAAGGGTGTGGAAAAAATTTTCAGGCCCTGATCAATTACCGAAGTTTTTTTATCCACCAGCTATTTCACCAACATGATGTGAGAAGTGTATCACAAAGACACAGCTAAACTAGCTTCTTCCCTGCATAGAACACAAACCTATTAGAAAGATACCAGAAGAACTCACCTCATAGAGGGAAGGTGCCGGGTAATGACATCAAGTGCTTGTACAGAATCTTCAGGGACTTCATTCAGATGCCCTGCCAGAGCTTCCAGGAGCAGCTGAAGACTCACCACAGACACCCATTGAATTGACACTTTAAAGGTTTGGTCTTTCCCTTCACCAGGAAGAGTGACCTCCATGTCCACCTAAAGGAAACACAATCGTGAAGTATCATTAAGCTATACAGCTGATGCGGAGGCAGATTTTTCTAACTTCATTAATACTAAAATTCTTCGAGAGAGAGCAGCTTGACAAATGAGCTACTTCACTGAAACTTGATCTAGACCATTATGGCAATTTTAGCTGCACTGGATTACATCTGCAGCTGAAATATTTTCACTCTTTTCTCCATTTACAACTCTGAAGGACTTGAAGCACTTAAGTGTTTGGATGCCACAATGTTCTTAGTCCCAGAATGAGTTAAAAAATCAAGAATAATGAAGACTATTACCAATCCTGAAAAGTACAATAAGTTTTAGTTTAAGAATGGATCAAAAGCCCTTTGGAAAAGTCCAAATGAAAAGTCGTCCTTTCCAGACATCAAACATATCCTAGTCAACATTTCTTGCCTTCTCCCACAAAGAAAGATGGCTTGATTCAGACATAATACCAAACCATACTAGTTTGCAAAGTAAGCACAAGGTATCATTTGCCATTTTGGCTGCAATGGCAAAAAAAAAAAGCTTGCTGCAAAAACGAATGTACATGTGAACCAAGCCACTGCTAATGGCCTTTAAATGCCCTTTAAACTCCTGCAAATTGTTCTACTTACATGTGTTTAAAAAAACCTGATACTAATCAATATTTTACACTCCTTCAGTAAGCTGAAAGTTAGGTTAAGCATGATATCTTGAGGATGGAGGTGCTCGGCCTTGGTGCATAGCATCTCAGAAGATTTGTCACCTACCCTATCCCTGCCAATGGGCAGAGGATGTGCAGTGTACATGTTCCTTTTACCATCATATCCAGGCTGCCGATCCCCAAATATCTGCATCTTGAAGTGTCTCACCATGGTATCCACCACCTCCCTAGAAAGAATTGCCAATTAAATAGAGGTTAGTACGAAGGACAAGCCAAATTACAGGCACACACATTTATAATACTGGAAGCCTCCATGTCAAGATGGGGAGGCACCTATAGGACTTAGCTAAACAAGCAGGCATTTACAGAGCATATCAGAAATGTAGTAAAGGACACAGTCAGTGGGATATGTTCATCCCTAAATATAAGCACTACAGAAAGGACAGGAAAGGCGTACTGAGAAGTGGTGGTGTTCTACAAATGAGAAGGAGTGGAGACCAAGTAAAATTAGAAAGCGAACTCCTCTGCAGTTGTTGAGGGTAGAAAAACCAGGCCACAAAAGTAATGTGGTATTGGAATGCATAACTACCTTTCCTGACTAAAACGGTGGCTGATTTTAAGAAAGACAAATCAGAAAGCCCTAAGAAACAAGACACAGTCACAATAGCTGATTTCAACTGCTTTTATGCTGACTGGGTAAACAAACTTTTAGGTCATGACAAAGTAAATTTCTAGATACTATAAATGCTTGTGCCTTGGAACCATTAGCCATGGAACTGGCTAGAGGGGAGAAAACTTAATCCCAAATGGTTTCCAGGACAAGGTGTGGAACACAAACACAAGCAGGTCCATAGCCAGAAAATTCCAGATGGGGGAGCCCACGAGAAAAAATTTTGGATGGAGGGGGCCCCCCTCTGGCGGCCCCCCCTCTGGCCTCAATCTTCATGCCGCTCTGGTGGCCCCGCCCCCCTCCACACAGCACCTTCCCCTCCCTCCTAACTCACCAACGTGATGAAACAGTAAAGAGCAGGCTTCAGGGGCTCTTTCAAAGCACCCACACACCCCGCTGGTGGAAAAAGCCACTCTGAGGCCGGCAGTTCCTACAGCAGCTTTCTGGCGTGCTCAGGACATTCAGCGCTGAACTTGCTGATAGCCCCGGAAAGCTGGTGTACGAACTGCCAGCCTTGGAGCGGCTTTTCCCACTGGTGGGGAGGGGGTGGCTTTGAAAGAGCCCCTGAAGCCCACTCTTCACTGTTTTGCCATATTGGTGAGTTGGGAGGGAGGGGGAGGCGCCAATGGAGTGGGGTGGGGGCTGCCAAAGCGGAGCAGAGAGAGTGGGGGCCGAGGAATGGAGGGGCCATAAAAGTCCAAGGGGGGGGGCTGGGGGGCCTCCCCACCCCCACGGCTACGGGCCTGAACACAAGAGAAATGACTGGGAACAGTGGCCAACATATATGGAAAATTGCCCAAAAAATTCAGCACAGTTATAGTTGTTTTCAAAAAAAAAAAGTTGTTCTCTTCCTTGCTGAGGATGCTGGGCAGATATCCATGCCAGAACAGCAATTTCTGGGGAGGATTTCTAAAGTAGATGAAATATGAAATTCTGTGGCAAACAGATCAAAAAGTAACATTCCTAGGCCTGGATGGCACACATCTGAGAGTTCCTAAAGAACTTAAAAGTGACATCGCTGATCTCTCTAAGCAATGGACTACCCATCACTAAAAGCAGCATCACAATAGAGGATTACAAAGTACCAAACACAATGTCAGTTTTTAAAAGGGACCCAGCATGAAGTCAGGAAATCACAGATCAGTTAGCCTAATGGTGTTCTGCGTCAAATGAAATAAAACATTAAATATAGGTTTATTATGCATCTAGATTCAAGTCTGCTGGCGAAGATTACCATGGTTTCTGCAAAGCAAAGCCCTGCCCCACTGCCTTTTGAAGTGGCTTTGAGAATGGCAACAAGCATGACACAGAAATAGTGTGGCAGATATATATTTGGGTGCCTTAAGAACTTTTGTGAAAAAGTCTTTCATCAAAGGCTCTGGAACAGATTTGGCTGTCAAAGGACAGGTTGGTAACTGGTTCAAGAATAAATAAAGCAGAAAGCAGGAGTAAAGAGCTCCAGAACACTCTCTTCAAACAAGGCAAAAAATTGGCAAACATTCAATGGAAATAAGTGTAGAATGCAAAAGACCCCTTACTTCATATGGACATATGAAGCTGCCTTCTACTGAATCAGACCCTTGGTCCATCACAGTCAGTATTGCCTTCTCAGACTGGCAGCGGCTCTCCAGGGTCTCAAGCTGAGGTTTTTCACACCTATTTGCCTGGGCCCTTTTTTGGAGATGCCAGGGATTGAACCTGGGACCTTCTGCTTCCCAAGCAGATGCTCTACCACTGAGCCACCGTCCCTCATACACTCATAGGGCCTTAACTGTTGATTTTAAGCCAGAAATCAGTGAGCTGCTCTAAGCAAAGTTCATCTAGCCTGTGATGATAGGGGAAAAGTAATCATCATACTAATAATTAATACTTGAAAATAAAACAGCATCACAATAACTACGTATAATATGGCTACAATCTGAGTATTGTGTGTAGTTTACATCACAAGAATATTGTAGGGATGGGGAAGGCCCAGAAAACAACATCCATACTAACTCTGGCAAGGAAAGTCTAAATGTTCAAGGGGGTTGGAGATTATAAAAATGGGATCCTAATAAAGATGTTTATGTATGGTGCGGAGAAAGCACATTTTTGTCACCCTCTCCTATTAATACTGAATTTGGAATCAATGAAATTGATGACAAGAAGAAGATACTTCAGACAACATATAGTCAGCGAATTCACTGTCATGCATCCATTAACTGAGGACAGGCCTATCATCAGCTATTAGCTATGAAATCTCCATGATCATTGGTCGCATGCCACTGAATAAGGGCTGCAAGGGTGCAACAGAGAAGGTTCCTGGCTTTGTGCCTTATCTGTGGAATCCCCATAGAAAATCTAGTTCTCATTTGTGGTAGTCTGAATAATATGGACCTTGAGTATGATCCAGAACAGTTCCTATTTTTTGTCACATATATTTATACATATTTTATCTGCCTGAAGATAAATAAGAGGCATATAAGTTTAGTCAAAGAATAAGGTAGTTTCTACACAATACCAGCTTCTCATCAGGTTTGTTGAAAGTTGAGTACAGGAGCATTCCATAGTTCTTCTGGTTCTTAAACAATTAATTTTAGTATCCTAAAGCTTAACGTACATTTTAGTTTTTCACTCAAACCACCTACTGAAAAATGTACAATAGCTGGAGGATAGTTACAAATGTTCTACATGCTATCAAATTAGCCATACCTGTTCACCCTTCGGGGACGTTTTTCTGGTTTGATATCCACATCATAATGATAAACATCAATTTTAGGGATCTGCACCTGGAAATGATTGGCTAAGAGACGGATTGGTTTCCCAACTGTCCCCAGGCCAGGGCGACGGGGCGGCTGGAAAAGGCTGGCTGGTGGCCCTGTGAAAAATGGGAAAAGATTGAAAAGAGCACCTACTGGCAATTAATTCCATCAAAACTATTCCAGTAACCTAGTTTGAGACGGTATGCCATTTGTTTTCTTAAAGACTTAATTTACTTCCCCAGGTGATGCTACGCAACACACTATTCCACAGCTTACAGTTCTAGCCAATATTCATTGATACAGCACACATCCAAACCAAAGACTGCCAAAGTGACCTTAGTCACCATTTATATGCAGTCTTGCTTCTTTATGGTCTATAAAATTAAATCTTCATGAGCTATTTTTTTAGTTGTTATCAGTTCTTCACAGTGCCCAGAAAAGATGAGACCTCAGCAGACTTTTGCATCATTCTATTACTTTGGTCATTGTCTAATGCAATCAATGTCTGTGTTCTAATAAAAAAAATAGTGAAGGCCAAGCTTGTTACATTCCACATGACAGGTTACTACACAATTAAGAGCAGAAAAAAACCCTTAAGTACCCCAGATGTTTGGCCTGCAGGTGTTCTATCTATTCTAAGCCTATGCAACTCTCAAACAGTTTGAAAATATGGATAATGTTCACTTCAAAGATGGACAACTGTTTACAACAGGTTAACAATAACCTATGGTCAGCCAAGGTAACTCTATTATACCAGAATTCACAGCTGAGATGGGGGGAAACTCCTATCTACTCTCTCCCCTACACACTCTCCCCCTACACAGTTCATAGATCTTTGTTTACTTCCATATTATTATAAGGTATTTTTCCTAAACAAAAAGCCCCAAATATCTTAGCTTTTCTTCATTGGAAAAGTTACTTGAAAATCATCCCCCAACTGGTACTATTAAAAGGTGAGATTACTTTCAAGAGCTCATGCTACAGAGCTGTGCCTTCTTGAGTCAAAAAATAACACTTCTTGGCTACTTGGGCACTCCAGAGAAGATTCATTAATCCTCTGAAGTCTGAAGTAGCATAGTTATAGACCACTGACCTGATCAGAGAGATTATATGGGGAATATATCTGAGGCTTGCAGCGCCAGCAATTTTTGTGAAGTCCATTATTTAAGTAATTCACTCTCAATTTCTGGTTTAGCTTTCTGTATTTATATTGCACTTTTTCTTAAGTGGTATGGTTTATTTCCTTCATTTACACCCTGCCTTTCTCCACACTGGGGAAGCAAAGTGCCTTATGTCATTTGCTCCTTCATTTTATCTGCATAATAAGCCTTTGAGGCAGGTTAGGCTGAGAGTATGTGATTGACTCAAGGTCAACCAACAAGCTTTATTGTGGGGATTCAGACCAGATTCTAGTCTGACACATTAACCACTATGCTCTGCTGGCTCTCAAGAATGTTTTTCCCTCAGCCACTCTTACAACACACACACCCCTTGAAAGTAGGGCCAGTATCTGGAAATGGGTTGAGAAGCTGGCTTGTCAAAGACCACTGAGTGAGTTCATGGTTCTGATGAGGCTGAAACCAAAGACATTTTGCTGGACTGTATCAGCTCTACAGAATTTAAAGAAGAGTAAATTAAAGTATATTTTCCATATGAATACATGTTATTCCCATTCTGGAAACTTTCTGTCTCAGAAAATTATGTAGACAGGCCAAAAGCAGGAGTTGCTTGCTAGAGAGCACAATAGGGTAGAGAGTCCCAGAATTCAAGTGTCAGGCCCTTGAGCAAGCAGCAATGGCTCCAGTCTGGTTGACACTGCAATAATGTGGTAAGAATACATATCAAAAACTGTAAACTGCCCCTTTGGGTTCTCTGTTAATATTCTAAGTCTCGTCAATAAAGCAACTTTTATTAAACCATTCTTTTACATAAGGGGATTCTGTATTTTCCCAGTTTACTCCTATAACCATATTGGCAATAATGAACAGAAAAAACTAGCTCGATATTCACATAGCCTTGCAAGTATTCCAACAGTATTATCTTAGATTCAAGAGGTATGTTGTCACCTAGCATTTCAGTAACAACCTCTGCTTCATTTCTACCCCAACTTTCTCACAAAGGTGACTCATTGCAGATAGCAAAAATTAAAAATACATTAAAAGCAATACAATATATGTAAAAACTAGTAACTTCAAAAGAACTACCTAGAAAAAATAGAATATTTCCACCAACATTAAACTATATAAATAAAAAGCAAAATAAAAAACCAAACATTTGCTATGTTTTATTACTATTTAGATAGCTAATTCAAGAGAAAGACTGTGGTCCTAACATGGATAATAGATTCAGATGGGTAGCTGTGTTGGTCTGATGCAACAGAACAAAGTTGGAGTCCAATGGCACCTTTAAGACCAACAAGGTTTAATTCTGGTTAAAAGATTCTGTGTGCATGCATGCATGCACATGAAAGCTTATACCCAGAACTAAACTTTGTTGGACTTAAAGGTGCCACTGGACTCAAACTTTGTTCTATGATTAATAGTAGTGGGAGAACGGTATTTTTAAAAATATATTTTAAAGTATTTTTATTTAAAAGTATTTTTTAAATGTGTGGCTTTACTTCACATTTAAATCAATGTGCACTGCCATACCATAATGAGGGTTTGGGGGAGGGGAATTAACATAAAAGCAAAATTTTCCCTCAGGTGAAAGCACTTCTAAGTGAAAGAGCCAATCCTCATGAAATGGGCAGATTTCTGTTCAAATTTCAGAATATGAAGTCTGCTATTAGCACTGCATGCCATAACAAAAATAGCTTAAAACTTAACATGCTCATGATTCATCAGGTAGTTCAGAAGATCCTGGTTTAAACTGGTAACACCAACTGCAAAGCAACACCATGTAACAGTCACTTGTATTTCATAGAGTTAAATAGAAAGCCAGAGTTGAATCCTTACAAAAAACAAACAGCACAGGAAGAAAAGTGTACCCATGCAGCTTCCATAGTTGTGAGTACTTTACCATTCCCAAGAAAACAGAATCTTACTTTTCTGCCAATGCAATAATTAAAGGGATTAACTAATCTGTGTTTAAGACATCACTTTATCAACTTCACTGATAAATTTAGGTTCCTGATTACAAATAGCCTTAATGTTTTACTACTTCATGAAGTTTCATATACACAAATATCTTCATAGCAAAGCTTTAGTTTAAATGCAGATGTTTGGAAGTAATAAGTGTCTTCCAGACATTTTAAAGACATCAATGTAGTATGCAATTCACAAAGCCATATGCTCAAGGACTAAATTTATACATGACCATTTTAGCTCCTGTAATAAGAAACCTAAAAGGTTAATATGCAATTAAAGAGCCGAACAGTAAAAACAAAGCGTAAAAAAATCATAAATCAACATACATGTATTTATTGTTGAAAGCTAAAACCATTTAAGGGCCCATCATAAGCCTCTATCCTATGTAAAAGCATGAAACCTCAATG
This sequence comes from Heteronotia binoei, assembly GCF_032191835.1. Lineage (NCBI taxonomy): Eukaryota > Metazoa > Chordata > Lepidosauria > Squamata > Gekkonidae > Heteronotia > Heteronotia binoei. Next base: position 13,559,934 of record NC_083239.1, on the reverse strand, counting down.
GGAACCCACTCAACTTGACCTGACGCGTTTCGACCTAAATTGGTCTTCTTCAGAGGTCAGAAAGGTAAGTACACATAATGGCCCATAATACAGAACAGAATAAAACAATACAACAATGCTGGACAACAAGGAAATTTAGTGAAGTGACAAAGGCTTAGAGATATTCTTGACGCCTCTTGTTCTATAGCCTTATGTCTTAATCAAGAGCATACCTATAGCATTCAGTGTTTTTTGTATGATCTAGTAAAGTCAGAGCCTATGTGCCAAGAGTTGTGTGTCATTTTAGCTCCTGCCCATATTTCTTTCTTGATAAGACAACTTTCACAATCAAACATCTACCAACATGAGCCTACCACATATATCTTGGCATACATGTGAAGACAGAAGCCAAAAAGCCCAAGAGATCTGATAATGCTTTACAAAAATAAGCCAGCTCACACAACTGCTTTGCACATGGCAACGTACTTTCTGAGTCCTAACTAAATAATACATGTGGATAACACTTCTTCTAAATGATTTGTAACAAGCAAAGCCACAATTCAGCATGCCACTTTGGCAGAGGGCTTGACCATGCTTTTATTTCTGCTCTGCAACATTAACAGAATACATCTTAAGCCCCAGAATATATGTAAATCTTGCACTACTTGACCTCCTGGCCTCATTTTACAATAACCACCCCACCCCTTTCTTCTGTTTCTACCCATTAATATACACTTCTGCCCAGTAGGTGCAGTGCTTTATATCTCTGACAAGCTGGGCTTTGGCTCATGAATGCTTATGGCACAATACTTTTGTTTAGACTGGAGTGCCAAAAGATTCTTTCACAGGATGAAAGCTTATGTCAGTGTGCAAGTCTGACTTGTGCCAACAATAAACAATGCAAAGGACTTGTCTGCCAAGTGCACAAGGCAACATAGACCAAAAAAGAACACCCATTCAAGCCATTTTGTGAATCAGCCTTATTGCATCTTCACTTACTTGTCATTGTGGGTAGAATGCTGTGTTTACGGGCAGGAATTTCTGAGTTTGTATACCACTTTGAGCTCTTTGAGGAACCTGCTTATGTTCAAAAACCTGCTGGTGTTCCTCTTTCTTAAGAACAGGAAAAGAAGTTAGCTAACAACATGAAGCTGTGGTGGTGGAACCCACATATGTGTACTTTACTTGCTGAAGTAACTTTTTAAAAAAACAAAACCAAAAGATTCACCTCACAATAAAACCTCCTGCACTCTTTCTGTCCCTAGCACCACAGGACACACTCTTCCCCAAATCATATACCATAAAGAAAAACGTAGAGAACTATATTTATGCAGAAGAACTATATGAACGTCAAAATGATTTTCCACAGAAAATTAGAAAGACAAGTTAATCTAAAAAAAAAAATTCATTCAAAACTCAAATTTAAAAAAGCATTGAGGAAATGGGCCTTGATTCATTTGAAACACAGGGCAGATTACAGACAAATAGTTAAGCGATTTGGCTTCACAGCTGTGGACAGCCAAAAATGAAAGGTATCTAGGTCGAGGACCTGTCTACCTTAGGGACCGTCTCTCCCCATATGAACCCCAGAGAGCACTGAGGTCAGCCGGGAAAAACCTGTTGACTATTCCCGGACCGAGAGAGGTGAAGTTGCAATGTACCCGCAATCGGGCCTTCTCCTCTATAGCTCCGAGCCTATGGAACCAACTTCCAGAGGAAATGCGGGCCCTGCGGGACCTTGAACAGTTCCGCAGGGCCTGCAAGACCTTCCTCTTCCAACTGGCTTTCGCTGATGAAAACGGAAATTGCTAAGGAAACCGCCATCATAAAAGCAAACATAAAGTAAACATAGCATTAGCACTTTTATTAATTTAATTTAATTTAATCTTAAAACTTAAGCAGATTTTTAATTAAATGTTCATGTTGTTTAACTGTAATTTTATCTATCTGTATAGCTAAACTTGAATTGTGTTGTTAGCCGCCCTGAGCCTGCTCCGGCGGGGAGGGCGGGATATAAATAAAATTTTGTTGTTGTTGTTACACCAAATCAAGCCTGAATGCTTCCCAAAAGCCAAAACAACTAAATTAAGGCTATAATACTTTGGTCACATCATAAGAAGAGAAGACTCACCAGAAAACACAATAATGCTAGGAAAAGCTGAAGATGAGGAAAACCCACAATGGGATCGATTGACTCAATAAAGGAAGTCACCACAGCCTTTAGTTTGCAAAACGTGAACAAGGCTGTCACTGATAGGACACTTGAGGTCATTAATTCATAGGGTTATCATAAATTGGAAGTAATTTCATGGTACTAACCCTGAAAAAAGGACTACTCTGACTAAACATAAGACTCCCCCCAGTAATCTCAATTTACAGCAAAAAAGGGGTGGGATTAGATAAACTGTTCCAACAAAGTATCCTAGGACCAGGCCATACACCCTGAATTTAGCTCAGAAAAAAACTTGCAACCAGTCTAGCTCAAAGGATCAACATCGCATCCTAGAAACTAACATCTGACAAGTCATGCTGTTATGTATTGGACTAGTATAAACTTCAAGGGCAGTCTGGTATCAAAAAGCAATACAGAAATAAAGTTGAGTGGTCACACAACAGCACATTCAAGTTGAGCAGTTACCATAGCATACATTACAGGGACCAAGACTCCAGGAAAGGGAACAGCTGGCACTAACAAAGATCACAGAACATACTGCTAGCCACAAAGCAACACAAAAGCAGTACTGTGTCTAGGACTCCTCCAAACTACATTTTTCTCTCTTTCAAGAGGAAGAAGAGCTGGTTTTTATACCCCACTCTTCACCACCAAAAGGAGTCTCAGAGCAGCTTTCAATTGCTTTCTTTTCCTCTCCCCACAGCAGGCACCCTGTGAGAGCTCTGAGAGAACTGTGGCTGACCCAAGGTCACCCAGCTGGCTGCATGTGGAGGAGTGGGGAATCACACCCAGTTGTCCAGATTAGAGTCCTCTGCTCTTAACCACTACACTACACTGCTATCAAGAGTAACCCCCTCAAGAAAAAGCATTTCCCCGAAGCACCAATCAACAGACTTTCCTGTCAGCATCTGTCTCATTTGGACTGGACAGTTTATTTGCCCTCATGCAGCACATTACTGAGTTCAAACAGACATTCAAGTTACAAACCTAATACATAGGAAAGGAAGAGGGAAACCTAGCTGTCACTTGTGTAACAGCAATGTGGCCAAAACTCCTAGTGAAATCACCCAGTTCTTTCACGTAGATGTTAAAAAACATGAACACAGAGGCAGCTGCCTTAGAAATCTTCCCCAGTACCAGCTGAGGTTCTTTTAAATGAAGATGCTCAAGACCTTGTGCATGCAACACGATTGCCTTCCTCTGGGCCCTCCTTAAACAAGCACCAAGAGAATCCCAAGAATCTTGCAAGCCACCTCACGCAAGGCAGAGCAACAGCACCCCAGCACTGGAAACTTCCCTGCAAGGTAGGAATGGAACCATTGCAATTCAGTGCATCCCCCAAGCAGCCCAGGAGACACCATAACCTAGAGCTACCAAGAGATTCAGGATCACACACAGCCCTGTACAAATCATCCATAAGACAACCCAAAGTGCTTTTCATTCTGAACCCTGCCCCTTGAAATACAAGTTGGAAAGGATCTCATTCTGTGTCATCCAGAAGAACCTGATTTTTTTTTTCATTTTAATATGTTTTAACTAAATAGTTAATCTGTGTATTATTGTGGCTTAACTATTTGTCTGTAATCCGCCCTGAGCCCGCTTGCAGGGAGGGTGGAATATAAATTTGAAATATAAATAAACCTACAGCTGGTAAGTGACTGCCCTCTCAACCACTTTGCCCAGTAAAGCAAGCTTGAAGATCAAAAAATTTCTAACACAAGAAGATCCATGCAGATAGCTTTATTCCCCTGCAAGACAACTCTAGTAACTACCTATCTACAAGGCAATTCCTATTGCTCCTTCCCACAAAGTTCCCTCAAATTTTTCCTTTAATAGGTTAGTAATCAACCAAGTATAGCTGTTTACTAGCCAAGATAAACTGAGATTAAGTGGACAAATTGTAAGAGGTCAAAGCATTATCAACACCCTCAGGTATAAGCAACTGAAATTCATGACAGAATCATGCTATGGATTTTTTTCTGAAAGTAAGAACCAGCAAGTAATTTTATCCAGAAAAATACTACTTCAAATTTCCAGTGTGCTACCTCAATTAACAGCAATTCTAGAGGCAGGAAGGTTGACCTAATTATACCTATACTATTCAGAAAAGCTGTGCTGGACAAGGTAGAGCAGATGCAGAGTTGGCTAAGAAGAAAGTTCTCTGACATCAACAACAACATGCATTTATATCTGCACAGAAATGTGTTAAGTTTGCCCACCAAGAGTGCTCTATACCACATCAACTACTTCATTCTGGCAATTCCTCAGAAAATCCAATGAGAAAATTTGACTAGCTGGAGAAGATGTCTAGATGCTAATGAGCCACATCTGTTAAGGAGGCCTTAGTGGAGAGACTACAGGCCCTCCACCAGCACACCTAAGACCCACCTCTGTTATCTCAATGAGGGAGACTGCTAGTAAGGGGATACAACAGAAGCTCTACTCAGCAAGACAGAGAGACACACAAGGAACTTTGTTTCTTGGAATATGTTGTTGTAATTCACTCTGAGCCCATTCACAGGGTACAACAGAATATAAATCCACTAAATAAAATACATAAATAATAAATAACATATATATCATATAAAATATCATATCCTCATGGGCTGGAATGGCTTACCTTTCCCCCCATCCATTGCCCCATATAGTTCCTGAATGGATCACCCAGGTGGCCGTCTCTAATAGGTTACCTTCCATAATCCATCCAGATCTCCATAACACTCCTAGTTAGCACTCTCTTCAATAAACAACAGGTTCTGGTCCCACTGTGCATTAAAAAGACGCAGCTCAACACTTATTAAGGTCCCTAGCATTCAAAAGACAGCTTGTAAGGGACCATTATTCCCTCCTAAACACTGTCAGATCCATGCTCACTAGTTTCTTCCCAACCTATAAAATTTATTTATTTCAATTTATTAGGCCACCCCATTCCCTGCAAGCAGGGTTCAGGGTGGCTTACAACAAAGTATAACAATTAACTGAAAATAAAACAAACATTAAAATACTAACATATCAGCAGATAAAAACAATATCCTATTAAGATGGAGGAGTAACTTCATCTTACACAGGCCACCCAGGTATAGAGGATGGAGGGTATGAGAGTGCCAGATATTACAGTGTACCATCACTGTCCTCAGCCTGGTGGAACATCTCTGCCTTGCATGCCTTGCAGAAGGATAATGACTCCTACAGGACACAGATGTCCTCAGGCAGAGTTCCACCATGTGGGGGCCAAGAGCAAAAAGGTCCTGCCCTGGTTGAGGTCAGGGACCACTGGGTAGTTCTTATTCTCTGAGCATAATGCTCTTCCAAGGGCATATTGAGAGAGGTAGTCTCAAAGGTATGCGGGTCCCTGACTGCTAATGGCCTTAAAGGTGAACACCAAGACTCTGAACCTGATCCAGTGCTCTACTGGAAGCCAGTGCAGCTCACGCAGCACAGGTTAGATGTGTGCTGTCTGAGAGGTCCCTGGATCAGTTGGAGCTTCTGGGTCAGGTGCAAGGAAAGTAGATCTAGTAGACCAAGCAAGAAAGAAACTTTGCTTAAAAGAAGTAACTGCCACAAGATTCTACAATAGATCATAAATCTGATAAGTATCACCAAGTCTACCCCATAACTCTTGCATTATCTGAAGCAAACAATAGGAGTAACAGCAGCCCACTATCTCTGGTCTACTTCTCACAATTAAATACAGCACCCACAATTGAACACAGCACCCTTCTCAGTGAGTGCATCAAGACCTGGAACTTGAAGGAAGGCCTGGTACAAATCTGTGTTACGTGACTAGATCCCCAACTTTTGAAACTGATAGTATGGGTATATTTTTTTTCCTTTCATGCCCCAAATATTAACCCTAAGGGACAATATCTTTAGTATTGCACTTTCAGTGCTGACCTGGTTTTTAGAGCTAAATATATGCCTTTGAAAGAGCTCATCCAGCCAACAAACCAAGCTGAGCAATTACCATCATTTCAAGGCACGGAACACACTGACTTCACTGTGCATTCAAACACTGGAATTTAGTAAAACTAATAGCGAGTGGATGGAGACAAACTAAGGTGTGGGGGGAGAAGAAAAGAAGACTAAAGGTAGCAACAGTCTCAACCCCTCACTGAATACAGCTAAAAATTACACTGGATTTTATTTTTGCGTACTTTATTACAAAGTTGTTAGCCATTTTAGGGGTTCTGCATGGTAGGATAGAAAATAAAATACATAACTGACTCATCTAGCAAAATTAGGCTCCTGCTTAACATTACATGATAACAGCTTTCAGTCATCACACATTTCAAATACACACTGCAGAAAACCAGCTTCAGCAACTGAAAAGTTTTGCATCTACCAGTAATGTAAGGGCAGGAAAGTATGTGTGTGACTTGCTCAGCATTTTGAGTAGCTGTTTTAACTGACTAATTCAAAACTCCAGGCTATCTAGACTGGTGCACACCATTTTAAAATATTTGTTTACGAAGTACCTAAGGAGTTAGATGACATTCAAGACTTACAGAAAGACTGGCCCTGTCCAATCGGCCAAGCTAACTGAAGTGTTCCATAAATACCACACTTGGAAAGGACAACAATTCCAGAGGATAGCCAAAATTAGTTTCACAGAGTTTTTCCATACAGAACAAGAATCAATTCTTGAATGATACTTTGAGAGAAATGTCATCCACGGTTAAACATCCACGTTAAAAAGCCTCAAAAATCATACCCCCACACTTATACCTAAAACTGAGAGCCAGCATGATATAGTGGTTAGAGTTCTGGACTCTCATTTAATCATCCTCAACGTGCTGTTGTGAAACTAAAATGGAGAAGGGGAGAACATTGTAAGCCACTTTGGGTCTCCATTGGAGACAAAAGTGGAGTATAAATAAAGTAAATGAATAAATAACCAGTTATAAAGTTCAGAACTGCTTGTACAAACACAGCTCATCCATAATTTATCTATTAAGTGAAGGACAGGTTAACTGCATACTTATCTTCCAGCCAAATGTGTTAGGCTCTTATGTGGCCATATCTCAGACCTTAAGCCTTCAGATGAATCAGGATCTCCATTCCACTTTCATACTGAAGATGCCCCAGTCTAAGTACCCACTCTACAAACTAAAACTAAATAGAGTGTAACTACTTACACTCTGATGCTGCCAGAGATCAAACACCAGGGACAGCGCAGTACCACCACAATGCCAGTCATGCCATTCCTCTGTACCATTTCAACCAACCATCTTCCTGAACCAAGAATTCTTTGTCTGAGCTGGCAATCCACGACCATCATTAAGCGGATACTGTATCTTATAAATATATAGGCTCGATATTCTGGTTTAGATTCTTTTCCCACCTAAACTGGAACCCACCCAAAGCCCCTGGGAATGACACAAAACAGAACTAAACTACACATAAACAAAGTAAGATAGATCACAAACCTTTAAAAACTCTGACCTAGCTGTCACTGAGCACTACTACACTACAAACTAGACAATCTTAGTCAAAATAAAGCTCTCTGAAGGGTCATGTCCATACTTGCACAGGTTGCATTCACCTTCCCATGGCCACACTAGCTTTTTAATGGACATATACTCCAGTCATTCTACAGCAGGAGTCCTCAACCCCCGGGGCCACAGACAGGTACCAGTCCGTGGCCTGTTAGCAACTGAGTCATTGAGTGAGGCAGAGACCTTTGCCTACTCCTCATTTAAAGACCCCCATGGGGGGGGGGGACTGGGACAGGGTGTGGGGGCAGCCTGCAGCAGCAAAAGCCCCAGCACCCCATCCTCACTGTTCTATGGAAAAATGGTCTTTCACAAAACTGGTCCCTGGTGCCAAAGAGGTTGGGGGCCACTGATCTACAGCATACACCTGAAAACAAAAAATGTGAATGCAACTATGGTGTTTGCCAACATCTGTATCGCACAAGCATGCTCCTTTGAAAGCCACAATCAGACGCTGTTCCTCAATGCATTTCTCATAATGTGGCAAACCTGAGTTTTGTCTCGGCTTGATAAAGGAAAGTACCCTGGAGGCACAAAAAGGATAGGGTCATCCACTTTGTTCTCGGCTCTACTTTCCTCTTAAAATAAGGATGCCTTGGGCTTCTAGAGCTTTTATACGGATACTCCATGGGTCCAGCACCCTCTCTTCCCTCCCCCAAACAACCCAATATATACAACCCCTGAATCGCTATAGCATCAACTATCCACCCCTTTTTTTTTTCTTTTTTTTTAAAGAAAGCAGCCAAATTCCCCTTCCCCACCAGTTTCAATGTCACCCAAAGGCGCCTCATCCCACTGCTACAAACCCACCTCTTCTCCACCCACTCCAGCGCTGGGGCCACGCGGGCCTCGGCGCGGCCAAGACACACACCTGAGGACCTGCCCAGCGCCCCTCCCTCTCTCCCTCCTGGTGAGGCCTCTCACCTGGTCCCAGGGCCTCCATGGCGGCGGCCTCGCTGCGGTCCCCCCCGGCCCCGGCCGCCCCGGGCCCCGCAGCTCCAGCCGCCGCCGCAGCGTATCTCTTAATTTCGGGAATATTGGCTTCGGGGTGAGGGTCGGTGCAGGGAACTGGGGGAGGGGGAGGGGCGTCGGTCCCCGCCTCACACACAAGCCCCCACGGCCGCTCCACAGGGCCAGCGAGCGCACCAGACAGTCCAGCCCGCGCCCTCGGCTACCGAGAGCGCGCTTCCCACGAACGCGCCTCCGCCGCCCCCCCCCTTCTCCGGGGCGGAGGAAGACAACGGCGGCGGCGGCGGCAGAGCCTAGGTATGATAACGTATCAGCGCCGGAGTGCGTGCTTACGTGTATACGTAAGGGGAGGGGGGAGGAAGAGAGGTCGGGCTTCCTCTCCCCTTCCCTCGCTTCTCTTCAGACAGCTGTTTAAAACGACGTGCGCGTCACTCAAGCCCCGCCCACTCCAACCGAATCCATACCGAGAAGAGGCGGGGACAACGGCGCAGGCGCGCGCCGATGTCTCTCAGCGTTACCTCAGTCGAGCGCTTGCCTCAAGCGGGGCTTCGTTCGCGTGCGCGGGTACGCGCGCTATTAGATTGGCTCTTTCTCCTTTGGCCGCCTCAGCGAACAAGGACGCGCACGCTCTCTTGCAGCCCCTTCACTCTGCGCTGTCGTGTGGTAGCGAAAGGCCACCCCGGGGTGCCCCAAGGACAGAGCCCCCACCCAGTACACCTGGCTAAACTTTTCCGTTCAGCTGTCCTGTGGGTCCTTTGTTGAATATGTAAACTGTGACAAAAATGCATCCCAAAACAAAAACAGTCTTTAAAAATGCCAGTCCACTGACCGTTAAAAAATACTTTGAGGCAACTTCCAACGATTTCAGATTTTACCAGAAACACATGAATCTCGAGGAAAACATTTTTAAAAAGCAGTTTTCATTTACCATTCCAGAATAACGTTGAGGCAACTTGATATCATCTGACCATTGCGATATATTGGTCCAAAAACAACCATAGAATAAGCAGTTGTTCAAAACTCACAAATCACTTCGACCAGATGAGCGCTTCCCTTCTGCGCAATATAAAACAGCAAAGACAATGCAGACAGCCCCTGCCATCCAGTTGGCCTTACCTTCAGGTATATGTGTACATGTTTATGCAAATGGAGGACTAAAACTTCATTAATGATAGAAGTTGCCAAGTTCAATGGTAACTTATTCCCAAATGTGCACTGGAAGCAGCTCCAGGCTGTAATTACACTTAATATGTAAACATCATGAAGAAAGCCTCATCAGATTCAAGTAAATAAGCACAAGATTGTGCCAGGGGAGGGGCATTTGGCATAGGCCTCATTCATGTAGGATCTCAAATTTAGCCTTTTTATCTCGAAATAAGGTTGTACATACAGTCACAGAGATATATGGACAAGACTGAACAACGTTCAACATAAAACTTTAAACTTGTGCCCTATTACCAGGCCACAATGACTGTAGTGCACACTATGAATTAATATCCTTTTCTAGCAGAAAGGCTGGAAGCTATGCCAGACCCAGCATTGGTGGAGGAGGCCAGAACATCACCACCATATCAGCTAAAAATATACCTGGAGCCTTTAAAAAAAAAAAGGAAGTGGCACAGGCCTCTCTCAACCTCTGGGAGACCCTGGATTCTGTGTTTGATTATAAACATTTCCCCAAAGGGGTACAGCTCAGCAAGCAGTAGGCCAGTCAGAATAAGCCTATCTGGGCCTGAAAATGACAAATTTATATAGGCTTCATATCATATTAACCATTCGGACTCCTCCCCCTTAAGAATCATGGGAACTGTAGTTTGATGAAGGAAGTGAAAACAACTTTACTTATTGCTAGATAGGGGTGTTATGTCGCCCCTGGCCATTAGCAGGGGATGGGGGTAGGGTTACCAGGTCCATGTTGAGAAACTCTCCTGGAGATTTGTGAATGGAGACTGGGGAGGACAAGGACCTCAGAGTGCAATGCCATAGAGTCCATTCTCCAGAGAATCCATTTTCTTCAAGGAAACTGATCTCTGTAGCATGGAGATGAGCTGTAATTATAGGGGATTCCCAGGTCCCACATGTAAGCTTTCATCCCGATTGCTCTTCCTTGAATGACTATCATTCCTAGATAACAGTTGCAGAAAGGTAGCCACATTCCATTGCAGCAAACAAACAAAGGAGTCTTGCAGCTCCTTAGAGAGAAACAAGCAGCCTTTTATGAACTAGAGCCTGTTTTGTCTGACAACTCCCAGAAAAGTTTATGTTGGACTGAAATCTTACTGTAGTTTTAAAGATGCTTCAACACTCTTGTTTATAATTCCCAGAATTCCCCTGGAAGGATTTATGAATATATGTGTAAATACTATATCCAAATAATCTGATTACATCAAAGGTGTACCTGTACAAGAAGCATAAAATAGCCTTCAACGCTTATTTTGTTTTACCTCATAACCTGATTACCATTCAGTAACCCACTAAAAGGAATTTTGCCTTCTATGACTGAGTAGCACTCCTTAAAGGAAGCAGTTTGCACTTTATTGTTCGTAAGATTCAACCTTCTTGCCATGTTCCACAGTAATCTAACATTTTGGAATCACTGCCTTGTTACAATAGTCTAAGCAACATCACTTCTTAAAATATATGAAGCTATATAAAGTTAAAAGTACATGCCTCCACATTCATGCAGGCATCAACTACCCCACCCCCCCAAAAAGCCCCACTAGAAACATCCACCTAAAAGCTTTGGTAGCCTTTCGCTCCTGTACCTTTCTCTTTCCAAGCAGCAGAAGAAGAAAACCGCAGATTAATACCCCACCCTTCTCTCTGAATCAGAGTCTTAGAGCGACTTACAATCTCGTTTATCTTCTTCCCCTACAAAAGACACCTTTGAGGTAAGTGGGGCTGAGAGAGCTCTCACAAAAGCTGCCCTTTCAAGGACAACTCTTACGAGAGCTATGGCTGACCCAAGGCCATTCCAGCGGCTGCAAGTAGAGAAGTGGGGAATCGAACCCAGTTCTCCCAGATAAGAGTCCACACACTTAACCACTACACCAAACTGCCCCCCTGGTGCCTTTAGTTACTTGGAAAACTGTTTTGTGAACTGCTTATTGAGATTTGTGCAACTTGTGATTTTCTTCTAGAGGCACTTAGCTAGAACAATTACAATTTGGCTAGAAGGATTTTTGGATAGTTTTGGTGCCTTTGTTTTACCTGGAAAATTATTTTGTGAACTGCTTGTTGAAAATTGTGCAGGTTGGGTGTTGTGTCTGGCATTCATCCCGGAAAGGATGGCACAGCACACCTGTGGACAGTGCCTGGAAGGGACAAATGCAGCCCGCCTATGACGATCAGTTTAACTGGCCAGGATTGGACCTGACCAGGAAGAAGGTTGTTCCAGGAAATGTATATAACAAGGGGACCCAGCCCCGCCATTTTGTCTTTGTGATGTACTCGCTAATAAAACATGTTGCATTCTGAACGTCTCCAACCTCCATACATTACACTGGCAACGAAGGTGGATACCGGTGAGCAGCGAGCAGCCTCCAGCTGCCCGCTAGCCCTGCAATCCGAGCTCTAATGCTTCCGCAGCTGAGGTCATGGCTACTGCTCCCGGACAAACCCTATCGGCATCTGACGTCACCCGGCCCGACTTATGGGAATCATGGGTGGACCAGATCAACTACTACATAGAGCTGCACAAAATGGAGGCAGCGGCAGAGAAGAAGGAGCTTCTCCTGAGTTCGTGTGGGGTGGAGACCATCCAGTTGATGAAGCGATTCATCGTGCCGACCACCCTCGCAAGGGCAACCTACGACCAGCTGGTGATGACAAACCACATGGCACCACAGCCGTCCTGTCTCACACACAGGCATGCATTCTACACGAGACAGCAGAGACAAGCTGAGTCTGCCGCTGAGTATCTTGCAGAGTTCCGTGGATTTGCCCTGAGATGCGATTTCACGGGGGACCTGGAAGAGATCCTGCTGGACCATTTTGCGGTTGGTGTCCGGGAGGAGAAAATGCGCCAGAAGTTGCTAGTATATGAGGACAAAGACATCGACCTTGCGAAAGCGCTCCAATAGGCAACCACCTTCAAAGAGATGCACACCAGCTCTTCCGCAAACCAGGCCACCGCTGCCTTGATCTCGGATGGCTCTGACGAGGAAGGGACACATCAGCTTCACCGCCAGCCATGCAGTGGGCTGAAGACACTTAACCAACCATGGGCAGCAGAGAAGCTGAGCACCAAGTGCGCCAGCTGTGGGGACCCACACAAGCACCGAGATTGCCTGAGCTTGCAGGGCCAGACCCAACAGGAAGCCCTAGTCTGCACTCCACGACTCGACAGACACACACGCAATGGCCGCAAACAGCATCCAGATAATGAACTTGCCCCAGGACACCCCCGACAAGGTAAATTGCAGGTCTTGATCAAAGGAGGTTCCTGCCTGATGGAATTGGACACGGGATCCTCCATCTCCATTATTTTGGAGGAGACCCACTTTAAACTCTGCCCCCACAACCAGCCATATTGCGGAGTTCATATTGCAGGACATTCAAAAGAATCCAGTGCAGATCATGGGGTGGGCCAGAGTTTGGGTGGAGTTCAAAAATTTTAAAGGGGCCCTGGACATTCTTGTGGTGAAGCACTGGCTCACCACCCTATTGGGATTGGCTTGGTTTAAGCCCATGGGCATCACAATTGTAGGGGCAGACCACATACAGGCCCACAATTTTGACCAAGTGTGCCGGGAGTTCCCAGAAGTATTCAGTGGGGCTCTCAGAACGTAGAAGGGGCCACCTATCGTGTTGCAGCTGAACCCCACGGCTAGGCCCTTAAGTCTGAAGGCTTGGCGGATTCCGTTTGCACTTAAGCCAAAAATCGAAGCCAAATTGGACCACCTCATGGCCCAGGGAGTGCTAGAGCCAGTTTCCCACGCCACTTGGGAAACCCCAATAGTCACCCCAGTCAAGCCGAACGGGGACGTGTGCATCTGTGCAGACTACAAATGCACAATTAATAAAGCACTACAGGACCATCCATACTCCGTCCCAGTGGTCAGCCATGTCCTCGCCTCCCTGGCCGGTTCCAAGATTTTGGGGAAGTTGGATTTGGCCCAAGCATACTAACAACTTCCAATAAATGAGCAAACGGCTGAGGCTCAGACCATCGTTACACACCGGGGGGCTTTCAAGGTGCGGAGGCTACAATTTGGGGTCAGCGTGGCTCCGCTAATTTTCCAAAGCTTAATGGACTCTCTCCTTAAAGGGATTCCCGGAGTACAACCCTTTTTTGATGACGTTTTGATTAGGGGTCCCAACCCTCCCGCTCTAGCGGGGGACCCCAGGTTTCCGAGCCTCTTCCCCCGCTCCCCCCAAAAATGGAAGCGGGGGGAGAAGCGGCGTCCTCCTGCTGCTGGCGGCGTCGGGGGCTGCCGGGGAGGATGCTGGAGGTTAACAGCATCACCAGCGGGGGTTGAGGGGGCCGCTTGCGCTCGCGCTCCATGTGCTCCTCATCGGCTGCTGTGCTGCTGGAGGCGGCTGACCACGCGGTCGGTGTAAAGGACGGGCTTGAGGGTGCACGAGCGCTGCGGCCAGCCGTAGCAGAAGGTCTCCACGCCCCGCCCGTTGCGCCCGTAGCGCTTGCGCACCCTCAAGCCCGTCCTTTACACCAACCGCGTGGTCAGCTGCCTTTAGCAGCACAGCCGCTGCCGCCCCCGCCGCGGCGCGTGGTTTGGGGGGCAGGATCGTGGGCCCTCCGGAAGTGCAGGGCTGGGCCGGTGAGGGAAGCCAGCATCAGACCCTTCGAGGGGGCAGACCCTCCCCACCCAGCCCCGACCAAGGAAGGGCAAGCGGAGGAGGTCTCCCCGGGAGTCAGGGGTGGAAAACATGCACCTCCTGCCCCCGAGCACCACTTACCGACGGGGGCTGCCCGAGCAGGCAGATGGCGAGGCGCAGGTTCCGGCCCGAAGGGGCGCCCAACTCGGAGCAAACTTTCCCCGGCGCCGCGCATCTCCTTCTCCACCAGGTGAGCGCGCGCGCGGCAGGTGAGCCCTTTGGCCCAGGTGAGCCCTTCCTCTCCCGCGCGGCCACCTCCTGGTTAACCCCTTTACCTCTGGGCCCTCCCTGGAGAGCCTGAGAAACTCCCCGAGACCGGGCAGGCCAGCTGGAGCCGAGCCGCTCCCCTGCCTGCCCCCCCGCCTGAGTTAAGGCTTTGGCCCAGGGCTGGCCAAATTGTGGCCACGCGTGGCTCTTTCGCATATACCGTGTGGCTCTCAAAGCCCCCCGCCCCATCAGCCGGCTTGGAGAAGGCATTTGTCTCCAGAGGCTCGGAGAATGCATTTAAAATTAAAGCTGCTTTCTTTCTGCCTGTCTCCCCCATAGGGTTGCCAATCCCCAGGTGGGGGCAGGGGATCCCCCGGTTTGGAGGCCCTCCCCGCGCTTCAGGGTCATCAGAAAGCGGGGGGAGGGGAGGGAAATGTCTGCTGGGAACTCTGCTATTCCATAGGGAGATTTATTCCTATAGAAAATAATGGGGAATTGACTTGGGGGTATCTGGGGGGGGGCTGTTTTTTGAGGTAGAGGCACCAAATTTTCAGTATAGCATCTAGTGCCTCTCCCCAAAGTACCCCCCAAGTTTCAAAAAGATTGGACCAGGGGGTCCAATTCTATGAGCCCCCAAAGAAGATGCCCCTATCTATTATTTCCTATGGAAGGAAGGCATTGAAAAGGTGCTGTCCCTTTAAATGTGATGGCCAGAACTCCCTTTGGAGTTCAATGATGCTTGTCACAGCCTTGATCTTGGCTCCACCCCTAATGTCTCCTGGCTCCACCCCCAAAGTCTCCTGGCTCCACCCCCAAAGTCACCAGATATTTCTTGAATTGGACTTGGCAACCCTAGTTTTGATAGCGGCAACAGATGCCGACAAGTTCTGCTGCCGCCTTCGAGAGGTGCTCCATTGCTTCCAGAACGCGGGTCTCAAGGTAAAGTGGGAGAAGTGCTCACTTGGGGTGCCAAGGGTGGAGTTCCTGGGGTTTGCGATGGATGCCGCAGGAATTCACCCAATGGCCGACAAGACCAGAACGATAGTAGAGGCCCCGGCCCCCACTTGCAGGGCAGAACTACAACGTTTTTTGGGGCTCCTGAACTTTTACCACTCATTCTTGCCCCACAAAACAGCCCTGGCTGAACCCCTACACAGACTCCTAGATAAGGGCGCCCCATGGGTCTGGGGAAAAAAGCAGGCCGCAGCCTTCCAGGTGGTCAAGGACATCTTGGTCTCAAATGAGGTACTCCACCATTTTGACGAGTCCCTCCCTGTGATTTTAGCATGCGATGCTTTCCCTTACGGAGTGGGCGCCATCCTGGGCCACCAACTCCCGGGCGGAAGAGAGATCCCCGTGGCCTATTACTCTCGCACTTTGACCCAGGCTGAATGCAACTACGCCCAAATAGATAAGGAGGCGCTGGAAATCGTGGTGGGCATATACAAATTCAACGGCTATATGGTAGGCGCTTCACGATTGCCACAGATCACAAGCCATTGCTCAGCCTACTCGCCCCAAGACCGCCAGACACCGCAGATCCTGTTGCAGCGGGTCCTGCGGTGGAACAAGTTCCTCAACTCATACACCTACAAGCTCGTCTACTGCCCCAGCAAGGCAATGGGCCACGAAAACGCCCTCAGCTGCCTTCCGCTGCCGCAGATGGACCCAGATCCAGCCCACCACGTGATGCTCCTGGAGTCTTCTCACTTCATTTCCCTGCACTTCTGAATAAGGTTTGCCTTTGGTCAAGCAGCCTTGTGTGAGAGGGAAGGCTGTATGGGTTCAAACTGGATAGGTTTCTTGCTCCTTCATGGTTTTGCCACTAGCTTTCCCTGCTCTTCTTATACACAATTACTCATAGGGTTGCCAACTATGGATTGGGAAATATTTGGCGGTTGGGGAAGGGGGGTGAAGCCTAGGGAGAATGGGCTTTGGGGAGGGTATAATGCCATATAGTCCATTTTCTCCAAACTGTAGTCTGGAGATTAGTTGGAATTTCCACCTGGAGATTGGCAATTTGAGTTACTCAGGAAGGCTGACATCTAGAGACAACTGTGCAAGAAGTAAACCATCCAACCAAATCTTATTTCTGATTGCCACAGGCTATTTGGCAACCTACAGGCCTCAGTAGATGCTGTACTATTCTGCTTATTGATGGGTAATAAGCCTGGTAAGTTATGCAAGAGAACTTTGGTAATATACATACAAAGGCTACATGTAAACAAACTCTTAACAGACTTGCCAAGGGACATGAAAATAGACACAGGTATCTAACAACGTAGCAGAGAACGGCAGCAGGGGAATAAAGCCACTAGTTTAACTTTCATACTCTTTAAATAGAAAATGTTTAATAATTCATACTATCAGTCTAATTACAAAGAATTTAGGTATCTTTGAATGCCATGATAATAAAGTAGGGATCTAACATGGTCTAAAGCAGGGGTGTCAAATGTGTGGTCCACAGGCCTGATCTGGCCCCCAGAGGACTTCTGTCCAGCCCTCAAGGAACTGCCTATGATCTGCTTCCTTCTTCCTCTCTCCTGCTTCTGTTGTCACCATTTTCCTTCGGGACTGAGGCAGCTGAGCAAAGCAGCCTTTCCTCCCTGTTTTTCTCTTCCTCCCTCCCTCTTCCCCAAGGGAGGGGGAGGAAGAAGGAGCTTGGCTCTGAAGCTCTACTGTGTGATTGAGAGGCCCTAGCACAGCTAGGGCTCTCTCAATTAAAGCTAGAGCTGTGCCAGGCGATCTCACCACTATACACTGTAGTCTCTCTATTCTTGCACTGCCACATAATAGTTGTAGTTATTTTTCTGGGGAAGACTATATATTTTTAGACAAACACATCGCCCACAGTCTGTGTCATGGGGCCTTCACATGTTCTTGACCGGCACACAAAGCAATTTATGTAAAAAAGCTCACAGTGCCCAGCCATTTCATGTTTTCCCATGGGTCCTAGGACACAGAGCATTGACCGTAAGATTTCTGTAATGAATGTCAATAAATCAAAAGTAGGTTTGCAACTTACAGACACACACTTGAACAACACCTGAACAGCATACTCAAGATTTTCTACAGCACAGACATTGTCTCCAGATTTTGATGCAATAATTCAGAGCAAGAGGTGTCAGTTATCAGAGACCGTTAAATAACCAATATTGCAAAAGGGCTAATGTTTGAAGCATGTTTTATTTTAATTTTTTTGTTTTAAAAAAACTTTAATTGTGTTTGCCTGATAACGTTTATCTCTCCCTACCTGGCATTACATTTTATGAGACACATGGCCTGTCCTGTCAAGGTCTCTTTTATGTTAGATCCAGCCCTCATAACAAATGAGTTTGGCACCCCTGGTCTAAAGTATTACCCATTTACCCAAAGAAAACTCATACTTAAGGGTCAATGTAAACCAAGTGCAAAAGACTCACTTGGGATGCAGTAACTCTGAAAGGGATTGCACGCCTTAGGATCACAGCCTCAAGCAGTCTGTTCTAATTTCTCAACATTTCCCCATTTGTAATTCATTGCATTTTCTCTGTGTGTGTAAAAGCTGCATTCCACTGATAAATGTAACAGCTATTCTTGCTGGCATTAGTGATTGATTTGTACCTAGCAGCTAATAGTTCACACAGGAAGCAGGGATCAATAGCAGTCATGGAATGTCACTCAGAACTTGGCAGGAAGGAGAGACACTGGGAGAACAGGGAAGGGTATTGGCTGGTATCATTAGCCCTTGAGCAGTTGAAACATAATACGGGTTGATCTTGAAGATTTGTAAAGGCCTTCTGTACATGAAACAAGAACTAAGGGAGCTACTCCTGACAGCATTGCACATATTGCTGGTGGGTACTCAATGTATGCCTAATACTGAAATGTACACAGGTCACCTTTGTGTTATCTCTGCTTTTAAGAAGGTGGCACTCTAGCCTGAGGTGCTTCTGCCTCATTTTAAAATCCAGGTTATTTGCTCTGCTGTGACTCTGAAACAGAAATCATCTTTTTTCCCCTCAGCATCTAGACAACATTATTCTACAGCAGGGGTCCTCAAACTTTTTCAATAGGGGGCCAGTTCACTGTCCCTCAGACTGTTGGAGGGCCGGACTGCCGTTACTGTACAAGGCCGCAGGCCATCAGTTCTCCGTCTTCTGCATCTCTCTCCCTTCCCCACACCACACACCCCGGCCTGGGAACTCACCTCACCTCGGTATCACCTCACACTCTGTCTCCGCCGCCTCAGCCCAGTGCCGGAAGTGTGCGTTGCTAACGTGAGTTTAGGTCGAACGTCACTTCCGGTCTGATTTTGCCATAACCCGGCGGGCCACATAAACGTCCTCAGCGGGCCGCATCTGGCCCACGGGCCGTAGTTTGAGGACCCCTGTTCTACAGTGTACAAATTCCAGCTTTCCCTGCACCTTGCTGCAATGTGCTTCAGGAAGCAATTTTCTGAAAGATAGCAGCAAAAGTGTGTTTGCATCAGTGTGAATAGGATAGTTTGGCTTTCTCTGGCCTGGCCTCACTGATCTTTCCTTCACCCACCCACTACCCTTCGCATTACCCTGCACCAGAAAAGGACTTTTTCAGGCTTAAAATAAATCAGTAATCGAGACATGCCAGTTACTGAATGTTTTCAAAACCTGAAAAAGGCCTCTGGTGACTTGTGGGAGGGAATAATCACTGTTGAGGGCTGTGGCAGGGATCGCCTCTATGTGGACGCTTCTCTGCTGCTCTCACACAGCTGTATTTAATGCGGAAGCAAGAGCCGCACTGTGAAATGCAGGCGTGTGGCAGTGCCCCAGGTTTTGAGAGCTATGAGGATAGTAATCAAATGTGTTTTCTTAACAGTTCCATTTCTGCTTTTGTCAATTAACAGTTTATTGGTTTTAAATCATGAATAATTGGGTTTTAAATCAGTACAATTATAAATAAAACATTAGTATGCTGATATTGTCTAGATGTCTGTGTGTGTGTGTGTATATATATATATATATATATATATATATATATATATATATATACACACACACACACACACACACACACTCATATATGTCATGTACTTTAAGGGAAGGTATTATAATATAAATAAACAAACAGTGCCGACATTCTACCATAGGCTTAACAGTTCCATTTCTGAAGAGCGTATTGGTTACTTATATGATGCTTGCAAAGGGTAGCCATTTTAATCTGTCATAACAAAAGAAATATCCAGTGGCACCATGAAGTCATAACAATACTTACGAGCTACACTTGTAAGACTCATTGTGTAATTCACATCAAGCCTTGACTCCTCTCCCCCACCCCACTGCACCCCATCCTATCCTAGCCACATTCTTCAGTATGGTTTTCCATCACATATCTGTCTGAGAAAGTGAGCTGGGAGCACATATTGAAATACATTTTGTTAGTCTTTATGGTGCCACTAGACTTTTGTTTTATTTGGTTGATTTAAAATGTGTATTAGCCACCTTTATACCTTACAGAACTCAAGGTGGTTTACCATGTAAATTGGAGCATATTGTATAAGAATACATAAAATACACAGATGCTATGAATTAAAATCACAATTTAAAACTGCCAATAAGCAGAACTAGTAAACTAATCAAATGTCGTTCTACACAAGCTGCCTCCTAAAGATTGGAAATGAGGGAGCTTGGCCTACCTCCCTGGGGAAGCTGCTCCATAATTGGGGGGCTGCCACCAAAAAGGCCCTCTCTTGCATACCCATCAAATAAGCCTCTTACTCAAAGCAAACAAGAAGAGACTTTGGTGGGGAGGGGGAGGTAAGGATTGACAGTTCTGTTGGGGCAGGAACTTTAATGGACTAGAAACTACTTCATCAGACGCAGAAATCTAGGAAGTAGGTTTCAGTCCAAAAACCTTCTTCCCCAATAAATCTGTCAGCCCTCAAAGTATCACAAGACTGTGTTGTTCTGTATTAGGACATAGCTTGTCTTGCCCCAGCTTCTACAGAAGTCAATCTGTCTTGCAATTTCTAGCAGCTGTTAACTATGTCCCAGTGGGAACACAAAGAGAAACAGGATTTCAGTGCCTGTGTTTTCTTTCATAGCTCTGACAAAACATCTCCAATTTTGTTTCTTTCTGTTGCCAATTCACCCATCTGCCATAAAGCACAAATTGCAGTTTGAGATTTAAGTGATAGCAACATTTATTGTTTCTATGGGGAAGACTTACCAGCTATGAACTCCACAGTAAACATTTATGTCCTTTCGATGTCAGCAAATAAGGAGCAGTGTCCCAGCTGGCAGTCTCTCAGGGCTTTAGGTACTGCAATAATTTGTACTCTCAGCTTCAGGCATTTACAATGATTTTACATTGTGGTTCTCACTCCTTCAAATACTCATACATATTTGAGTCTTTGCGGAACCACTGGTAGGCTCTCTTTGAATACAGCATTTGTCTCTGCAAAATTCACAGGTTCGTGGGATCATTTGTAGAATGATCAATCAATTGATTATATATGTATGCCATTCTTTCTCCAAATAGGATTGTCCACAGGTCCAGAGAAAAAAAGTCCTGTCTCTTTAATAGAGGCTCAATAGCATGTTGCCTCTATGTAATGAAGAGCTTCAACTGCTAATTTAACCACTATTATTATTATTATTTCAATTTGTTAACCACCCTATCCCAGCTTATGCCGGCCTCTGGGTGATGTACAGGAGGCATAATGCCATAAAATAAATGTACAGAACATTAAAACTCAGTATAACAAGTTTTCCTTTAATTGTGATTTTTCCAAGGCAAACTTCAGAGTGTTGTATGTGCAGCGTAACAAATTTGATAAAAACGGAAGAAAACCAGATTAAAAGAGGTCCAAGATGGCATCCCTGTAGGTTTTCCATCCCAGTTCTGGACTACTTGGCCACTTTCTGGGCAGGGGGGAGAAGAAACATCAAACCAGAAATTATGGGAAGGGGAAGGAGAGAGGGTGCCAGCCACCAGGGCTTGTTTTGTTTTTAAAGCCCAGCAGGAACTCATTTGCATATTAGGCCACACACCCCTGATGTCACAATTGTTTCACACATGGGGGGGGGTTGGTAGAAAAAACCCAGCAGGAATAATTTGCATATTAGGCCACACTTCCTGATACCAAGCCAGCCAGTACTGTGTTCCTGTGCGTTTCTGCCAAAAAAACCAACAACCCTCCCAGCCACAATAAAAAAGTCGCTGTCCTCAACCAAAAGTCTGGCAGAACAACTCTGCCTTACAAGCCCTGTAGGACTACATAAGGTCCCACAGGGCCCTGATGGCATTAGGTAGAGGGTTCCACCAGATCGTGGCCAGGACCAAAAAGGCCCTGGTTGAGGGTAATTGGACATCTCTAGGGCCAGGGATCACCAGCAGGTTGTCTACAGAACATAGAGCTCTCCCGGGGACATACCAGAGAAAATGATCCCACTGATATGTTGGTCCTAGACCACTCAAGGCCTTAAAGGCCAATACCAAAACCTTGAACCTGACTTGGTACCCCACTGGAAGCCAGTGAATCTCTATTAAAAGAGATAGTGCACTTTTTTTCTGGGTGTGTTCTGGCAACCCTATTGCCAAGAAACTCAGGAGGTTAGATGGTTTCTCCCATTTATTTCCTTACAACAACTTTGTAAGGTAGTTTCGACCGATAGTGACCATCTTAGCATTGTGTTAGTTTGGTTGGTCCAGAAATAAAAAGTATTACATGGATTTTGTTCTTGTCCAAAGATTGTCCATTGAGTTGTTGACTGATCTGGGATTTGATTTTTAAAACACACATACATGGGTTAGACATTGTTATTTGAAGCACACTCTGCAAACCACTGGCTACTTATGCATATGTATTTTGTAGAACCTTTCAGTTTTTTAATTTCTATATGTTAAGAAAGGAGACATAGATTGATAACAGGGCAGATGCTTCGCAACCGTGGAGAAGGTCCTAGATTCAGTTTCTGGCTCTCTCTCTCTCGGCTTGGCTTCGCGAACGAAGATTTAAGAAGGGTGCAATAGTCCACGTTTGCTGCAGGCTCGCTGGTGGCTGACAAGACCAATGTGGGACAGGCAGGTCCGGCCACAGCGGCTGCAGGGAAAAGTCTGATTTAGGGTTGGTCCTGTAGCAGTGCAATTCTTCCTCAGTCTCCTTTTGTCCTCAAGACCAGCTATGCGTGCGTTCTCAAAGGAAGAGACAGCCTGGTGGATGGTGTGCCTCCATGCTTTGCGATCTGAGGCTAGGTCAGACCACTGGTGATGGTTGATGTGACAGGTGCTAAGGGATTTCTTCAAGGAGTCCTTGTACCTCTTCTTTGGTGCCCCTCTATTTCGATGGCCGGTGGAGAGTTCGCCATACAGGGCAATCTTGGGAAGGCGGTGGTTTTCCATCCTAGAAATATGCCCTGCCCAGCGCACATCCAACAAAAAGGATCTCAGGTAGCAGGAAAGATGGGATGAGACCCTGGAAGGCTGCTGCCAGTTAGGATAAGCAATACTGAGGGAACAATTTTATTTGTTTGTTTGTTTGTAAAGGGATTTCTCTCCCACCCATCCTGCCAAGGCAGGCTCAGGACAGGTTACAGACATAAATATGATACGATGTCACAATAAAAGCATAAAAATCACAATGTAGGCAATATACAATAATAACAATGAGATGGTGGCATCTCCCAAGTCAATTCAATAGCCTTCAGATCAGAATCTGTGTTGGATGGAGTATATGGCAGCTTCACCTTTACATTTTTAAAATGTTTTTTTTTGTTTTTCTTGCAGTTTGGAAGCTTTTTTTAACAATAACACATTTTATTAAAAAGAATAAGTCAAAATACAACAACTATAAAAATACATTAGCATTCAATGAACATATATGAGCATATGAAGCTGCCTTCTACTGAATCAGACCCTCAGATCATCAAAATAAGTATTGTCTACTCAGACTGGCAGCAGCTCTCCAGGGTCAAGCTGAAGTTTTTCATGCCTATTTGCCTGGTCCCTTTTTAGTTGGATTGAACCTGGGACCTCCTGCTTACCAAGCAGATGCTCTACCACTGAACCACCGTCGGATCACATTACCCAACCATCAATAAGGCAACATACAAATGCACAGCATAAAAAACATTCTTTGTACACACTGAAATAAGGTTACATTATATAACAATTGAACCAGATAGTCTACAAATATAAATTTTAAAATAAGGAGTATAGTTTTAACAGTGTTAGACAAAGAAGGAAGAGGATCTTGATTAGCTAGATAATCTATAAAAGGGGACCAATTAGATAATCTATAAAAGGCAACCACATGTTTCTCAATTGGAGGTATACATCTTGGTTTCAGGTACATGGATATTGGAGGCTATGAAGCTTTGTTTTTTGTTTTGCTATCAAGTTGCAGCTGACAATGGCAACCCTGTAGGGCAGGCAGTGGTGTCAAATGAGTGGCCCACGGGACAGATCATCCCCCACTGGGTTTGTATGAGGCCTGCAAACAACTGGCTGTTGTCTGCTTCCTTCTCCGTCTGCTTTGCCAGGCTCACTCAATTGCACAGGAGCTACAAGCAAAGCCTGTCTTCCCTCCATTAGCTGAGGCACCTCCGTTAGGGAGACGGGAGAGAAAGAGCAAGTTTATTTTGCCCAATTCCCTTAATCACACAGGAGAGATACAAAGAAAGCACTTTTAAGACTAACAAAGTTTTATTCAAGGTATGAGCTTTTTGCCTTGCTACAGCGAGAGAGAGAGAGAGAGAGAATTGTTGGGCTCATTATGCCAGGGCTCTTCTGGGTGCAGCTGGATTCCCCTTCTCTCTTTAACTGTATTCACACCCTCGTGATCCAGTCTTTCTCAGTAGGAAAGCAATGTGAACTATTTAGAATAACAAGAAGTCAGTGAAGTGGATTAGGCTGAGAGTGTGTGTCCAGACCAAGTTCACCCAGCACATTTTCTTTTGTAGACTGGGGATTTTGATTGTAGGCTGGTAACTCACTACTATACATTGCTATCTCTCTATTCTTGCACTGCCACATAGACGTAGTTATTTCTCTGGGGAAGACTATAGTTTTTTAGACAAACACATAGCCTGCAGTCTGTGTCATGGGGCCTTCACATGTTCTTAACCAGCAAAAGCTCACAATGCCCAGCCATCTCATGTTTTCCCATGGGTCCTAGGACACAAAGCACGGCCCATAAAATTTCTGTAATGAATGTCAATAAATCAAAGGTAGGTTTGCAACTTACAGATACACACCTGAACAGCATACTCAGGTTTGCTATAGCACAGACATTGTCTCCAGTTTTTGATGCAATAATTCAGAACAAGAGGTGTCAGTTATCAGAGTCTGTTAAATAACCCAAATATTGCAAGAGTGCTAATGTTCTAATAATGCTTTAAGTCACATTTTTTAACTGTGTTTGTGACTTTTATAAAGTTTATCGCTCCACTACCTGGCATTACATGACACACATGGCCCAGCCCAACATGGTTTTATTTACATCAGATCTGTCCCTCATATCAAAAGAGTTCAACAAAGGGTTGTCAGATCTGTGTTGGAAAATACCTGGAAACTTTGGAGTGGGTCCAGGAGAGGATGAGGTTTGGAGAGGCGAGGGGCCTCAACATGGTTCAGCGCCACAGGGTCCAGCTTTCAAAGCAGCGATTTTCTCTAGGAGAACTGATCTCTGCCATCTGGAGATCAGTTGTAAAAAAGAGGAGATCTCCAGGCCCTACCTAGAGGTTGGCAACCCTAGTTCAACACCCCTGCTAGGGTTTTCAAGGTAACAGATGGGCAGAGATGATTTGCCATTGCATGTCTCTGCATAGTGATCCTAGAGCTCTTTGGTGGTCTTCCATCCAAGTACTATCCAGGGCTGACCTTGTTTAGCTTTTAAGATTGATGTGATCAACCTACCCTTGGCCATTGAGGTCAGAAAAATTCAGAAGCTCCATTGCAGTTTTTTTTTAAAAAAAGCTTTTCCTAAAAGTTCTGCTTGCTATCTACTGTGTGGTTTGACTTCTTTTTAGCAGATGGTGCTGCCAGTCCTCAGACAAGCAAAGGCTAGCATTTGGCTTTGAAAATAACAGCGGGCAGCAGTCGCTTTGCAGTTGAGCCAAAGGAGGCTTCTTTTTTTTAAACCCTTCTATTGCATCTAATAAATGAGCCCTTACTCAAGCACAATTCTCAGGAAACGCCTCCACCTGTATGTACCTCCCTGTTTGCTTCATTCTGTGTCTGTTTCATATTCCCTTATTTACTAACATGAAGTCTGCCAAAGTAGCAGGCAGATTTTCTCACTGCTGGCACCCACAAATTGGAACATCCTCCCAAGGAAGATCCATTTGTCAACAGCTTTGCCTGTGTTTCGCTGCCAAGTGAAGTTGTTTTTATTTAGGAAAGCATCTTTTAGCTGCTCATATTTGCACTGATTGTGAGTTTGTGTTGCTGCTTACATTCTGCTCAAGGTTTCATCAGATATAATGTAGATTTTAAAACTATATAATGTTGAAATTGGTTGTCTGTCTGTTGGAAGCTGCCCTGAGCCCTGCTAGCAGGGAGTGGAGCAAGATACAAACAGAATAAATAAATAAAATGACTTCATATCAATGTCTCATGACTTGTATGCCCCAATCCTATCTGTTATCTCAAAAGCAAGTTCCACTTTGTACAGTAGGGTTGCCAAGTCCAATTCAAGCAATATCTGGGGACTTTGGGGGTGGAGCCAGGAGACTTAAGCAAAGCTGTGACAAGCACAATTGAACTCCAAAGGGAGTTCTGGCCATCACATTTAAAGGAACCGCACACCTTTTAAATGCCTTTCTTACATTAGAAATAATGAAGGATAGGGGCACCTTCTTTTGGGGCTCATAGAATTGGACCCCCTGGTCCAAACTTTTTGAAACTTGGAGAGCATTTTGAGGAGAGTCATCAGATGCTATGCTGAACATTTGGTGCCTCTATCTAAAAAAACAGCCCCTCCAGAGCCCCAGATACCCCCAGATCAATTCTCCAATATACTCTATGGGAATTGATCTCCATAGGGAATAGTGAAGTGCCCAACAGACATTTTCCTTCCTCTCCCCCCTCCCCGTTTCTGACAGCTCTGAAGCGGGGGAGGGACTGCTCCCACCTGGGGATTGGCATCTCTACTCACGAGTTGCTGAACTTCCAACTTCTTCAAACTAACACAGAGCAACCAAAGGTTCAAGTTTACCTTTCCTATGCAAATGACTTCTGAAAAGATTGTGCAACCAACGGAGCATCTGGGCTGCTTTCACAGCCTCTAGGAGCAGCCATGTTGTTCTGCCTGCTCCCCCCCGCCCCCATTCAGCCTTAAAGACACAGACACACCATCCCAAGAGGAAGCCTTTCCAAGTGGAGTCTGAAGCCTCCGGAGGTGGAAAGGCACATGGTGGCGGGGGGGGGGGGGGCGGGCAGGGCTTCCCCTGCCGGCCAGCTGACTGGGAGCAGGAAGGAGCCTGGGAAAGTGGAAGAACCCCTGCTGGGATCTGGGGATTGGCAAGCCTATTGTACAGTGGAGCTTACAGGACTGGAGAAAGTTATCCTGTCCCTTTAACAGAGACTTAATGGAATGTTATTTTCAAGGTGAAGGTATTTACCTTCCCACCATGAAAAGCTCAAGCTGTCGATTTCTACATATTAAACCTCAGTTAAAAGAGACAGGATATTTTTTCCAGGACAGCTGGCATTTTCACTTGACCATAACTACCGGTACATATCCAGGAGTTTTCTGGGAGAGGGGCAGAATGGTTGATGAGTGGTGGTTATAATTGTTTAATAAATTTACATTTCTCTTGTTTATTAAAGTTGGCGTGGAGACAGATACTGTACCCCAATGTAGTTGATAGCGCACTTCTTGCTGCCTCAAGAATTTTGTGCTATCCTTTCACTGCAAAAACTAACCTAGTTAATTTCATTTCAGATTACAGATCCTTTTTTAAAAAGCCTAATCTTTCACACCAGTTTTGTCTCAAAACCTGAACCATTTTTCACCAGTCTCTCTCTTTCAGAATTCCTGTTCTCAGAGAAACTCACCACTACATTGGACAAACTGCAGACAACCCTGAATGACATAAATAGATAGAACTTTTCAGAGACATATCTGCCTAGTTAGCTTTCACAGGCAGTTAGAAAATATTTACAAAGGCCACCAGAAGTTCTTTCTGCAAAGTATCAGACACACTTATGTTGCACAAGTGCACTGGAATGCCACCATTGTTTCAGGAAAAGCCATTTGCAGCAGTTCTTCATGCCTTTACTGAGGGTAAAGTTCCACTATCATTGTATGACCGTGTCCTCCAACAGCACATGTGGCAACCAGCCCATACTGTCCTCCCTCTTTCTTCAATCTGTGGGCAGCAGTTGTTACTAATCAGCACCAAAGGGGTGTCCCAGTGACACAGACCCACCCCCGTTATTGAATTTTTCCAGAGGAGGAGCTCAAACCTAGACTTTCTGCCCATGTAGTTCCAAGGAAACCAATCTGAATCCATAGCTTTAAAGTTAGCTAAAATTTGGCCTGAAATGCTTCATGAAGCTCAAACACATCAATATCTGTAGTGACACTCTGCTCAAGTAATGTGGCATCAGCTCTGCAAGCGTGGTTCTTGACTGCAAAAACAGCATGTGAACCCCATCCACCAGTACACTATTCTTCATTCCAGTTTTGGCTTTGCTGCATTTAACTGGTGTGAACAGCTGAATGACCTCAAGGAGAGTCGGGCAGTCCACATTTATTTTTTATTTATGTTATTATATTTATATCCCGCCCTCCCCTATCAGGCTCAATATGTAAGTCATTTTGAAACCTGAGTCTTTTGTCAGCTGCCTTTACTTCCTCCACAGCAAGCAGTGGCTGCTCTTCAGTGGTGGTAATAATGATCTACCTGTGTTAGTCCTCTGCAGCCAGTATAACAAAAGCATATCGGTATATCCTTAAAAAACTAACAATGTATTGTAACCTTTCAGGAGCCAGACCCCACTTTTATTTTTTATTTATTTTTACAAAACAAATATCCCACCTTTCTGCCCTCACAAGAGTCAACAACGTGGCTACAAAATTAAAACATACGCAATAAGATCACATTTTAAAACCGTTAAAATCAACACCCCCCCCCAAAAGCCCCTCACAATCATTAAAACAAAGATTTCAGGTTTTCACGGCTGGTAACATCATTAGGGTTTGTAGAATCTTTCGGGAGCAAGTGCCGTGTTCTACTGGAGAAAGTTTTCCTTCCAGAGAACGAAACGTCTGGAAGGAAAACTTTCTCCAGTAGAACGCGGCACTTGATCCCGAAAGATTCGACAAACCCTAATCATTAAAACAATTTAAAATATAGCTAAAGTACAGACAAAACATAAAAACAGCAATTAAAACACAGGTCAGGAAGGAAGGATCGAGGGAATGCCAAACGAAACAAAAAAAGAGTCTTGACTTGCTGGTGGAAAATGGCAAAAAAAAGGGGCACAGATGAATCTCCCTGGAGAGTTTCAGACCTTTGGTGCCACAACTGAGAAGGCCCTCTCTAGATGACAGTAGCAGTTGGGTGGGTTTTTAAGGAAAAAAGCAGTCCTTCTGGTATGGTGGTCTGAACCATGTAGGGCTTTGAAAGTAAATATCAGCATCTTGAATTGTACCCAGAACCAAATTGGGAGCCACTGTAGATGGGCCAAGACTGGAGTGATATGGTTCCTATGACCCATTCCAGTCAACATCCTGGCAGCAGGATTCTGTACCAACTGAAGCTTCCAAACACCTCTGAAGGGCCCCGAGTATGGTACACTGCAGTAATGCAACCTACATGTAACCAGGGCATGCTCCAAAGTCATCAGATCTTATCTGCCCAGGAAAGGCCACAGCTTACTAACCAATTAAAGTTGGTAAAAGGCACTTGGTCACATATGTCACCTGCTCAGGGGTTGTTTTGTAGAAAAATAGGTGGTGAAGCTTATTAACATAACTCATTAGCATATGCTGCCCCCCCCCACCAGCCAAAAGCAACCCGACACAAGAAAGGAGAGCCCTGGGCAAGCAAGGCCTGCTTGGGCTGGCTAGAGATCCAGCCAGCCTAAGCAGGCCTCGCTCACCTGGGCCAGCAAGCCACCTGCCACCCAAAATCACATAGAAGTGGAGGAAGCGTGGTGCGGGCTTCTCCAGGGATTGAGGGCTGTTGGGAATGTGGCAAACCTCCTGGTGGCTGGCCACTCTCCTAATCCAGGGATTGTTATGCAGCTTCACCTTTTATTCAGTGGACAAAGTAGCTGGGGAGGAGGAAGGGGAGCCATCAGAAAGATTCAGGTGCTCTGCTCCTGTGAGCTTCTGCTGAATTCAAGGCCTTCACCAGCTTATCCAGCAGTAGGCCTGGGCCCAAGAACACCCTCAGACTTCAGACCTGTTCCTCCAAGGAAAGTGCACCCCATCCATAATGGATGACTCTTTAATCCCATGTCAGACCTTCCACTCACCACTAGCACTTCAGTCTTGTCAGGATTAAGCTTCAGCTTTCAGGTGCCTCAAAAATCTTTTGCTAATATATAAATTAAAAAGGTAAAGGTAGTCTCCTGTGCAAGCACCAGTTGTTTCCGGGTGATGTTGCATCATGACGTTTTCGCGGCAGACTTTTAATGGCGTGGTTTGCCATTGCCTTCCCCAAATAAATTAGTGAATGGTAAAATTGGGTTTAAAAAAAAAAGTTTTTACTTCCTCCAAAACAGTTAATATTTAAAACCCCCTCTTACTACAGTATTTCCTCAAAAAGAAAAAGACCCTGGCTGTAAGACACCCCTCCTCTAAAAAATGCTATGCACAAAAAGGTTTTTAATCTTGGATTTAACTGTAACTTGCATGCAGGTTTTAGATTACCCTCTTTGTTTAAAAATGATGTATCTGGGAAAAGCCTAGTCTCTCAATATTGTAATACACACATCTATACATTCAATTAATGCACCATTGACAATTTCTTGAGAATCTTTTTGGTCTAAACAACAACCACACACACACATTTGTGTGGCCTTTTTGGCCAGTCACACATTCTCGGTTTAAACCAGGGTTCTTATTTGAATAAAACGGAGAACAATGTAAGCTGCTTGGGGACCAATTAGGGAGAAAGCTGGAATATAAATGAAGAAAAATAATACATTGCTGCAAAGAAACCGCCACTATTTATATTCATACTGTTATGGGTTTATTTTCCATTTCTGACACCTCGTGCAAACAAGTCACCATTCGTACTGCCTATACCCCGCTCCATCTCCGCATGGGAAGGTTTTCAGGCAACCACCGCCCACCGACGAGAGCAAACTGGACCACTTGGATGACTCAGAATCATAGAGTATATAGGACAGGGCTGGCAGCGGTGTTGGTCTACTACTGGACTCCCACTGGATGCATAGAGTATACGCTTTCGGATGACTAGAAAGGCCCAGCGCTTCCACCCGCGAGACAGAGAGGAAGGAGGTTTCTCAATTGACCCAGATAAAGAAAGTCAAATTTCTCTCCGTTTAGTCAGCCAATAGGAACAAAGAGAGGGTGGTGCCTTTTAGGAGGAGGAAAGTAGTGATTGGACAGTGGCTGAAGGGCGGGGCCAACTGCGAGCAAGAGCGCGAAGACTCGAACTTGGTCGTGCAAAAATGGATTTGGCGCCGGTGCCTCTAGGTTCGTTTGCGTCTGAAGTGATGACGGCGGCAGAGGTGAGTGATTGCTTATATGGCTGAAGGTGGTCTACCGATCATGGGCCTGGCGCGGTGGATACTACTGTTGATGTATTTTGGCGGCGGTATTGCCGAAAATGCCTCAGAGATTCGGAACTACCATTCCCACCATGCTTTGCAGTCCCGCTCGAGTAAAGACAGTATCCCAGCATACATTGCGCCTCTGGGCCAGGTGTTCCTTGGGGCTTGTCTACCTGCAAATGAGGCTGTGCTTTAGATGCTTCTGTGCGGGGTTGAGTTGTCACGTGTTTAAGGCTTCCGTATAAAAACTTCCTGTAAATAGTGTTAAAAGCATATTATGGAGTGTTGTTTTAAACGTTTCCATGATAAGCAAGCTTTCTGGCTACAGGGGAATTTTTTGTGGTCCTTAGAAAAAAGTGCTTTATTTTATGTAGAGAGTTTATATGGTGACTGTCTGTGAACTTCATGTAGTGGGACTTTAGCTCCTTCCTGGTACGGCAGTGCACTGGGTCCCTGAAACTTTGTTTTTGAGGTCAGTTGAGGGGGTGGGAGGCGGCTTAGTGGCAGGGAACTGGGAAAATCACCACCCACTTATCTGCTAGTGGAGATGCTGGCCTACTATAAAAACTGTGGCTGGATATGTGTCATCATTTTAAAAAATGAGAATTAAAACAAGTCATTAAAAGCCTTGGTGTTACTTTTTTGTAATCTGGACTACCACTTTTGTTATTTATTATTTTACCACTTTTGTTATTTATTTTACTACTTTTGTTAGTTATTGCTGCATAATCAACTGCATTAATCTACTATGCAAGATCTTCCAGAGATTCTGAGTCCAGTGTCATTAGTATGCCAGCGCCATCATAGATTCCCCAACATGGGCCAATTGCATAGATTAAACAAATCTAAAGAGCGGGCTCGAGAAGGGTTCTTGGCAAGCTGGAGGTTATCAGCAAAATACAAGTTTTTTTAAAAAAAATGTGGTACAAAACAATCCAAGAAGGTAAAGAGCTATGCCTGTATATGTGCAAGCATTGGGGGGGGGAAAATGCAGGCAGCAGTCCAAAATTTAGCCTGTTGCTAAAGCAGTAGTACCAGACTACACTGAAGGAAGGTCACAAAGATGAAAAGAATGAGTTCCTCCACTTCCATGGCTGTTTCTCATTTATACAGATGTAGGAACACCTTCAGTTCTATACCAATGTTATTATCATTTATTTGATTCATTTGTACCCCGCCTCTGTCCCCAGTGGGGACCCAAAGCATGTTCCATTGTGATTATCTTCTCCATTTTATCCTCACAATAACCTTGTAAGGTAAGAGGCTTTCCTGGCAGAGGAGTCAAACCAGATCCTAATCCAACACTTTAATTGCTACGACCATGTTGGCTCACAAACTGTTTGGATGCTGTGTTTAGGAGGGTGAGGACAAGTAGACCAAATAAATCCTGATCAGACAGAAAAGGTGTTGGCTACTAATCACTGCTGTCCAGACTAGTTCTTATGTATTTATTTATAACCTGCCAGGACCCAAAGTGGCTTGCATCATTCTCCTTTCCTCGACTCTGTCCTCATAACAATCCTATGAGGTAGATTAATCTGAGGGAGCATGACAGCCCCAATGTCAGCCAGTATGCTTCCACAGCAGAGTAAGGATTTGAAGCTGGGTGTCCCACATCCAAGTCCAACACTCTAATGACTACACAATAGAGAGCGTAAAATGCTTCTCTGTTGGTGAACCGAGTTCCCTACAGCCTTGGTCTCTACATCTTAGAGCAGGGGTCCTCAAACTACGGCCCGCGGGCCAGATGCAGCCCGCTGAGGACGTTTATGCGGCCCGCTGGGTTATGGCAAAATTAGACCGGAAGTGACGTTCGACCTAAACTCGCGTTAGCAATGCACACTTCCGGCACTGGGCTGAGGCGGCAGAGACAGAGTGTGAGGCGATACCGATGTGAGATGAGTTCCCAGGCTGGGGTGTGTGGTGTGGGGAAGGGAGAGAGATGCAGAAGATGGAGAACTGACGGCCCGCGGCCTTGTACAGTAACGGCAGCCACCACAACAGTCCGACCCTCCAACAGTCTGAGGGACAGTGAACTGGCCCCCTATTTAAAAAGTTTGAGGACCCCTGTCTTAGAGCATCTACTGTAGATTCACAACATGAGGAATAGCCATACCTTCCTTGGCAAGCACATTGAGAGCAAACAGTGTCAAGGCAACATTTGTAAAATATTTGTCATTTCCCCTATTTTTAAAATGTTGCATATGAAAATTTCATTAAAATTTACACATTTCTGGAATGCAGTGCCACCATCCTGAGGCCAGTGGATAGAAGACAGAATATAGTCTGCTAATATCCAAGGTTTAACAATATTGTTCAAAATGTTTTCAGTAGAATTTGAAGTAGATTTAAATCTACACAGATGAGGGGTCAGATGCAACATCAGTCAAGGACAAAGCAGGTGTGTGGATGATGAGTAATGCCCTGCGCTGGCCAGCAAGCAGATGTGTGCCTTTGTACAGTGCTGGCAGCTGTTGGTTCGCTCCTTCAGATAAGAACATGTATCACCTCTTTAATATTATTCTCGGTAATCACTGAAGGGTCATGGAAGCAGTAGTTAAATACATTTTTGTCACTCTGAAAATCTGTTCTAATGAGCTCAGTGGCACATAAGCCAATGCAATCGAGGTACACTCAACCAGGAGTTAACCTTATTTAATTCCTGAATATAAATCTGTAGAATTAGGCTGTTTCTCAGTCATTCCTGCTCTATAGTCAAGTCAAATTAGCCTTTATTGGCATAAAATATATAGATATATATATATCAGAGCAAATTGGTTAAAAAAAAGATAAAATGGAACGATTGCATACATATACATCAGGAAAAGCATAAACATAAACTGTTTCTATGAGATCCTCTGATGTGCTTTTAAAACAATAAAGAAACTTAGCCACTTTCTCAGTGACACTAGATGAAGTATCGTTCAAAAGACTATAGACCTTAAGTGCATCAGAACAATCAACCATGCTAACTAAAAGAGGATGTAAATACTTGTGATGAAGATCTGTGTACAAATTACAATAAAGAAGACTATGAGTAACTGACTCCACACATTTTTGCTTACAGAGACAGTATCTGACTGAGTAGGCTGTCTTGTTAAATCTGCCATAAAGAATGGCAGAGGGCATGGCGTTGCATCTGGCAAGAGAAAAAGCTCTACACCGCTCTATAAATACAAGGGCCAGTTGTGGCCTCTCGTAAATAGTAGTCTCCAGCATTCTCCAAAGTGCAGGGTGGATGGGCAGACTCCAAAACACAATGCTGGCAGGCAAGAACTCACACTGCTTGTGCTAAACAGGACACCAGCTATGCCAGATATAACACCCAGGCATGCTAACACCACAAGCTCAGCAAGCGAATGTTTTACTTTAGAGAAATTTGTTGCAATCAGGCTCTTCCCACTCACAAGTGTCATGTTTCCTGGTCTACACATGTAGCAAAATAATAGCTATAGAGTGAATTCCTGCAGAACTTTTGAAGGTCTAAGCTTGGATCCAGTGGTAAATTGCCAGTAATAGAAGCCAGAGGATTTTTGCTGAATCCCAACTTCCACCGTAGATTTACCCCTCATGCTTTTCTGGGAAGGGGGTCTTTGGGCTGTAGTGAGATTGGAGAGGCAAGAAAGTTCTGTTCTGTTGATGGAAATCTCTCCTGCTAGATCCAACCTGTTGCCTAGAGGTCCAATATCATTGTAACTGCAACTAGTATCAGACTTTTCTTTCATTCATAAACTCTAATTGTGGTCTTGGTTTCATTTGGACATGCAGGATCTGAAATCTCAGGAAACCTTCGACAGTGAAACTGACAGTGGACAGGGAAGCTGTGAAATAAACTCTCCAGTACAGATGAGCAAGAAAATTGATTCTTCTGGTGATGATGGAGGTCTGTAATTTGCTGTTAAATTTTCTTGTCCCTTGGCAACAAAAAGGGTATCCTGCAGCTATATAATTCTGACAGACAGAAATAGGAAAATATAGTGGAAATCTGCCAGAATTTTTTTTCATGAGAATCTTCTACAGTGGCTTGAACTGTGGGCCATAACCCAAAGGTCCCTGCTTTCTTTTGCACTTAGAAAGTGGCCCTTTTAAAAAAAATGTCTGAGAGCTCCTGCTCTTGTAGAAAATTGCCATTCATAACTAGAACCAGGGCTTTTTTGGTAGAAAAAGCCCAGCAAGAACTCATTTGCATATTAGGCCACACCCTCTGACATCACCATTGTTCCATACAGGGTTTTTTTGTAGAAAAAGCCCAGCAGGAACCTATTTGCATATTAGGCCACACCCCCTGACACCAAGCCAGCTGGAACTGCATTCCTGCTTAAAAAAAAAAAAGCCCTGACTAGAACAATCATTAAATTTGTTTTTCCATGGCAGCCTCTCCCTGCATTGTCCGACCCTTTCCCAAAGGAGTTTCAGATGTAGCTTGAGAGCTGCTGTCATGTTGGAGCAGATTTAAAAAGAAAAGAGCTATGTACTTAGAAGTAGCCTGTGCAGTGTTATAAGCTAAGTGATTTGTGGAATGTTGGGGTGAGGGGCTGGCATTATGCCCTCAAGAGTTAAAATTTCCTGAAGTTTAGCTAAATGTTTCACGGTGCTTCTCATCCAGTAGATCAGTGGAGCTCACTCTGAGAGCCACATTCACAATTACCAGGGGGGACACAACTGACCAAGAGAGACACTTGACTGCTGTATGTCCTGGGAGTACCCCATACAGAAAGAAGCACATAAAATAACCCTTTTAATTATCCGAGTCCCTTTAAGCATTTAGGATTGTCTTTTCCCTATTTTTGGAAGTTTTGTTTTATGGATTAGCATTCAAGAGTGGTGTGTCCCATTCTACCACCGTATTAAGCTGCTCATGTGATCCAGTCTCAAACACAAAATGCCTAGATCTGTACAGCCTTGATATAAGCCTTGTTGTGTTTCAGCTTAAGAATACAATAATTTTATCTTGAGCTCATGATAATGATGAAATTATTCTAGTTTCTTAAGAAATTGCCCACTTTCCTGCAATGTGAGGCAGGAATCACAATGAACAGTGCCCAGAAGAACTCCAGGTGATAAGTTTTTTAAAAAAGAAAAATCACCTGTGACTTTCAAGCTGCTGAGTATCACAGCAATAAATGGTTGTACCTGAATTTGCAATATTTCAGATAAACAGACAAAATTAGTTTATTAATCACTTTTAAAAATTGATGCATATCACAAATGTGTGCATTGTTCTTGGCAGAGTCAGATGAAGAAATCTGTGTGAGTAGGAGAATCCGAGGTAAGAAGGTGCTTCCAGACAGTGAGAGTGAAGGGGAAGATATTTTGCACCCAGCATTGGAGGCTGCAGCTGGGGATGCGAACAGTGCAGAGGAAAACAATAAATTTGCTTCCAAGGAGAAGAAATTGCATGGCACCTACAAGGCTATACTAGACAGTGATGAAAGTGACACTGATGACCTGTTGCACAATGAGGACCCTGCAACAAATCCACAGCCTTGTTCACCTGCGCTTGCATTAACAAAATCAGCAATGCCTGGGGGAAAGCATAAGAACTACAAAGCTGGCTGTGCAGAGCAAATGGATGGAGAAGAAAGGGGCAGTCGAAGGAGGAGGAGAACGGAGAAAGAGAAGAAAATGAAGGCCATTAGGCAGATGAAGAAGAAGGAAAAGAAAAGGGAACAAAAGGTATGAAGAGGAGAAAAGAATCCTTATCAGGGTATACGGGCATATAAGCACAGTGTAAAGCCTGACTGAATATCAGGCTGTGTTTGATTCATTCATAATATAATATAAGACATGACGCATACATACTTGTACACACATACATGAAGCTGCTACTCAGGCAGGGGTGGCCAACGGTAGCTCTCCAGATGTTTTTTGCCTACAACTCCCATCAGCCACAGCCATTGGCCATGCTGACTGGGGCTCATGAGAGTTGTAGGCAAAAAACATCTGGAGAGCTACTGGCCACCCCTGTCTACTGCATGATCCTTTTAATTGGAGATGCTGGACATTGACCCTGGGATCTTCTATATGCAAAGTAGATCCTCTTCTACTGAACCACAGCTCCTCTCCTGTGACCTGTAGATATTCCACTAACCCTACCATTGAAATGTCATCTGTAGCCCTGTGGCAGCCCAGTCAGTTACCATAGCGGGAGACAGAAAAGCTTAGTGTAGAGAAACAGCTCACTGTTTTAGCAAACATAGAGAAAGAATGGTTCCTGAACTATGTTGCTGCAAAGTAAAGATTGGGATTGTATGATTGAAAGCTCCCTCATATTTAACGAAAATAATCTGTACCGAGAGGGAAACTGTAGCAGTTTATATAAAATGTGCTGTTTTCTGACCTGCTAGTTTTATGTTTGTTTTCTTGGTTAGGAAATGTTTAAATGTAGAATCTCCCATTTGTAGTCTAAAACATAAAGTAAGCAAAGCTAAGTTTGGGTGCTATAGCACCTGTTTCAACATGGGGCATAAGGGTTATTGCTTGGCCTGTTGATGAGGAATGTAAAATTTATTGCCTATGTTTGAACAAGCAATTTAGTCTGTCAGCACCATAACCTTCCTTTCAGACATAAGTGGTCTTTCTGTTACATCAGTGGGAAGAGAGAGAACATGTCTCATCACAGACTATCATATACTATGTCTCTTGGTCCAGGAGGAGGATGAGAAGGAACCCCTTGAAGACAGTGGGTGTCTCCTTGCTGATAGAGACCTCTTTGAGAATGGCTTGGAGGAGAATGAGGAAGATTCCTTCCAAGAAGACCAAGAGTCACTAGAGTCAATAAAAGCAGCAGCAAAAGAGAAAATGAAAAAACAGAAAGTAAGTTACTCTACACCTTCCAAGGAGTCAGAATTCAAATGTGAGGGAACAGCCAAGAGTCTTGTGGCACACTGAAGCCTGTCTCATAAGCTGGGAGAAACCTTTAAATAGCATAATGTTGTTTTAGTTGTTTTTTGCAGCTGTCTAGCACAGCTACCGCTCTGGAGTAATGCTTGCAAGTTTATAGCATAATAGCTTGTGTTGTTTCGTTTCTAGAGGCAGCAGACATAGAGAATAGCATAGGTTTTCTTTTAATAGGATTGGTTTAGTATAAGTTCTGTTCTTTCCAAAGTTTTGGGACAATTTAAAGGAGGGTGTTAAGCACTGTTGAATTGTTTCTGACTTATGGTGACCCTATGAATGAATGTCCTCCAAAACATCCTATCATTAACAGGCGCTCTCAGGTCTTGCAAACTGAGGCCCATGGCTTCCTTTATTGAGTCAGTACATCTCATCAATTCAAGGGGGTGGGGGACAAATATGGACAAAGTATCCACTGAATCTTGTTACATTATATACTGCCATTTTTATATAGTAAAGTTTCTGTTTCTGTTTGGATCATCACAACAGAAGAAATCCATACACTAAAGTAGAATATAGTTCCAAGAAATAAATTTAAGATATGCCTCCAGTATTGAAGAAACATAACACTTCTGAGAAAATACAGATACTAGCTGAAATTAAAACAAAAGTCAGAACAAATTCAGACTCACCCAGGGGCAGAGAGCCCCCGAAACATTGTTTTGCTGCACAAATTTGTATTGGATTTTGTATATGTTGTATGCTTTGCATTGTCTCATATCAGGAAATTTTTCCAAATCATATGTAGTTGTAATACAAGCGAAGATATTGGAAAGAAATATTTTTGAAGGGAATATGAACAAATAGTAAAGCACCTCCATGACTATATATCTGTTTTCACATGCTTTTAGTTGCTAATTAGAGTTTTGACACATCTTTCTGACCGTCAGATAGGTCTGAAAATGGGAGCAGTAAAATTTTTTCTCAGAACACAATTCAGAGCATTTATATGGTTTTGAAATATAATTAATTTTAAAGAAACAATACCACTGAGAAGACTGCATCTTATTACAATATTGCATATCTTTAGGAGATTTTTATGTTGCATCTCATGAGGCAGCTTACTTAGGGTTCACACGTCTCGCTGTAGAGCCCTGCCACCTTCCATGAAATCCCTCAGCAAAATTGGGTGTGTGTGTGTGTGTGGATTGGTGTGTGGATCCTAGTGTGATGGCATGGCTTCTGACACAAGCTAGAAGTTTATGTTATCATGCTGGATAAAACTCTAGCATTCAGTCAAAACTCTGTGGTTATAACCTTAAAGCTTTGGGTGACTGCTGGAGCTTCAGTCTCTCCCCCATCTTGGTGACACAGGGTGCCAATCCCCCCCAGCTGTAATTCCTTGCCTCCTCCATCTCCTGCTGGTTGCCAGGCCATGTCTGGCAACCGTATTTACAAGTAAAAACAGTACCATATGATAACAATAAATTGTCAGTATAAAAACAAGGCAGGGGCACAAATACAGCACAAAATGTCTATAAAACTGAACTAAGACCAGAGGCAAATAATAAAATAGCTAAGAAGAGGAAAGCCCTGAGTTTAAAGCCTGGGTCAAAAGAAACATTTTGGTGTCTAAAAAGCAACATGTATGGTTAAGGGGGCATTCAAAAGGCAAGATGCCATCACTGAAGAAAACTCTTAAATCTTGCTACACTTTGGAGTCAGATCCCAGTATGTCTAAAATTAAACCATAATTTAGCTTTAACATTTCTTAGCTGAAGTGTATTCAATTTTTAACATTTGCTTTAAATAACATTCCTTAAGCAGTCTTGCTTTTTCAGCTAGTGGAACAGCAGTTTATTATGTGGTTAGGTTTCTGTTCCAGCTTGTAACATTGCTGTAGGTAGACAGTGAGGCACTTGCAATAGAAAATAAATCTGTTCAACTTTCAATTTGTTCAGCTGTATCATACCCTGGGCTTCAGTTCTATTAATTATTTCATGGACAACTTTCCTGTCTAAGTATCACTAACATTGGAGAAACTAAAGCTCCATGTGCCTGTTTTTGCCTATCAAGAGTTGACAGCCATATGGCTTATTGTAAATGCTCAGAGCCTGGACATTTCCTCACTAGGATGCTTTTGAAAAAATTACTATTCATGAAAGCTCATGCCCTACCACAAATTTTGTTGGTCTGTAAGGTACAACTGGACTCTTAGTCTTTTCTATTGCTTACAGACAAACAGCTACTCATCTTGATGCTTTCATAGGTATTTAAACTTCTTTAATGGGTTGTTAGGATCAGTTTTCCTTTTAGGAGTCTTAGGTGTCTTGACAAATGCTAGACTTTTAGTCTAGTGTGAATCAGAACAAGGTATTGTTTTCAACAGAGATTACTCAAAAGGCATTTCATTCCTATTTGAGTAATACAGATAATCCGCATATTGGTACTGGGTACTGGGAAGTGCAGATGGCCCTAGAACTCCTCCTTAATACAGCTCCCTTGGACATCCTGCAGAACAGAGATAATATTCAATAACTGTATGTTTATGCTTAACTCTAGCTGTTCAGGCCTGTGTCTATCTAAAGGGTTTTAATTAGTGCTGTTGTTCCATAGCGACCTACCAGGTTTGCTACTTCATATTTAATCTGCTGCAGACTTACTAAACGAACTTGGGCAAGCTACTTTCTCTAAGGTCTCCCCCATCTTCAGTAGGGGAAGATAATAAATTTGGTCCAGTTTGCAAGACTTTTATAATAACTACGGTACTTGAAAATATATTACTTTTGAGTGTGAACAGTTCAGCCCTATGCAGAAGTTCGCCCTTCTATGTCCATTGGCTTCAGTTGACTTAGGAGGGTGCAGCTCTGCTTAGGGTTGTGCTGAAGCCTATTTGG
Organism: Heteronotia binoei; assembly: GCF_032191835.1. Lineage (NCBI taxonomy): Eukaryota > Metazoa > Chordata > Lepidosauria > Squamata > Gekkonidae > Heteronotia > Heteronotia binoei. Next base: position 13,518,829 of record NC_083239.1, on the reverse strand, counting down.
GAGTAAGGTATGTTGTACTCAGTGAAATGCACTTTAGGGTCAATATACATAGCACAGCAATTGAAGGTACTGGACTATGCTTCGCAACAGGTGCCACAGCAGTCTGAGAAATTAATCTTATAAATAAAGGTCTCTAATGTTTCCTGTGGCTATTTAATTAGAGGTGTTTTGGAAGATGGAAATAACAAATCCTCCCTCCACTTCCTTTTTGGTCTAAACAGCTGTTTTCAGGGAGTAAAGATTACAAGCACACACTAGATGAATATGAAGGACCATTGTTTAAGGAGCCTAAGAAGGTGAGTGTCTTTTAATACTTTTTTTTTCTTATTGGCTTTAATTCTGTGTGTTTGATTTTAACATAGGCACTTGTATGGTGTTTAGAAGAATTTCATATTATCTCTTTGTCCATCCTCCCATTACAGCAAATGGTACTTTTTAAAAATTTTGAAAACTGGCGTACAATTCTTAAGTGTTTATTTCCCTTTTTTTTTTTTGAAGGAGAGGAAGGCAGCCAAATTAAGTAAAGAAGCAATCAAACAACTACATAGTGAGACTCAGCGTCTTATTAGAGGTATGACCGCTCTTGGCAATGAGCTGCAGTACATACTTAGCTCCAAAAAGTCAAGGACATTCAGAGGAGAGGGCTGTGGGGCCAAGCAAGAGTCTGCTGGGGGTTCTGTGCAGGTGAATCCAGCAAGTGTTGACTATAGCTGCAACAATCACTGAGAGCCTTGTTAATTGACTTCTGTGTGAACTGAGGTATGTTCTCTTTATAACAGTTAACTTCAGACATTTTTCTTTGCTGGAGCTTAAAACTGCAACCCTCCTGGCATGAACGTGCTTCAAAAAAACTTCTGCTCCTGCATCACTGGGTTTGTAAGATATTCTGTGAACGCTGCAAATGCAATTACACTGCCGCTTGGCCTCCCTGCGTTCACTGCACTCACTGCATGCATCCAGTGTCTCAGTCTGTGAATGTTTGTATCACTGATGCTACCTTTTCTCGTTTTTATTGAATGGTTTTAACTGTTTAATTCTTAACTGTTTTATTGTGTTGTAATCCGCCCTGAGCCCATCTTGGGAAAGGGCAGACTATAAATTCACATAAATAAATAAATTAGTTGCAACTTTTGCAAAAGGATGTTTTATTAACAGAATTCTTAAATGAAGAATTCTGGGCTGTTATGGTTGTACTTTGTCCAGGCATTATTTTCATGTCATGTTTCTGCTAAGACAAAGCCCGATAAATCCCAGAAGCCAGGTAACCATGGCACCTTCATTGCAATGCCTAGTACTTTCAGCGGTTAATTTATGACGACAGCCAGGTTTATCCCCACTTATGCCTCAACACTTTTGTTGTATAGCTTGTATTAAATTATGAGAAATTTTGACGAGTTTAGTAGAAAGTTTTGTGGTAGCAATTAAAAGAAAATATGGCTATTAAAATACAAAACAGTGGTGGCTGAAAAACGAGTCTGGCACCTAACTTTTTGGGCTGACTCCTAGAGCAAAAGAGCTCTATTGAGGCCTGTGCTAATGTGATCATTGCTGCAAATAAATTTCATGGATTTATTTGCCATTGCATCCTATTATTCCCAATTTGTGCCATTGTAGCCTAATATTCCCAATTTCGGCCTAATTTCTTAACGGCCACTGAATCCCTAAAAAGGCAGATATTATTTTCCCAGTTTGTTCTTGTTAAGATGCTCTTTTATGGGCAGAAAGATCACAGAAACAAGGAGTTAACTGCCATCAGTAGCTGGATGGTAGGGTGCTGTAATGTCAAAGATTCTCACAGCCGCTTGGCAGAACTAACTGCTGAATGTTGTGCCAAACCCCAACTGGCACCTCAGTATTTGGTGAAATTTCTGTTGGTGTACCTCTCTCTGCAGTCTTTAGGTTACTGATTGTGTAACTTAAATCTCAGTTCCAAACTTTAAAAAAATGCACACAAAAGAGTAAAGTGAACTATGCAGAAGAACACAAAATGCAAGAAACAAAACCTGAGGCCCGAGCTTTGGGAAATCCTCCCCCTTCTTACCCTGCCAAGTCCCCCATCCGCCGATGTATCCCTAATATTGTACATGTTTGTAACAGATTTTGTACATGTTTAATAAATTTTAATCTTAAAATCTGTTCTGAAAGCTAATTTTGGCATTACATTGGGGCATAAATAAATAATGGGTTGTATCCAGAGTAAATTTTTTGTCAAAGGAATGGAGCTTTTCTGCCTCCCCCTCTCATACTACAGCCCACTGATCTCTGCAAAAAGCTGCTGACAGGGAACTCTGAGGAATGACATGAGGGGGGGCTTGCAGTGAGATAGAGAATTGGTAGAAATCACCAGTTTTGTTTGGATCTGACCCATTGACTTGTACATACTTTCTCAGTTTTAGAGGGCTGCCCATTTTTTCTAATTGTGCAATAGAGACAGATTTCTAACATCTATATAAAATGAGTTTTGTTTGCAACTGGAATATTGTGCAGTTCTTAGAGCCTCCATCTTAAGAGAAAGAAAAATGCTTATGTAGATTGCAGGCAAAATGTGTAAGTAATATTGGGGAGATAGCATCATAATTCTTAACTGTTCTACGGTGTCTTGCGATTTTATGATTCTTCCAGTTTGCTGATGTTAACTCTAGGCTGTCATAGTAAAACTGTTCCTGCATTACACATGAATTCCTTGTTTCTCCTCCTGCAGAAGCCAGCTTATCACTCCCATATCACCTACCAGAAGCCAAAAGCGTCCATGATTTCTTTAAGTGCAAACCTCGGCCTGCCTTCCAAGGAAGTGCTATGGCTTTGATCAAGTAAGTCAAGCTTGCTTTAACTTAGATCCTTCTGAAGTATTGCTCCTTTTCACAGTATAAACAATGGACTGGATTCTAGACAATTTGCCAGTCTCTAACACTTCCCCTTCTCTCTGCAGCACCTGCTCATGTTGTTTCTCAGAGTTCCCTATCCTGCAGGAGCAGCATTTCAGAGATCAGAAGGGTGTGGTGGGGAGAGTTTCATTGAACTGGTAGATAATTTTGTCTGGATTCAACCCATTGTTATGGACACCACAGTTTTGCAGGAGTGTTGAAAAAGTAATACAATATACTGTTAACAGGATTCCGCTCCTGAGAAACTCAGCTTTTATTGGACACATCACCCCCAGCAAGTCTATATCATTCCCTAACTTACGTTATGAAAAATGTTAATCATTCCAAGTTTGTTGATACACTGTTATTTTTTTCCATGTACGTAATGTGCCATATTTTTTTAAGCCACTCCTCCATAGTTGGTGTTTTCTCCGGCTTCCAGTATTGTACATCTAAATTTTTGCTGCTGATTAGCAGGTTTCTTTAAAAGTTCCTTCCCTTTTATAATATTACTAATATAATATAATAATAATAATAATAAATTTTATTTATATCCCGCCCTCCCCGCCTAGGCAGGCTCAGGGCGGCTAACAACATTTCAATAAGTTATACAATATAGGGTTTAAAACAATTAGGTTATACAGTAATATAAAATAACAATCTAAAACAATATAAGATTATACAATAATTTAAAACAGCGATCTAAAACCAGTTCCAGTTGCCTGGATCATTCCATGAATTGGACGGCAGTGATCTTCCTGATGTTGTTCTGTTCACTTATGTTATGGCAGGGGTCACTAGATAAATCGTTGATGGATTAAACAGCCATCCTATCAACGGTCTACAAAAGCCTGCTTAAAAAGAATGGTCTTACAGGCCCTGCGGAATTGATCCAAATTCCGCAGGGCCCGTACCTCCTCCGGGAGTTGATTCCAAAGGCATGGGGCTGTAACAGAGAAGGCCCGTGCCCGGGTACTCTGTAATTTTGCTTCCTTTGGCCCAGGGATAGTCAGCATGTTCTTCCCTGCTGACCTCAGTGCTCTTTGGGGCACTCTCTGTTTTCTTTCGGTTGATCAGGAGTTCCTTACATTTTTCAGTGATTGTGTGTTTCTAATACATTGACTTTTGTATGTATATTGTGCTCTTACATGGACTTTTCAAGGATCTGTCATTAAGATTTGCTGTTCATATCCTTACCTCCTCTAGTTTTATTAATGCTATAGCATCTGATGGTTTCAAACTATTTACTGGGCACCTATAGTGATCATGTTCAGAGAGGAGAAGGATGATATGACGGTCTGACTCTCTTCTTGATAGATCAGCAAAATACCAGCCCAGACTAGATGAAGAAAGGGCCGTTCCCAAGATTCCAGGTGCCACCTGCAGCAACAGTGGAGGAGAAGAAACTGAGTGTCCAATAACACGGGAGCTAGAAGCAGGACTTGCTCCAGCCATCACAAATTCAAGTGTTGCCAGATCTGTTGTTGGAGAAAAGGAGAGTTTGACAGCAAGTTATCCTGAGCAACACAGACAAGATTGTACTTCCAAAGCTGAAAGACTTACAAAGGAAACCAGTTTTGAGAAGCAAGGAGAATCCAACCTAATCAGTTCTGAATGCACTGAATTGGTGACAAATAAAGTGGAAGAAAAAATATGTGAACCAGGAGCAGAGCAGTCATCTGAATTGTATGCAGGGCCCAAAGAACCTGTACAGCCCCCAGCATTAGACTTGGCAGCTCCAGGTGAAAAATCAAAGAAGTCCAAGCTGGATCGCCTTCGAGAGATGGGGGTGGATCTGACAATCAAGCCTCGAATCTCTTCTGGGGATGATTCATTTATTAATCTTGATGAACCTGAATCAAACAGAGGTATGATGCTGACTGCTAGGATCCTGCCAAGTCTAGCCCAGACTTTATTAGCTTGTGGCTACTTATAGGTTTTAAGAGGAACAGCAAAGTGTGCTTCCTGGTGTATGACATTAACTTGCCAATGGACTTTCAAATGTTAAAGAGTTATAAGTACATTGCATTCTCTCTTGGTAGAAAGAGATGGGTCTCAGTGGTAGGACATCTGATTTGCATGCAAGAGGTTCAGTCCCCAGCATCTCTGGTCAAAAACATCAGGCCATAGGTGCTGTGAAATACCTTGAACTGAAACTCTACAGAGTTGGTGTAGATAGTGTTGTTCTTGATAGGCCAATGATCTCAGCATAAAGCAGCTTCACCCTATCAGTGCATTGTCTCTTAAAATGCTTTGGTTTGTTGGACATCTGTCTTCTGTTCCGTGGGATGAAATTGGTGGCATTGTTTCCATGGAAGTTCATGGTTACTTAACACCCGACTGGTAGAACCATGTAGCACAGGAGCAGCCAAACTTGCTTAATGTAAGAGCCACGTAGAATAAATGTCAGATGTTTGAGAGCTGCAAGACAGGGAGGGAGGAAAATAGATGGTGAGGGAGAGGTGGAAAGAAAGCAGCTTTAACTTTAAATGCATTCTTCAAGCTGCTGACTGGCTTGGCAAAGCAATTTAAAGAGAGAAATGCCTTCTCCAAGCCGGCTGACAGGGTGGTGGGGGCTTTGAGAACCACACAATATGTGTGAAAGAGTCACATGTAGCTCCCGAGCTGCAGTTTGGCCACGCCTGGTGTGACATATTAATTTTAGCTGTGTAAATCTGAGTCACTATAGTTCTTTCAGTAAAATACGAGCAAGGAAGTTTTGTTTAATAATTAGTGACAGCTGGGAATCATGAAGTGTTTCTCTTCATTGACAATATCTAAGTAAATATATGTTTTGGATTTTGAACAATGTCGTTTATCAGTTAAGAAAACGTTTTGGAGGGCAATTGCCAATACCTGCTGTGAATGAGGGAGAGTAATTTTGTTTTCTTTTTTAAAATATATAAACAGAATTGGAAGCTTTGAAGGAACGTTTTGTGAAGCATGCACTTCACACAGCCAAACCAAAAAAGGAACGAGTGGTGAACTTGAATGTAATTCGCAAAGAAACGTCAAATGAGGGCAAAGAGGAGCTGAAAGCAGGGGTGGTACCTGTGACTCTCGTTGCAGAGAGTGTAGAAGAGACAATCCATGCAAAGCCAGGTATGCCTGTGGGGCAGCATCGAGGCGGGGGGGACAGCTACCGAATCTGGAGGATGGGATCAGTTTCCCCCATCACTTGGATGTTCGACTCAAAGGATGAGCAACTCTTTGCTCTGTCAGGCTGTCACACTCAGTGGCAAAAGTAAAGGATTATGAAGGGGTGGGGGTTATATGGGGTGAAATTATATTTTGCTACCGCCTATATTTTTGGTTCCTAGCCAGTTATATCCCAGCTGTGCAGGTTGGTTATTAAGGTGAGTAATTCAAAGAGTCATCATGGTGTACAGGTTAGAGCAGAGGTGTCAAACTCATTCGTTACAAGGGCCAGATCTGACATAAATGTCATTTTGTTGGGCTGGACGATGCATGTCATAAAATGTAACAAGAAGTACTGAAGATATACACTTTATAAAGGTGATAAATAGCAATAGCAGGTTAATGACAATATCAGGCTTGATTGGATTAGGTGTGATATGCAGAGAGGAAGTAGGTGTGGAGACTGGTGTTGGGAATTAGTCAGGAAACCTAGGTCTCAGTTCCATCTGGGAAGGTCCAGGAGGATGCAAAGAATAAATGGACATGTCTGGCATTAGAAACTACAACATTCAGTTGCTGACCTAAGAGTGGCAGTGCTCTTGCAAAGGAATTTCAAAGGGAGATTAGAAAGAGAGACTGCTGAATTGCAATTGATAATGAAACTCAAGACAATGCATCCTCCTGGACTGAACTGAGACCTATTTTTCCTATGTAATTACTGATGTGTGTTATTATCATTTTGCATCTGAAATAATTCCATTGTCCAAGATATAAGGACCAATCCAAGTGTTCCAATTCCTAATTCTTTTTGAAAGAAAATAAATCCAGATAGGGACAGAGAAATCCAATCTCTTTTTTAAAACAACTTTTCAGAATAAGCCAAAATAATTTCCTTAATGTACGTTGTGCTTGTCAGAAGAATCCACCCACCTACCACCTCCCTCCCTCTGAAGAAGTGTGCTTGCACACATGGAATAAAATGTTGTTGGTCTTAAAGCTGCCATGGGACTCCAACTTTGTTTTCTTTCTGTCTCTCTTTCCTCCCCCTCCCTTCCTCCCCAAAAGAGGAGGAGCAGCCCTGGAGAAGGAAGCTCTATGTGTGTGTGTGTGTGTGTACGCACACATGCACATGAAAGACAGACAGGGGTCCTGAAAGTTAGATTACTATTTATATACAAAGGGGGGAAATGGCCATTGAAAAATATAACATCTTACAATTTGAATATATTCCTATCCTTGTGAATGAAACTGGGAGCAATTAAAAGAAAATCTTATTTTAATTAAAATTTGTTAGGGCTATCGGGGCCAGGTAAAGTTTCTTGAGGTTGTGAAGGAATGCAACATTTTGGCTGGAGGTGCCACTTGATCTTTCTTATCCTTAAGTGACCATTGTATATATGGAATAAAACCTAGATGTTGTTCTTCATGTGGGGAACAGAGCTGCTAGCTCAAATTCTGTGTGTTTGTGGCTACCTGTCAGTTCTGTTTTTATCTTACCTTTTCCCCAAGGAGCTCAGGGTGGCATCCATGGTTCTCTTCTCCACTGTGTCATCCTTGCATTCCTGTGAGGTTGGTCAGGCTGAGTGATTGTGACTGGCCCAAGATTGCTATAGCTGAGAAGGGAAACTCAGGCTCGAATCCCATTTCCTGTGCCAACATTCTTAACCACTCTGCCATACTACCTCTTGACATCCCCATGTTAGGTCAGTCATTGACTAATCAGTATCATTCCTGGTGGGTAGCTGTGTTGGTCTGAAGCAATAGAACAAAGTTAGAGTCCAGTAGCACCATTTATCTGAGGAAGTGTGCATGCATACAAAAACTCACACCTTGTTGGTCTTAAAGGTGGCATTGGACTCTAACTTTGTTCCTCAAAGCAATCTACATCATTGCAAAGAACCAGCAGCCTCTGTCTCTACAAGGCATAATAAGAAGAAAGGCTCTCCACTTTCCTGATGTTCGCTGTCATACAATGGACATAGCCAACTAATGTGCATCACGAGAGTAGATTCTGGCTTAAGCGGTTTTATCTGGTCTCTAGAAACAACTTGATGGAAATGTTCCATTGATGGAAATGTGGTAGGTAACATGTTTGTCCTTAGTTTCCTCTGTAAGTAAAGGCTTTCAGCTTCTAGAAGAGAGGGAGTTCACATGTTAATGCTGCACCTCTTTTGGCTTTACAGCTGCTAGTGTGTAATGCTCTAGCCATGCCCTGAGGGCATGCTGTTCTTAACTACGAAGTCCTTAATTGCCACGTGGCCTGACCTCTGTCCCACACATAGAGGCCCTAAAGAACAGAAAACAGCTATTCCTGGCATGAAATAATAAGTATGGAGTCCTTTTGATGACACTTTCTCTGCAAGCTCTTATTTCTGCATTCAGAGCATTTTTAGGCTGCCTCTCCAAGGAACTTGCCTGATAGCCCTTCTTAATCCCTCCTGTCCCCACCAGCAAATACATTTTGATCTTAAAATTTAAATATTCCCGCTTTGTGTATAGCTTCATTAATCTGTTTTGCTTGAAGCAATCAAACTTACTATTAAAAATGGCTGAAGTGCGTCTAAAGTATTCATGCCTCCACAACTGCCCAGGTGAAAAGTTGCAAGTGCTGAAGGCCAAACTCCAGGCAGCCATGAAGCTCCGTAGGACAGAGGAACGCCTCAAGCGACAAGCATTGTTTAAACTGGATAATGAGGACATGATGGAGGAAGAAGAGGAGGAGGAGGAAGAAATGACAGATGAATCAGAGGAAGAAGAGGAAGAAGGCAATCAGGAGGTTCGTCCCCTCCCTCTGCCTATTTCAGCAAATTTTAGTGTTTTGCTGATTCTTCATATCAGCCAGGAACTAAGAGAATTGGAGATTTGTGTCAGATTTAACATTGGCCTCTTGCCTAACTGTTTTTTAAAAAGAAGTTTTAATTATGACAGTTAATTACTGAAAAGTGCCAGTTGCTCAGGGCTAGTTGTTGAAGCATAGTCTTTGTTTTCTATACCCAAGTTTTGCCTAGGAGGGCTGCAGAACTGCTGAATCGCCCAGTGCCTCTCCTGTTTTGCCTTGTTCCATACCATGCAGAGAGGTGCAGAAAAAAAGGGAAAGCCCTGCTCATGAGACAGTAGGAAACAAAACTTGGGCCCGTGTGGCTGTGCCTTGGCCAAACCAAGCAGCTGCATCCTCTAATGAGCTTGAGCTCCAGAACAGTTTAGTTGTACACTGCTGTATGCTGTTTCATCCCAGCCTAACTTCTTGTGGCATCTTGTGCATCATGCACCACATTGTGTGGCTCTTAAATGCTGCTGAGGAGGCACTTGCAGATTCTATGGCTCAGCTACCCACATCTGCCTAGTTGCTTACTGAGTAACTGTTGAGAGTCTCCACATGTTAAAGGGAAGGGCTTTCAGATTAGAGAATAATATTCACAGATGTTAGCCCTGATATTTTCCTATAACAATTAAATGCTGCATCTGTTATCTGGGTAAGAGGAAGGGACTTTTGGGATAGTGGCAGGTAGCAGATAAAAGGGAACATAAAGAGTTGAAACATCCCTCTGTAGCCATTGGCATGCACGCACACACACACCTGTAACGCCTCCTGTCTGAGCCTTTGGCAGGTAAAGCATATAAGAAGGCAAAGTAGACTCAGTCATAAGGACTAGAAACTTGTAACTGGCAAACCCAGAGGGAAGTCTAAATAATGTTAGAGAAGCCAGATTGTGACCAAAGGTCTACTTAGTCTACTAAACTTGTTTCCAGTTGTGCCCAATTTTGAAGAGACCCACAAGGAGGACATTTCAGGCATTCCCCTCCCCTACACCCCTGGCACTAAGAGGCATCTGGTATCCTCTTTTGATTAGACATATGCACTGTCATGGTGTCGTCTGTTTAAAAGCCACGGTAGGACCATGACCATTGCTATGTCTTGGGGCAGCAAAGTTTCTCTTGGTTTATAATACATGGACTTTAAACAAGTGAACATCTGTATTTAAAAGTGTTAATTCCTTTCGCTCAGTCTGTGGAATTTGGTGGTTATGTGTTCTTTTAGACTGCAGAGTATCTTCGTGAAGAGGCAGAAGAGGACAATGAGGAGCTTAAAGTACAGGGTCTTGATGATGGTGACAAGGAGGCAGATAAAGAATTGGTGGATGAAGAGCAAGTGGCCAAGCCGGGACTCTGCAGTACTGTTCCTAAACCTTCCTCCACTGAATCAACACTGCTGCTTTTCAAGGATAACTCTTCAAAATTAGGGTGATGTTCTTAGTTGTTTCGTTTTCCTTTCACAGACAAAAATGAAATTTTGTACCTTGCATTAAAAGTACTGCACTTATTGCAAACCTTTTAAAGACTTGTTTGTTTTTGATGCTGTTTTGATTTGAGATTTTGATGGTTTGTTCATTTTTAACCATTTTTATGTAGTGTTGCATTTTTAATCACAGGCTAATTGGAGTGCTGGTGAGGAAATTATCCAAACTAATAAGTACAAAGTGACTTAGATTCCTGCAGTTCTGTTTTGCTAGCAGAGGTTTGTCCTTCTGGCAGAAGGAGCCTTCCCTTCATGCAGGACACTCAGTAGTGAAACTAATCTGTGGGATTTGCCCCACAACATGTTGTGAGTTGTTACAAAGCAGATAATGGCAACTGCGCTTTGAAAAACAGTAGTTTACAATGGTATCTTTACATTGTTCTGTATGCTGTCATTATTGAATTTTTCTTGTTAACCGATTCAAACTGTCTTCTTACATTTGGGCTGATTTTGTGTCTTGCAGGTATTCTTTTCCATCTGAGAAAGCCGAGGTGGATGATGTCATGAGTAAAAGGCCTGACAAGCCAGGTAAACAGTTGCCTGTCTATAGCAGACGTTTTCTATAGCAAAAGGGTATATTTGCTAGGGAAGTCCAATTTCTGTGTTCTCAAAGGTGACTATGTGTCCATCTTGGGGCCAGAAGTATATCTCTCCCCCCCACCTTAATATTGGTTTAAATTTCATAATACAGTTTGTATAATCTTGCAGTGAAGGCTTCTAAGCCCAGAGTTACCCTGTTCTAAGGGTGTAATTCTCCTCAGGATGGCTCCAATGATCTGTGTTTTACAACTGGAGCACATGTTTCCTTTCCTTATGCATGAAACTGTGGGCATGTCTGGGAAAGGCCTGTTGGGGCCACTGCGTATACCTCTGGGCCAAAAGTGACACATGGGCCAGGAATGTTCTTTTGGGAGGTCCTGTAAATACCTCTTTTGTTTTCCATATGAAACTGATTTCCATAGTTAAGGTATAGGAACCAACGAACTCATTCCCCTCTGCCCCCCTGTTAAAATAATTTTTATTTTGGTTTTGACTTCCCCGGTGGGGTTAGTCAGTGCAGGTTATTTACTAAAATAGGCTTTTAATTTGGAAGGTGCCTCGTGGTAGATAACTCTCTGAAAATGTTGAGACATTGTGTGACTGCAATAAAAAAGGCCAGCACTATGCTGGGGATTATTAGGAAGGAAACTGAAAACAAATCAGCCAGTATCATAACACACTTGTATAAATTGATGGTGTGGCCTCACTTGGAATACTGTGTACAATTCTGGTCACCAACACCTTTAAAAAGATATCATAGCATTGGGAAAAGTGCAGAAAAGGGCAACTAGAATTATTAAAGAGTTGGAACAATTTCCATAGGAGGAAAGGTTAAAACGCTTGGGGCTCTTTAGCTTGGAGAAACGTCAACTGAGAGGTGACATGATAGAGTTTACAAGATTATGCATGGGACAGAGAAGGTAGAGAAAGAAGTACTTTTCGTCCTTTCTCACAATATGGGAACTTGTGGGTACTCAATGAAATTGCTGAGCAGTCAGGTTAGAATGGATAAAAAGAAGTATTTCTTCACCCAAAGAGTGAGTAACACATAGAATTTACTGCCACAAGAAGTGGTGGCAGCTACATGCATAGACTGCTTCAAGAGGGATTGGGTAAACATATGGTGTAGAGGTCCATCAGTGGATATTAGCCACAAGGTATAGGCAGAACTCTGTTTGGGGCAAGTGATGCTCTGTATTCTTGGTGCTGAGGGGCCACAGTGGGAGGACTTCTAGTATCTTGGCCCCACTGGTGGACCTCCTGATGGCACATGGGGTTGGGGGGGGGGTTTTGGCCACCGTGTGACAGTGTTGGACTGGATGAGCCATTGGCCTGATCCAACATGGCTTCTCTAATGTTCTTGTTTGGTGGTTTTAGTGGGAATATTGCACTGGGTTTGGGTGTGTATGTGAGAGAATGTAATATGCCACCGGATAGCACTGTGCTGGTCTGTATAGCTTCCTTGCAGTCATGGTCTAAATTCATTTGGGCTGACTCTTGACTCACAAGGCTTTGAACTGCTGATGAATGAGAAGGTTTTTTAAAACCTTTTTTAGAACATCAGTATCCTATTTTAAAGGGCTGAAGCTGTTGGGAAACTTTAATTCAACCCCTGCTATGCTACATAGCTTGCTGGGTAGACCTCACTGGGTAGCTCTTGGCCTAGCCTGCTTTATAGGAACTTGTGAGGCCCATGTATGGCTCTGAATTTCTTGGGATACAACTTAGTTTAACAGACCCCTCTCCCCAGCAGCATAGCAGAATATTCTGTCCCAGAAGTTCACTTTTCCCACCACCTTTGCATTCCTTTGGATGCATGACAGCTCCAGAAACCTGCAGCTGTAGTTGAAATCTGTTGTTCTGGTGCTAGAAATTGTCTTATAAAATTGTATGAAAAGAAAGAAAATCATGGTATGCTAATGGGTGATTTCACTGGTCTGAAATGTTACATAGCTTAGCTCCAGCTGGGCATGTTTCTAGCATCTAGACTTTTAGCACACTGTTTGTGTAGCAGTTGCGAGACTGGCACTTGTTTATTCTCTTAGTTTGTTTTGATCAGCTCTCTTTGCCTTATCCACCTTCTTTCAGAAGATGAAGATTCATTTTTACTGCCAACCTTGGCAAAGGAAAACAGTCATAACAGTAGCTTTGAGCTAATCAGCTCCATGATCCCCTCCTACCAGCCCTGTAACAAGCAGACAGCTCGCGGAGGCAGTTTCCTTTCTGCTCTTGGTGGTGTCCGTTCTCCTTCTCCTGGTTTTTTCAGAACGGGCTTTATTAGTTCTGCATCGAAGGTAAGTGTCTTTTCCTCCCCCAATTACCCCCATTATTGGTTCTGATTTGCACTGGGGTAATGTATGTCTTTCAAGTCAACAATCTGTTTATCTAAATGTGTTCTGTTTTAAATTTGCTTAGAGTTCGGGGAAGGCATCTGAACCTTCTCTTCCCATAGAGGATTCCCAAGACCTCTACAATGTGACTCCTGAAGAGAAGAGCCCCAATCCAGCTGCTGCCAGGTTTCAGTTCCAATTCTCTCTGGAAGATGACACTCAGAGTCAACTGCTTGATGCTGATGGGTAAGTGGTGGATAATGGTAGCACTTTTGTGTAGGCAGCACTTTAGAAAATACTTGTTAAGGCTTTTAGAGCCTACAGTAGGGATGTGCAAAAAAAAACTTCGGTAGTACACAGATTTGGAAATATATGGGGGGGAAAAATACGGAATCCCGTATATTTCTGAATTCCGTAGTCGGAATAGCCGCATATAAGGTAAAGGTAAGGTAAGATGCGCAGCTATTTCTGAATATATGGCCCCATTATACCCTATGGGCCATTGAAATCAATGGCAAATAGGGTATATTTGAAGCCGCCTGGAGGGGAGGGGGTTTGAGGGAGAGCCCCCAAATTTGCAGGGGACCTGCAGGGGACTCTCCCCTACAAACCCCCCAAGTCCCAAAAAGATTGGGCCAGGGGGTCCAATTCCTGCGGCACCCAAAGCCAAACCTAACTTCACACCAGAGAATCTCTATAGGACCCAAATGCACTATATACATCTATCTCCTCTATGAACCCTGCCACACAAAACACAATCTGCTCAAGGTCTGCTCTGCAGACCTGCCTGCAGCAAACCCAGATGCCAGCTCTCCAGCCCTGCCCCAAAGAACGCAGGGAGAGCTGGCCAAGCACAACAAGCATGCTGGCTCTGGGTCTCTCACCTAGGTGCCAGCTTCCCTGCCACAGAACACACAATCTACAGATGCCAGCTCTCCAGCCCTGCCCCAAACAAAACAAGAGAAGCGGTGGACCACACCTAGCTCCACATCATTCTGTATCTGACACAAAGCAAGAAGCATTTAGACTTACCTTGAGTGATGGATGGTTGGCTGGTCTAGATTCTTTTGCGTTACCCAGGGTGCCCCACGAGGAGGCGAGCCAGAGTTGCACCCCAAATGAAGAAGATCACTGGGAGGGCCTCAGATTGTGTGAGAGGAAGGCAACCATTCCTTCTCTCTCAGCTCAGCAGCAGCACACCAGCTATCACTGTACCATTAGAGGGACCTCAGCATTGGTATGGCTGCTGGCTGCCTGTCATCATCACTGGCACCCTCTTTCCTCCTCCTGCCCCTGAAAAAAAAACTGGGTTATCCTGGCTGGGCCTGTGGGTGCTGTCGGTTACAGTTGGGGGCTGCAAAGGCCCTTTCAGTATTATTAGGCCTGTGTGAATGGGGGACTGGGGAAATTTGGATTGCTTTGCAGATTTTAAACCAGCATTCACTTTTGGTTTGGGGAGGGATGGGGGGGGGGGATGCACCGCCAATCAATTTGTGAGTGAGTTTTTGGGCTGTCTTTGGACTCTAGTCTATTTTTAGTGGAGGAGCATTTTACAACCACCTTCCAAGAGAGGATGCAGGCACAAGTAGGTGCTCACTTCATTCACTCTCAAAGTCTACGTTCGGGGAGCCAAACAGAGGCAAGTTGACCTTCAGGAAGACCAACTGCTCAACTGTCCAGGGTTGCAGGCGATTGCGATGTGGGCAGACAATGTCCCCATATGCGAAAAGACGCGCTCGCTCTGCACGCTCGTCGGTGGGCATGAGAGGAACACCTTGGCCACGGAGGAGAGGGCCGGCCAGACCTCCTCCTTTGTGACCCAGTAGTCCAAAGGAGACATTTCCTGTGGCTTGAGGGGCTCCAAAAGATAGTCCCTCACCATCACAGCACCCGTCTTTGCTCTCGGTGCCCTACCACTCCTAGAGGGGCCAACGACCTGCCCGATGAGTGTCATCTCAGGACTCTTCGTGGCATGAGTCTGGTGGGAAACACTGCCTAGCTGGGGACGTTGGGGTTGAACAACAGCAGTGGAAGTGGCAGATGAGCTCCTTCCACCCCTCTCCTCCTCAACTACCGGCACTGGGCCTGACCTGACTCTGGAACGCTCAACCTTCTGGGAGAGCTCGTCTCACCAGCGATCGAGCTCGTTGGCCCGCTTGGTGACTGTGCCCTTAAGGTGCGGGTCTAACATGGTTGCCATCATGTAGACCTTATCCTGGGTGAAAGTTTGAAAGCGGGCCTCAAGCCCTTCCTGCAGCCTAACAACCAGGGCGCGCACCACTGGAAGAACGTCTGCACGGCCTTGAGCTGGCACTAGAAACGAGGCCAGGTCCTCGCGAGCCATCTGGACCATGGGGATGACCAGTGCGATGCTCGCCGTGTGAGACGAGAGCATTTCTGTGTGGGTCTTGAAGGGCCCAAGAACCTCCACAGTCTGAGAAACGACCACCCAATCCTCTTGGGTGAGACGGTTCTCATCCCGAAAGACCCTCATCTCAGAGACAAAGGCATCCAGGGCTGCTCTCTGCTCCACCATGCGCTCCAGCATGGCACAGGTGGAGTTCCAGCGTGTGTCGACGTCACCGATCAGGCGGTGCCCTGGCATGCCTGTCAGTGTCTGTTTCTCACGCAGCCGATATGAGTCCGTATTGCTACGTGAGAAGTGACCCGTGATGTGCCGACACTTCTGGAGCAGAAGTCGGTACTCATGGGTCGCGGCTAGATACCGACGATCCTAGCTTTTAGTCTGGCTCAATGCGTCCTTAACCACGAGGTGGAGAAGGTGGGCCACTCAAGGAAGGCGTTTTAGGCCCTGACGCTGGACAGCCGCCTTGATGTTGGAGCCACCATCAGTCACCACGAAGCCCATGGTGACGTCTCCACTGCCTATCCAGCCCTCTAACTGCCATGAGAGGATGGCTCTGAGAGTGTCCGCCGTGTGCGGCGCGTCGACCGCTTCGGCGTGCAGCAAGGCCCAGCGATAGCCGGCCTGGCGGCCCTGACCCTACCTGCCGCTACTGCTGCCACCCCCACACTGCACTGCCCCCAGCTCTCTGAGTTGCCACCAATGCGCAGTCAGGGAGAGATACCCGTCGAACGCATGTTGGGAGCTCAAGATATCTGAGGTGAAATGAACTGTCCCCCCGGCAGCACGGCACAAATGCTCCTTCACAGATCTGGTCGCCCTGAAAACAGCTGGCACAATGGTCCTGCTAATGGTGGTTCTCGCAGGAACTTTGTACCAGGGCGCCAGGTACTTGAGCAACCCTAGCACCCCAGCCCATGGGCGATCGAACTGGCAAGGGTCCAGGCGATCACCCTCCTGCCATACCTGATTCCCCCTCTTGGCACACAGGTGCGTCCCCCACCAAACATCTCAGGCAGAGATGCCTGGCATCCCTGTACTCCCACGGAACACTCCTGGAGAGCAGAGGTAGTCGCGATGGGATGGACCTCCTGGCTGGGTGGTGTTGGCTGCTTGGGCACCACAGCACCAGCCTGCTTCTCCCCCTTAAGAAGCACCCCCAGGTGGTGCTTCCGCATGTGATTCCGCATCCCCCCCAGAGTCAGGTGGGCAGGGTCCCGCCCACGACTGATCCGGGCCCTGCACAGCTGGCACTGCGCATAGCGTGGATCCTCCATAAGTTGGAAATGCTTCCAGACTTCGAAGGTGAACGGATGCCCAAACTGACTGGCAGCTTGAGTGTCCGTAGCCACCTCCAGGCAAGTCTGGTAAGGCTGAGAGAGAGCAGCAGCAGCTGAGGCCAAGGGTCAGCACAGCACAATCTCTCTCTCACACCAACATACACCAACACAACAGCAATGGAGGAGTCCAACCAGGCAGACTCCTTAAAAAGGTTCTCTGGCCCTACAGAGAGCAGTTTCAAAAAATAGCACTGCTCTGTGATTGGCCAGACAACAGTGCTTACTTGGATACCCAAGTAAGCAAAAGATCAAAAGAACATCAATGTTGCTGATGGCTGGGGGATCAGCTACACAACAGCCCTGCAAAGCATGTATTTGCAATGCATTTTGCAAATGCATGCTTTGGATTGGCTGCTGGGGCTCCTCTTCCCTCTCCCCCCCTCCCTGATCCCAGGGAGGCTATGGGAGAGGCGGGAAAAGGCTACCAAAGGCGGGCTGCAGAAGCCCCTTTCCCGCCTTTTCCATGGATTTCCGTATACTTCCGAATATACGGAAGTATACGGGGAGCCATACTCGGCTCCCTCATAATGGGCCCCCATTGGATTCGGCTGTATGCGATTCCGTATAGAGCCAAATCAGGGGTGATTCGGCGGTTGATTCGGTTCGGCTGAGCCGAATGTACACCCCTAGCCTACAGTACCCATAAACAGCTTTTTCTGTAGCAGGAACATATTAGGCCACACACCCCTGATGTAGCCAGTCCTCCTGGAGTTTACAGTAGGCCCTGTACTAAGAGCCTTGAAAGCTCTTGGAGGATTGACTACATCAGGGGTGTGGCCTAATATGCAAAGGAGTTCCTGCTACAAAAAAGCCCTGCCCATAAATAACTCTAAAATACACTCAGTCACTTCTTCCATGTCTTGATTTCTTCTTTAATATCACAACTGGAACTTGCTAGTTTATTCAGAGCAACTGAGTGCCTAGACCTGGTGCTGTTAGCTTTCTGGATCAGCTTTGCTGGGCTGCAGAAACATTCATGTTCAGATTTCCACTGATGAGCTCTTCCTGATGACCATGCAAGGTCAATTAATGATGCCAATATTTTCTGACAGCTTTTTGTAGAATAGATGTTTAGCTCGGTTTTTTTTTTAATAGTTTTCTGGGGGTCGTTTTAAAATGTGATTTTATTGTGTATATTTTAATTTGCTAGCTGACTTGGTGGCCCTTGTGAGAGTAAAAAGGCAGGATATAAGTTCTGTCAAATAAATAGTACCCAAAACATTTAGCAGTTTTCAAGAGTCCATGCCATTGCCTCTATGGTAGAACTTTGTAAGCCAGATTTGAAGTCTATTGGTCCTTCAAACTAGAGGGCTGCCAACTGCTTTGACACCAGATGTGGCTCCTAATGTAGAAAAAAGTCAACAGCCACGTTGGCCCTTACAAAATCCAGAAAAAGAAACAAATCATTTGTCTTTAATGAAAAGTATTACATGATCTTGTTTTCTTATTGTGGCCCCTGAGCCATCTGTTTTAATCTGGCTCCAGTTTTAACCAAGATGCAGTTTTTAAATATCAAGACTGACAGTTTTGGATGTCAAGAAATAAAAAGTTTTCAGATTGCTCTGTATTATATTTCATGCTTTAATATATTGCATGTGTATTTGGGTCTGTATATATAATTCCTTAGCTTTACCTGAGACATGTTCCATAAACCCTTGTTTCTGGATGATGTTGACTTCATCATGGGCCTTAATCTTCCATGTGTTGGTAAATTTCTTTGTGGAAAAATGTATTCATCTCTTGGACCACTTTTTATAGAATAGAATGGCCTTTGAGAACATCAAAGCTGACACAAGAGCATTCATATGTATCCTTGCTTTAGACAAAAGGATATCTGAGTCTCCTGTGAGGCACCAAGACTTTTAAAAAATAAATGGTAGTCATGATTTCCTCCCCCCTTCCCCTTTCAGTTTCTTGAACGTTGGTCATCACCGGAATAAATACCAGTCTTCCAAGAGCCACCTTCCTTTGGCTAGCATGGATGAGAATGCAATGGATGCTAATATGGATGAACTCTTAAATCTCTGTTCTGGCCAGTTTGCCTCCCAGAACAAACCCTCTGCCAGTGGTGATAGCGGCAACAAACAGAACATGGAGGAACTGCTCAATCTTTGCTCTGGGAAGTTTGCATCTCAGGGTGAGTGATGAGGATTAATGCTGAGACCAAATAGAACCTGGTCTTTTGTTGAAGTTGGACTCCTACACTGCGATTCTAACAGCTTGGCGCAGAATCTTTGCACCCAGAATACGTTGCACAGCGCTTGCATGAAGACTAAAGGAAGGAGAGTAGTGGGCATGTATTTGCACTGAATACATTTAGATCTGTTGTCTGAAAATTGTTCATTTTTGCTATACCTGGGTGGCAAGAACCAGGGCTAGACTAAGGTTATTTGGTGCCTTAGGTGGCAAATTAATTTGCTGCCACTGCTTGCTGTCCCCATTTGACCACCATACGCTATGGCAAGGTGGGAAGCTGCTGCCCACCTTGTCTCCCACACCACAGATGAGGAAAGATGGAAGAGAACAGCCACCCCCTCCCCCAAACAGAGGGAGGAAAGAAAGGAGCAGGCTCCCTGGAGGCTTCCTCATAGGGCCAGGGACACTTTGTAAGGTGGAACTTGATGCTGTGGGCAGGCAAGGCAGTGACAGGGACCAATTGGCACCCTCCACCTCTGGCACTGTAAGCAATCACCTAGTTGCACCTAGTGGACGAGATGACCTTGGCTATAACATGGAGCTTTTGGAAGGGCCCTGCACATCAGTTGCCCACTCATAGCATTTTGAGATACAAGGAGGAGGAAATGCGGCTGCTTCAGCAGCAGCATTAAAGACTAAGGATATGTGATTGGGTAATGCTGGCTTGATTTAAAAAACAAACAAACATGTTTCGAAAGTTGAGCCACAGCCTTGCCATTATTATTGTGACTGTGGCTTTTGCTGACTTATACCTGATGTAGTGAGTAGCTGCAAATGGCTGCCTCATGTTTGTAACAATGCAAATTCTCTCCCTCTATTATTGGTGTAATTGTGCATGCACAGAACATTTGAATATTTGCCTTTGAATAATTGCCGCAGTGACCTAGGGTCTCTGAATAAGCAGGTGAGACATTTCAAACAACTTGGGATTTTCCTGGAGAAGATCTGCTTCAAAATGGATTTCAGTTAGCTATCTGTCATGACTGTGTTATTTGCTGAATGTTATATTCTGTGTGTTCTGCCATTTGGGTGAGCATTTCTGTCTTTGTATAATTGGCTATACCTTGTATTTTGTCCTTATTTATTTCTGCAGTATGTAAATCATTGCTATTTATAAACTCAGGTGTTTAATCCTTTTAACACTTTCTTTATTGTTGTTTTTGTATTACACCTCTAGTATGTGAGTACTTCTGTTTACTGCTCTCATTATCATGGCTGCATAAACTGCCAGAGGAGAGGAAAAGCTACCTATTTGTGGCCTTCAGGGTGATCTTTTCCAAGCCCCAAACTCATCTATGTTCTGATGACTTCTCAACTCTGTTTTCTTAGATTCTCCCACTCAGACCTCATCGGCATCTTCTCAGCTGAAAAAAGAGAGCAGCTCAGATCCCATGGCTGAAGTGCTAGCTCTTTGTTCTGGCTCCTTCCCGACAGACAGGTGAAGTGTGGAAGTCTGAGATGTGCAAATGTTTCAGTTCTACAGAGATTTCCCTGCTTGCTTCAGTAGAATGGGGTCAGATGTGTCTGCCCAAAACGCTGTGTGTGCAGAGTTGTACCTTTCACTGAGATGTGGGGTGTTTGTGTTTAAGAGAGAGTGAGAGACCATCCAGTTACACAGGCTGGATTATACATTACAGTGAAGATTTTTTAAAAATTCAGCTAGGCTATTGTCTCAACACATGAAAGCTATTCAGTTATTCTCTATCTGCCTAATTCCTGGCAGGTGCTGGTACTTTTCCTGTTAGGCATCTTGTGGCTTCCAGAGGTTTTTCAATTACTAATCCATAGCAGGAAGAAGACATTGAGTGCTGTGGCACACGAGATTGTCATGATAAACCAAGTGGCTCTTTAAGGTGCTGTAACGCTTTTTGTCCTGCAGGCAGGAAATTGTTGCAGTTTGAATAGCAATTCAGCTACATACCAAACTTATTACATTCCAGCTGCTAATGGAGGTATGCTTTTTTAAAAAACCTATTTCTGTTTCTTATAGGGAAGGGGAAGATGAAGAGGAGGAAGAGTTTGGAGACTTCCAGCTTTTAACAGATGACCATGCCTCTGATAGTGAAGATGTGAGTATTGTACACTACAGCAATTTATGGTAGAGCTATCATACACACCTGTGGCTATCTCAGAAATTGCTTCTGTTCCAAAGCACACAGCCATCTTCTAGTTTGTTTTCCACTGGCCAGATCGTCCTCTTGATAGTTGGTTTCTAGGGAAACCAGAAGTTCATGGACAAGGCTGTGGGTATCTTGCGTTTTGAACCCCCCCCCCCCCCCCCCGAAATTCTGCATTCAGAGAAGTGTGGTTCTTCAATCAATATAAATTATGCAGGTTTTCTGAGCATGCATATCTTTCTCTTCCTTTGCATACTTTATTCTGCCATTACCTGTAACAGGGAAGAGCTTGGCAGGGCATTGAAATTCTATGCCAGGGGTAGAAGGGGCAGCTCCAAATGCTAGAAGAACAAAATATATGCTCAGAAACAATACAACCCTCTCAAAATGAGCTGAATTAGCTGCTACTGTAAGAACAAGACAGGTCAAGATTCTCCTGTCCTCAAAGGAGATCCTTTTAAAGTATCTTATGTGCCATATGCTGCAGTATATTTTTTGTTTCTGAACACCAGCCTTCCTCTTCCTTTTGCTTTTGTTTGTGTGTGTGTGTTTTTCCCATTCAGATCCAAACATTAATTCAGCTAGCTGTTTCTCAGCAAGCATTGATCTCATGCTTTCAATCATCTCTCTATGACCATAAGGTCTAGAAACTTTTCTTTTTAAATTGAGCCTACAGTCCCTTGCATTGAATTGATACCTCTCTTGTGGGCTTCTGTGCCCTTCCAGAATTGTGCAGCCCTGCAGTTGGGATAATTTTGAATGAAAGGCAGGCCTGAAAATAAATAAAATCAACATAAAGTTTTCAGGGAATGATAATGGAGCTGGTAAGATGCTGCAAGAATTTCTGAACCCATGATTTTCTGGACTGATAGGATGAGAAGAGCAAAAAGGATGAGGAGGAGAAAGAAGAGAGTGAAAAGGAGGAGGAAGAAGAGAGTGAAGATGAAATAGAAGATGATGATGACGAAGAGGAGATATTGCGACAAAGAGAAGGAGTGAAGAAGAAATTGTAAGTCCATTCTAGCCTTGTTGATAAAACAAAACACTATTGTAGTTCTATTATCAAATAAAGTTTCTGTTGATTGGATATGGAAGATGCTGGCCGAAAAGTTGTCCTGAGGCTCACCTGAAAAGATGAACATCCCCCCCCCCCCCACCTGTGGTGAACACGGGTCTACGCTTCCACTAAAGCTACGTTGTGGCATATCCAGGCTTTGAATTCAGCAGGAGCTCACAGGAGCACAGCTCCTGAACCTTTCTGAGGGTTCCCCCTCCTCCTCCCCACCTTGCCCATTGCATAGTAGGTGCAGCTGCATAACAATCCCTGGATGAGCTCCACCACCTATTTTTCTACAAAATGACCCCTGCGCATATCCTTCCATAGCTCTTCATCTTTGGAATGATGTGAACAGGAAATGCAGACTGGGAGTCATGATTGTGGTAAATGTGCTGTAGCGTTGCAGCCATTCCATCTGCAGGACTGTTCTAGTTCGGCAAAGTGTGTTTCTAATTTAGACAGAAAATACAAGGGGTTTTTTGGGGGGGAGGGGGGTTGTATGTGTCATTTTCAAAATGTAGGCCTGGTTCTGAGATGTGGCAAGATATTTGAAATGAGAACATAACCCAGAACCTCTAGGTCTGCTGCTGCTTCTCACTGGGAAGCCAGCCAGTTTGGAAACCCTCCATTGCTTTCTCATGCAGCTTTTGGCACATTGGTCCCTGGACAAGTTTGTGCAGCAAACAACCCTGGCAAGGGCTATCTTGATGGTGCCAGTCTCTGCACAGGGAATGAATGTGTCCAAGAGTTTTCTGAAATATGTATTGGTTTTATGCTTTTAATTCTACCACCTATCTGGATAGTTTGGCAGCTTTTGGCTGTAGACCATGCCTTTGAACATATGAAGCTCCCTTATACTGAATCAGACCCTTGGTCCATCAAAGTCAGTATTGTCTTCTCAGACTGGCAGCGGCTCTCCAGGGTCTCCAGCTGAGGTTTTTCACACCTATTTGCCTGGACCCTTTTTTGGAGATGCCAGGGATTGATCTTGGGACCTTCTGCTTACCAAGCAGATGCTCTACCACTGAGCCACCATCCCTCCTACATATGAAGCTGCCTTATACTGAATCAGACCCTCGGTCCATCAAAGTCAGTATTGTCTTCTCAGACTGGCAGCGGCTCTCCAGGGTCTCCAGCTGAGGTTTTTCACACCTATTTGCCTGGACCCTTTTTTGGAGATGCCAGGGATTGATCTTGGGACCTTCTGCTTACCAAGCAGATGCTCTACCACTGAGCCACCATCCCTCCTACATATGAAGCTGCCTTATACTGAATCAGACCCTCGGTCCATCAAAGTCAGTATTGTCTTCTCAGACTGGCAGCGGCTCTCCAGGGTCTCCAGCTGAGGTTTTTCACACCTATTTGCCTGGACCCTTTTTTGGAGATGCCAGGGATTGATCTTGGGACCTTCTGCTTACCAAGCAGATGCTCTACCACTGAGCCACCATCCCTCCTACATATGAAGCTGCCTTATACTGAATCAGACCCTCGGTCCATCAAAGTCAGTATTGTCTTCTCAGACTGGCAGCGGCTCTCCAGGGTCTCCAGCTGAGGTTTTTCACACCTATTTGCCTGGACCCTTTTTTGGAGATGCCGGGGATTGAACCTGGGACCTTCTGCTTCCCAAGCCGATGCTCTACCACTGAGCCACCATCCCTCCCCATTCTTTCTCTCCTGGCTTTTAATAACAGACACCTGTGCTCATCATGGACATTATTTCAATGTTTACAGAAACATGAAAACAGTAAAGGAATCCTTCCATCATTTAAACATTTTAATCCTTTGCATCCCCGATCCTAGCCTGAATATATCGCAGTGATGAGGACCAGAGATACTTAGCCATTGACAAACTATCCAGGCTTTCCAAATAATCTTGATGCACATAACACAAGCTTGTAAAGCCATTTGCCTAATGGGATTAATCATTATTTCTAGGCAAGCAGAGAGGAAAGGGTTTGTAATCTAGAGGAGTTTTTGCTTTCAGGCATCAATATACTAGTAGTGACTAACTGAAGTATGTCTGAAAGCAGGATGGTAAAAACTTCAGTGGCGTCAGATTTATTGGAATGGCTGACATCTTATTGGCTACTGCTACTTCAAGCAGTAGTGTCTATTAATATACCATCTGTAACATGCCATAATGCCTTGGTGTGTTAGGCATTCTAATTCCTATGAGATGCTCTAGTTCAGAGGTGGGCTAAGCAGCCTTCACCCCAACATATATAGACCATTTTGCTTGACCAGATTTCCACCCAACAGTCAAGGCATTGGCAGCACTGCTAGGAGCAGCAGTGCAGGAGAAATCAATAGGCATGGCTGTTATGCCCATCATCACCTCCCAGACCTGCACAGCGACCAGTCAAGGCAAACCCTTGAGATACTGGCAATGCCTGTGAGGTTTGGCTTGCTCCAACCATGTCTTGCTAAGTATAACCCTTGTCTATCTCCCCCCACCCTTTCATTTCCTAGCACACCAACATCTTCACAGGTAGATGCATTTTCTTCAACACTTGCTCCCACCCTACTCTAATATAGAGGTCAGAGTGCACATGCTTTGTGTTTGTGAGCCTTTGCATTTGATTCTGCCATCTCCGAGGTACAGAGATTTGCTGGCAGCAGGACAAAGAGAGCGCTTGCTTTTACCTGAGACCTTGGAGAGCTGAGGTCAGGTCCTGTGGCTCCATTCCGCTAGTGGAGATACTTCCCTCTGACCAAAGGAGCCTTCCTGTGATGTGAAATGTTCTGAGCATCTTGTGTCAGGCAAACGCTTCTTCCACTGGAAGGAAATGCAGCACCATTGCAGATTCCTTGGCGATCAGGGGTAGACGTTGCTGAACAAGGCAAATCTTTAGTCCGTCTCTGTATATTGTAGCTTGTTAAATCTTACATATTTATATTGTTGTTTTTTGTCTTATTCCTTTGAACCTGTCAGTAAATTGCAGGACTTCATGGAGGACGAGGCTGAGCTGTCAGGAAGCGATGTGGGAAGTGAAGATGAATATGATGGCGAGGAGCTCAATGAGTATGAAGAGGAAATCATTGATGAGGAGCTCCCCACTCCTGTGGAACTCCAGGACCAAGTCAACAAAATACACATGTCAGTAGCTGGAGATAAGCTGATACAATTTTATGCTTTGAATTAGTGGGCAGTGCCCTTTCCTTTTCGGAGAATGGCAGCCTCATTCTTGAATAAAGACTGATCTAAGCTTTCCTTCCCTTCTGCGGGATTCTTTTAGGAAGGTGATGCTGGATGAAGACAAGCGGCAGCTCCGCTTGTATCAGGAGAGGTACCTTGCTGATGGAGACCTACACAGTGATGGCCCCGGGCGAGCAAGGAGGTTCCGGTGGAAGAACATAGGTACAGTCTCTCCCAGATCTGCTCAGCCTGTGATTTCTGCAAGCTGAATGCAGTTTGCCAGCCACAAAATAGAATTTGCCAAATGCTTGATAAGGTTTACTGAGCCCCTAGTGGACATAGTTATTTCTGATTTGATTTGCAGAACCTTGGCCATCTTCCAGACATTGGCCAGCGTCTTTGTTGAGTCTGTGTATACCAAAATATAGGAGAACTTTTCTGTTGGTACACTGCACCATTTTGCCGTCAGCAAGCCTTGTGGGAACATTACAAACAAATACCTTCAAATGATTGACAGTGTCCACAGGGAGACAGACACTCTATTCAACCTAGGTGATGGTGTTTTATAGTTACTACCAAAGCATTAAAGATGAAGTAATTGATCCATTCCTGTCTCTGGTACCCTTGCTGGGAAAAATGTACATATAACTGAAAGACTGGCTGTTTTTGTTCTCTTTGTTAATGTAGCTTTGAGACTAAATACTGAAAGTTGAAATACTGTTAACCAAACGTGTATAAACACTATAAAACCAAGTATAGTGCCTGCACTGTAGTACTGAAGGAGGCCTGCTGACTGTATGACAAAAAGTTAAGAGGGTTTGTTGAACTCCTAGATTACTGTAATACACCGTTCACAGGCTGTCTTCTATTGATCCTAAATGTTTGGGTCCAAATCATTGTCGGGAGAACAATGGCACACTTGAGAGCAGGGCCCTCTTCTGACTCTTATGCTTCTGCTCATTGGCTAGAGCAGGCCTTGACAAATGTTCCCTGGCTTTAGGAGCCAGCCCCAAAATTTAGAAGCCATAGTCATTTTTCAGCTTTCAAGTTTTATGTTTTAAAGACCCCATTTTTAAATTATTGCTTCAATAAAACCTAATCCTGAACTCTTCACTATTTTGTTATAGATCAGTATGGGCTATCGTCACCATAGCAAAACCTATCCCTAACCTCTGCCCAACTTCCTATACTTTCATTATTGGTTTAAAAAGTTTCAGCAGACTGAGTACAGGTGTCAGTATAGAAAGCCCTTGGTTAAGAAATGAATTCACCACCAACGAATGATGCAAGGTTAACATATAAATGAGCAGTGACATTACTGATAATGGCAATGACAAGACCATCATGCAGCTGCATTTTTATATCACAGCAAAACACATTTTGATGTGAAATGAGAAATAAGCTTCATACTACTGACGATCAGCAAGAGACACTACAAGAAAATAATTGCTGAAAATACGAGGTGCCACAATGAAATTTCTTGCCACCGTAGTGACCTGCTGCCTAGGAGGAGGTGCTCTGGGTCAGAGGTCTGCTTAAGTCAGTGAAACCCTCTCTGCCCCCAGATGTAATAAAAAGAAATATCTTTCACATTTATATACTGGGACCTGGTTGAGGATGGGGTAGGGGAGTGAATCCCAGTGGTAGGAGGCAACATCAGGGGAAGGCCTCAGTCTCTATGCCCTGTTGTTGGCCCTTCAGAGAAACTGGTTGGCCACAGTGTGAGTGAGAACACTACACTAGATGACCCACTGGTCTGATACAGCAGGGCTTTTCTTATGTCCTAAGCTCCCCCCCCACACACACACACTTCTTGTGTATGAACTGGGCCCTGGAGATGGCTGCTTGCAGCTTACCGTCATATATGCCACAATGTGGCCTGATACTGCTGTGCCATAAAGATCTTCACCTATGGTGGGCTGTTGAAAATATGAAGCTTGGGGAACCTGCATACAATCTGAGAAAGGGTAGGTGGGCTACTTCTCTGTCCGGAGAGCCAGTTTGGTGTAGTGGTTAAGTGTGCGGACTCTTATCTGGGAGAACCGGGTTTGATTCCCCACTCCTCCACTTGCACCTGCTGGCATGGCCTTGGGTCAGCCATAGCTCTGGCAGAGGTTGTCCTTGAAAGGGCAGCTGCTGTGGGAGTCCTCTCAGCCCCACCCACCTCACAGGGTCTCTGTTGTGGGGGAGGAAGGTAAGGAGATTGTGAGCCGCTCTGAGACTCTTCGGAGTGGAGGGCGGGATATAAATCCAATATCTTCATCTACCTCACAGGGTGTCTGTTGTGGGGGAGGAAGGGAAAGGAGATTGTGAGCCGCTCTGAGACTCTTCGGAGTGGAGGGCGGGATATATCTTCTTCTTCTTCTTGTCAAGTGCAGATGATCTGGTTTCCTTGTATGTGGCTTCAAAGCAAATGCTGCTGCTCTAACACAGAGAGGAGCCATGACTCAGAGCACTTAAATGGCACACAGAAGTTCTGCAGCTCAGTCCTTGGCATCTCTGCTTAAAGGACCTTGGGTGCCTACCAGGACAGCTGCCTCTGACCTTGGAGAGCTGCTGCCCAATTGGAATAGACAGTACTGAACTAGAGGGAACAATGGTCTTGGTTGGTGTAAAGCAGCCAGATATAGGTGGTTATCCAGAGGCTGCATCCGGAACGGACTCCAGATGTTTTGCCTCTTCCCCTTGTGATGCTATCATAACTCCATTTTAGAGGCAGAATTTGAACCCCAACTTTGAGCTGTGACTGCACGAGGGGAATCTTTCAGAAGATTTTGGGGAGAAGTAATTAATCTTCTGTCCATTGTTTTAGATGATTCTTCTCTGATGGATATGTTTCACCAAGATGGTGATGATGTAGAGGAGAATGAAGAGCATCTCAGTGAAGTAGAGGCTAAGCGGAGGAAGGAACGCTTTGAGAGGGAGCAGTGGCTCCGTGAACAGGTAGCAAGTTTAATCTTCTTGCTGAAGCTGCTTCTAGGACTGTTTGCATACTTCCTGCTTCTATCAAACCATAATTGTGAGAGAAGAGGGAATCTTCTACCTTGTCACACTTGATTTGAAAATGCAGAAAAGTTTATCGATTGGTTGGTTTACTACTGATTGGGTCTAAGCAAAGGCATCAAAGATAACAAATAATGGTAATTAAAAGTTTAATTAAATGTCTTAATGCCAACATTGGTGGTAGACTTTTCAAGCACAAAGTATTTTTTGATTGGGTGATTATGGATGAAGAAATTTGGAATTCTCTTCAGTTCTATGCAAACACAGATTGGACTGATGTATATTATCACTCCAAAGAATAATTGGTTGTACAAAAGTCTTAAAATGCAGTCAGTAAATAGCATGTAGAGAAATTTTGAAAAGCAGCTAACAGGCTTTGTAAGAAAACTCTGCTAGTATTGTACAACTCAGATTCTTAAAGAACATCAGTGGTTTAAAGACTGATTCGTGCACTTCGCTTTTTAGAAAAAAAAAGAAGTGTACACCTAAAATATACCATGTGAATGAGACAAAATTGCACCCTCTGTTTCATTGGGCAGCTAAAATTGTGTGGTTGTTGTTGAACAAACATTCATCAGGGCACTGCAGCCAATGTGTGCAATGATGGCCCTCAAGGTGATGTTTGCTTTTTTAAAAAATTGCTGCATCAGTACAGTAGGTTTCAGCCCAGTTGTTGTTTCTGCTTTTGAATTATTTTCTCCTCTGATGAAGGTCTTTTTATTTGTAGTCAGAGAAAGGAGAAAAGGAAGAGGAAGATATTGATGAAGACAGCCAGTTCATGAAACTGGCTAAGAAACTGACTGAAAAATCCCTACAAAAGAAAGGTCAGTCTGCTTCATACTGAAGAGCTTGCAGAATGTTTGCTTGGGATGGGTGGGTGGGTTTTTAAATCCTAGCAGTGAACTCAAAACTCCACGATCAGGTTCTATGTTTGAAATACGCTTTTCATACTTGCTATCCTTCACAGTTAAATCGTAAACATGTATTCTCAGAAGTTCAATAGTAAATGTGCTTAGTATTGCAGTCCTAAATATGTAATCACTGGGCAAGTATCTGTAGTGGTCTGTGGTTCCTGAGAGGAAGGAGTGAGAAGATGCCTGGTGGGTTTTGATTTTGGGACTGTGTGGAAGAAGAGGAGAAAGGGTTTAGAGGGCAAGGATGGGAAGAGCTATGTAAGTGAAAACAGGGGAGGTTTCTTATTGAGCTGGTTGTGTTTGTCTTTTCTTCTTCCTCTGTTGCATATTTTTAGATCTGGGAATTTTCTTTGAGACAGGAAACCCATACACATAAAAAGAAATACCATATTGCTTTCCTTCCCTTGAACTGGATTCAATTCTCATGGGAAATCTCTCTATATTGTATAGATCTGTAGCAGGTCACACATTTGCTTCTCTTCCCAAATAGTGGTCTCTAAACTGTGACTTACCTTTTCCTCTTTGGCTGGACCCAGCATGACTCTATCTGAGTGGTCTGTCCAATTAACTTTCCGCCTCTATGGAGCCAGCATGGTGCAGTGGTTAAGAATCATAGAGTTGGAAGGGACCTCTAGGGTCATCTAGTTCAACCCCCTGCACAATGCAGGAAACTCACAAACACCTCCCCCTAAATTCATAGGACCTTCATTGCTGTCAGATGGCCATCTAGCCTCTGATTAAAAACCTCCAAGGAAGGAGAACCCACCACCTCCCAAGGAAGCCTGTTCCACTGAGGAATCGCTCTAACTGTCAGGAAGTTCTTCCTAATGTTGAGCCAGAAACTCTTTTGATTTAATTTCAACCCGTTGGTTCTGGTCCTACCTTCCAGGGCCACAGAGAACAATTTCACACCATCCTCTATATGACAGCCCTTCAAGTACTTGAAGATGGTGATCCTATCACCTCTCAACCGCCTCCTCTCCAGGCTAAACATCCGCAGCTCCTTCAACCTTTCCTCATAGGACTTGGTCTCCAGACCCCTCACCATCTTTGTCGCCCTCCTCTGGACCCGTTCCAGCTTGTCTATATCCTTCTTAAAATGTGGTGCCCAAAACTGAACACAATACTCCAGATGAGGTCTTACCAGAGCAGAGTAAAGTGATACCATCATATCATGTGCTCTGGACACTATACTTCTGTTGATACAGCCCAAAATTGCATTTGCCTTTTTAGCCATCACATCAAACTGTTGACTCATGTTCAGCGTATGATTCACTAAGACCCCTAGATTCTTTTTGCACATACTACTGCTAAGACAAGTCTCCCCCATTCTATAACCATGCATTGGATTTTTCCTACCTAAATGCAGAACTTTACCTTTATCCCTGTTAAAATTCATTTTATTGGTTTTAGCCTGTATCCTGTTTCTGTCTTCTTCTGTGTTTGCAACCCCTCCCAATTTAGTATAATCTGCAGATTTAATAAGCATTCCCTCTATTCCTTCATCCAAATCATTGATAAAGATGTTGAACAAAACAGGTCCCAGGACAGATCCCTGAGGCACTCCACTTGTCACTCCTCTCCAAGAGGATGAGGAACCATTCACAAGCACTCTTTGGGTGCGATCTGTCAACCAGTTACAGATCCACCTAAGGGTAACAGGATCCAAACCACATTTTACCAACTTGTCAACAAGGATAGTATGTGGAACCTTATCAAAAGCCTTACTGAAATCAAGATAAACGACGTCTACAGCATTCCCCCAATCCAGCAAGGTAATTAAGAGAGGTGAACTCTAATCTGGAGAACTGGGTTTCATTCCCCACTCCTAATGAAGCCTGCTGGGCAACCTAGGGTCAGTCACAGTTCTCAGAACTCTTTCTGCCCCACCTACCTCACAAGGTGCCTGTTGTGGGGAGAGGAAGGGAAGGCGATTGTAACCTCCTTTGAGACTCCTTACAGTAGAGAAAAGCAAGTTATAAAAACCGGCTCTTCTCTGCGCTACACTACTACAACACCAGCCCAAATTTACACAGCTTTCTTTCTCTGTTCATCTAGCACCCCCAGTAATAGCAGCACAGGAAACAAAATTGATACCTAGGAATCCATTTGAAACCTTACAGTGTGCCAGCAACCCACAGGTGAGTAGCTCCGTGGCCTAAATCTGAGGATGATTTTTTCCTCTTCATAGTGCAACCAGATAGATCTCCCCCACCTCCATCCCCTAAAATGAGTGTGGGACTCACTTTGAGTAATGGATGTTGGAGCGTATGGCAAGTTATTGCCTTGTCTTTGAACATGTGAGATGCAGGAGCTCAGTTGTAGAGCTGTGTGCTTTGCAAGTAGAAGATCCTGGGTACTCAGTCCCTGGCTTCTTAATGTACAGGACTGGGGGAGATCTATGCTGAATATCACAGAGATCAACTGCTAATCAGCCCTGACTATGCTGGGTGGGTGTGATTTCCAAAATGTATGTTTGTAACACATTTCTAATACAGCCAGTTTCTACATAAACAAAAGGCATGAAAGACTTTTATTGAGAAAAACACAAAGCTTCCTTAATTGCTTCAGACTATTGGTCTATAACGATCAGTCTTGCCTTCTCTGGCTGGCAGCAGCTCTCCAGGATTTCACATCACCTACTGTCTGGCCCTATTCAACTGTTCATGTCAGGCATTGAACCTGGGACCTTTTGCAGGCAAAGCAGATTTTTTACCACTGAGCCATGGTCCCTTCCAAAATTAATAGATTGCATGAATACACATGAAGCTGCCTTCTACTAAGCCAGACCATCAAGGCCAATCTTGCCTATTCTTCAGCAGCCTTCCAGTGTCTTGGGATGAAGTATTTCACAGTTCTAAAACTGGAGATGCCGGAGATTGAACTCAGAACTTCTGCATAGTCAGAACTTCTGCATGCTCTTCATCTGAGCCCGAGACCTACCTTGATTGTAGAGTGTTTCCCTGTGAGAAAAGGATAATCTGCTGTTTTGAGTAGTGTTCACTGTACTAAACTGGGGTGGTTTGTATGGTGTGTGTGTGCATATGTGTGTGTATCCGGCATACATTCTGAACATCTTTGTCCAAGATGTCTTCCAGGAAAAACCATAAAATAACAGAGCTGTGAAACAAGATAAAGGGGGTATAAAAGGTATAAAAACTGCAAAGAGACCAATAACTGCATTAAAGCAAATGGCATAAAATAGCTTAAAACAACAATGCATAGATTGAGAAAGGAACAAGAAATCAAATGAGTGAATGATAGGAGGTCCTGAGCAATCAGCAGTTTATAAATGCTAGAAAGTACAGCCAGCCAAATGGCATATATTCCATAAATAAAGTGTCACACCAGAAAAGGCCTGGTTCCTTGAAGCCACCCATCTTCAGATCGTAGTAGCGTATACAGCAGAGTCAGAAGCAGATCTTAAAAAGTAAGCAGACTGAACTGGAAGCAGGAAGTCCTTTTATATACCCTGATCCTTGACCTGTCTTGTACCTTTGTACATTCCTCTTTACAGCTAAAGAATGGATCACTGCTGAATAGACCTAAAGCAGTCCTACAGAAACTGTCAGCAATGTCGGACCTCAACCCAAATGCCCCCCGGAACTCACGCAATTTCATCTTCCAAACACTTTCCCCTGAGAAGAGTGAGGAGACAAAGGAGAAGTCCAGGCCACAGGTAGGTATCTGCTAAGGGATATTTGTGTGGGGGAGGATCAATTATTATGTTGTAGCCATATTTCATTCTGCTGTGCTAGTTGTACCTGGGTAGAATTGTCCGGGGCAGAATCAGCACCCACGGCTCACCAGCACATTGAGGCAGCTGTGATCTTTACCTAAGGTGCAACATCTCTGTCATACCCTTGGAAAAGCAGATTAGGTGCACTTGAACATATGAAGCTGCCTTATACTGAATCAGACCCTTGGTCCATCAAAGTCAGTATTGTCTTCTCAGACTGGCAGCGGCTCTCCAGGGTCTCAAGCTGAGGTTTTTCACACCTATTTGCCTGGACCCTTTTTTGGGAGATGCCGGGGATTGAACCTGGGACCTTCTGCTTACCAAGCAGATGCTCTACCGCTGAGCCACCGTCCCTCCCCTATGGACACACTTGGAGTATGTCCGTTCCAAGACTTTGAAGGGTCTGGTTGTGCACATGCTTGTGTATAGGTGTGAAGTCTATACTATTGCTTAAAGTTGTGATTCAGTCACAGCACTGCAGGAATTCCCATGGTTGATATCAAATGCCCACGTTAAAGGATCTTGGGTAACAATACCAGGAAAGCCTTCTGCCTGAAACTTAGGGAATATGAACCACAGGGATGCCGCTTTATATCTTTTACATGCTTCTAGCTTGTCTGCAGCAATCTTATTTTGGAAACTTCTTCACTGTAGGTTCTCCATCAGTTCAGTGTCACCAGTTCCCACCATAATGTTTCCTGCATTTTCATACTTGTCAGCATCTCAAAGGAAGTCTCTCTAGTGTGCCTTGGGGCGGGGAAGAATGTGGAGGGACTAGTAACTACAGTCAGGGATGCCAAGGGGTAAGAGAAAATAGGAGAAGGAGCACTTTCCCTGTAATGGATGGGACAACTTGAAAGTGGATTGCCTCTGTGAACATGAGAGATGATAGAAGTTTATTATGCTTGTCAGGTGCCTGGGTGGAAATGGGACAGTTGTTGCTTTGCTTCTGAGCTTTCCGTGTGTATCTGGCTGACTACCGGGCACTTGCCGGATTGGAGCCTGCAAGACAGTTCTTACATTTTCCTGTCTTTGGCAGCTTCTGAGCTCTGAGCTGCTTCCTTGCTGCTCTTTTTTGCAACCAAGATGAATGGTCTGTTTAAAATATTATTGTTTTGGACTGTCTGATGTTGACACACAGTCATGTCTGCAGTCACATGTAGCAAATTAATTTGGCCTGCTAGGCAAGAAGACAGCTGGTGATTCTTTTTTGCTCTTAACTCTTGTGACTTTCCTTGCAGTGCTAGCCTAATGGTTTTATGCTATTTTCCAGGGGAAGAAACGAGCTCCTGTTCCCATTACAGCCTTGTCTCCCAAGCGGCTTCGACTTGATGGTGCTTCTGTTCAAGGAACCCGGAGTATATTCCAGTTCTTGGAGCGGTAGGGGTAGCGATGAATTGGGCCAATTGACATTGTGTCTTGCTGTGTTCCATGCTATGCAGACCTCTGCTATCCAATGGCAAAGACCTGATAGCTCCTCGTGGCCCCCTCTGGAACTGCCTCGTGCCACCTGATAATGTCCATCACTTTGCAAGGGGTCCTTGCTCCAACTCCAGACTTCTGCTTTAAGGGAAAGTGGTTTCCCTATTGGATGCTGCTTCAACTTGAGCTTCAATGGAATTAGCACTTCTCTGTTTAAGTGTTCTCCTTTCGGGGGGTAATTGACTGTTGCTGTGCTTCCTGGAAGTCACTAAGGTGCTCAATACTGAGGCCCTGTGATCTTTTTTCTTACCACTACGGAGGGTCAGGAAACTCCCCCCCCCCCCAAAAAAAAATTGACATTACCCTTATTTTATATCTTGGAAAACTCCAGTTTTATTTTGTTTTTTTTCCCTAAAAGACCACACAGAGTTGTAGAACAAAGATAAGTAGGGTTCTTTTGTCCTCTGTTCACCATGCCCCTTCCTTATTTGTTCTGTGTGTGTGTGTTTTAACAAAACTTGAATCCTTGTGGAGGAGGAAAGAAGGAAAAGAGATGGGCTTCTTGAGATGGTCTTTCCTTTTCACTCCTTCATAGCCTTCTTTGGACACTTTTAACATTTAAAACTGCGAACTAGCAGATTGATCTTGTTTTCAGCTAGGTCAGATTTTTAGGCAGCATTGACAGATGAACTGAGTTAACGCAGCATGGGTTGGTCTCCTATCGGAATATGTAGCGCTGAAGACATTTTATGGTGTTATCCTGCCTGGCGTGGACAAGCTCAAAATTCATTTCTTCAAGGGCTCAAGACCATAATCCCAGTTTGTAAATTAGTCCTGTAAATGCAAATGTGTGTTGTATAAAACAAACAAAAATGGTGTGTATGCTACCAATAAAGAACATAATACTGTACCAAGCAGACTGTCGTAATAACTTTTTCTTTTAATCTTCCATGAAAAATGGGAATAGTTAATGCCCAGAGCAGAGATTTCATATGAAATGGTTTGGACTGTGTTGTTAATGCCTCAGGCATTATGTGCTGAATGTCCTTTCTCTTAAATCTGTTTCCCCCCCACCTTTTTTTTGTGCTAAGACTGGCACTTGTAGATGCATTATTTTTCAACATTTTCCAGTAAAGATAGGCCATCAATAGTAGTAATGCTTTCTTTAGCATCATAGCTGATAAAGCACCATGGAGACTCTATTTAAGTGGGAAAGTGACATATAAATGTTTTAAGTAAATAAAATGCAAGTGGTAACTTACAGTAAGATAGTGGAGATTAAAAAAAAAACCAAGTCTGTTTTACACTTTTTACATTTCAGCAGTAGGAATACCAGTAGCAGGATATGGCTGTCTGTAAGAACTAGAGGGACTTAGGGAACAGCCCTCCTAACTAGGTCTACTGAGAAGTAAGTCCTATTTTAATCAATGGTGTTTACTCCATGGAAAGTGTTCTTGACTGCAGTGTTAGTGGCCATCCACCTCCACTGTGGTTGGTTGCAGGTTTGCTGACATGATTTACCGTATTTTTCGGACCATAAGACGCACTTTCCCCCCCCAAAAAAGTGGGGGGGAAAGTGTGTGCATCTTATGGTCCAAAAGTACGTACCTTGAGGGGGGCAATCCGCTGCCTCCGATCCGGCGCTTCTCCCACGCCTGCCTGCCTGGCTCCATCTTCTTCAGGCAAGCGCTGGGATCGCTCCACGTGGCCCCACCGCAAACCCAGTGCTTTGCAAGCGCCGGCTGCGGAGGGGGCAGCGTGCTTCCTCCTTGTCTGTCTGCCTGGCTCCACCTCTGATGCTTAAAGCAAGCGCTGGGATCGCTCCCTCCGCCCTCCGATCCCAGCGCTTGCTTTAAACATCACAGCTGAAGCCAGGCATGCAGGCAAGGAGGAAACACCCGCCCCCTCCGCAGCCGGCGCTTGCGAAGCGCTGGGTTTGCGGTGGGGCCACGTGGAGCGATCCCAGCGCTTGCCTGAAGAAGATGGAGCCAGGCAGGCAGGCGCGGGGGAAGCGCCGGATCAGAGGCAGAGGCAGTGGATCTCCCCCCAGGAGGAAGGTGCGTCCTATGGTCCGGAGCGCCTTATGGACCGAAAAATAGGGTAAGTGGGCTCCTTGCTTACTAATTCATTCATTGCTTCCCAAATCTCTGTTGATAGAGCCACACATCCCTATTTGAATTAAATTAATCAAAGTTAGAGCTTTGTAAGCATAGGTCACATTTGTACTAAAAAAAACTTTACATTTAAATAACTAAAAGAGGAACTAATAATTCCTTGTATTCCCTTTTCTCTTTTGATGTATCTGTTTTGGCTTGTCCCATGGATAATTCTTCAGCCTTGAGAGACAGTGAAAATAATCTGTTCAGAGAAGATAAGCCACCTTGAGCCAAAAAGAAAATGGGGTAAAATATTTTAATAACACTATCACTGATCCAGAGAAATGGGGCTCTGTGTAAATCATAGCTTCCTTTTATGGCTGATGGCAGAAAACAGCAACAGCTGGACTCCTCTAAACTGTGTGACACTCAAAGGTTTGTTCCTACTTTAGTACCCTTCTTCCAAGAACTCAGGAGCTCAGCCAAATCTAAAAAACTGGTTCAGAATTTGTTTTTCACTGAACCAGAACGAAAGCTGAACTTAAAATCACTCAGTCTCTTTGAGCTAGACCCTGAGCCTTTGAAAACACACCAAAATTGGTGATGGGTTTAAAATAGTGATTCAAATCAGACAATTCTTCTGTGGGATAGGGAGGGTTTCTGTCTATTCCAGCTATATATTTCAAAGTTAACTGCGTACAATTTCTCTTGAAAGAAACATTTAATACGTAGGATGTTTAAGTTGGACAATTTCCTCTTTGAACATGTATCTATAAAACAGATCCCTGAGAGATACACTACAGAATATCTGAAGATGATTCTTGAATTTAGAAGTAGTTATGGAGTTTCTCTGAAGCAGGTCTTCAGCTTTACCACAAATAATACTGCTCATAGGGTCAAATCTGTTAAGGGTATGATTGAAAAGCCAAAGTGAGGAAGCCTTTTGTGGCAAAGAGCCCTCAGGAGATGTTAAAAAACATGTCAGGCAGCTTCAGATGTTCAAAGAGAGAGAGTTCGACCTGGCAGATGCTGGTGGTGTTACTGTTCCGACTGTGTGTTACAACTTGCTGTTGGAGATGATATGAAAAAATAGCTCCAGTATTACAGTATGGAAAGCAGGCTTGCTTTGCTAAAGAACCCAGCCAAGTTGACATTCGTGAAAAAATGTAAGTTGGAAAATGCAATAAGAGGATTGTACAAGGAGGTGTTGGGTATGAAAGAATCCTCAAACATAGTATATATTTTTTTATTGATAGGGCTCCTTCAAGAATGTCAATAATATTAAGGAAGGCATTTAAAGCCTTGCTAAATTAACAACAAAATCATGGCTAGCAATATAACAGCAATTTTTTTTAGGGAGCTTGGCTAAGGTGCCAGTTTGACACATCAAAGGTCTGTCTCTCGCTGGCTAAAACACCAGTAGCCACAATAGAGATCACCCCCCCCCCAAGTAGTTGGATAATGATACATTTTGTTCTTGCATATTATATTATCTGAGATGCAGCTTGCTGCTGTTATCTGGGGATTTTAAAAAGGCTGCTCTGGAAGGGTTAACTTTTGGTCAGAAGGGTTGACACTCTCAGGCCTTGGTCCCTCAAAGCATGCTAAACAGCCCAGAAGCAAAAAGCATATGCACAAAAAAGCAAGAACCTCAAAAGTATTGCTTCTCATCTAGATTTTTTAAAACGATCCTTGTCTCAGTAAAAAAATGAAAATATTCTGAAGAAGAAGAAGATATTGGATTTATATCCCGCCCTCCACTCCGAAGAGTCTCAGAGCGGCTCACAATCTCCTTTACCTTCCTCCCCCCCCCCAACAGACACCCTGTGAGGCAGATGAAGATACTGGATTTATATCCTGCCCTCCACTCCGAAGAGTCTCAGAGCGGCTCACAATCTCCTTTACCTCCCCCCCACCCCACAACAGACACCCTGTGAGGTAGATGAAGATACTGGATTTATATCCTGCCCTCCACTCCGAAGAGTCTCAGAGCGGCTCACAATCTCCTTTACCTCCCCCCCGCCCCACAACAGACACCCTGTGAGGTAGATGAAGATACTGGATTTATATCCTGCCCTCCACTCCGAAGAGTCTCAGAGCGGCTCACAATCTCCTTTACCTCCCCCCCCCCCACAACAGACACCCTGTGAGGTAGATGAAGATACTGGATTTATATCCCACCCTCCACTCTGAAGAGTCTCAGAGCGGCTCACAATCTCGTTTACCTTCCTCCCCCACAACAGACACCCTGTGAGGTGGGTGGGGCTGGAGAGGGCTCTCCCAGCAGCTACCCTTTCAAGGACAACCTCTGCCAGAGCTCTGGCTGACCCAAGGCCATTCCAGCAGGTGCAAGTGGAGGAGTGGGGAATCAAACCCGGTTCTCCGCACACTTAACCACTACACCAAACTGACATAGAAGCAAAACAACAGAACCTGAGCCATACCAGCCACTATAAAATCCCCACTTAGCCTTATAGGCTGCTGCTTGTTTGGAACAGGGAGAAGGAGACACAGACCCTTTAAACTGGCCTAGGCACCTTTGGTTGACTTGGCTTGATAGACTTTGGTTTATCTGTCTGCATAGGAGGTCAGTTAGAAGCTGCAATATTGAGTGCTTCTGTAGAGCATATTATAGTCATTGGGTAATGGGAATTGCAGCAAGCCAGAACTGTTAACCTGCTGGCCTTGTTAGCAGTGCTAGTTCATGGGAGAGGAAATTAAAAGGAGTTAAAGGCAGGGGCTGCTGACAGGCCCTGTGTTAAAGGTTAACATTGCAGACACGTTTCTAACCATCACTCTCACTGCTGCTGCAAAGGGTCCTGGGGGGCTGGAGGCGCTTGCAGAATTATATTTCTTTCTTTTTCTCCCAGAGAGAGTGAGAGGCAGGGAAAGGGGGTGGGGAAGCAAGAGACCTATTTGTTTGTCTTGTCTAATTTAATTTATGTTATTTATCAAAGAGACAGGCTATTTGGGAAACCAGATGGACCCGGGCTAAAAATGATCTGTATTTCAAAATGTGAAAAATGGATTTTGAGTGGACAAGGCAAGAAGACGTTTATGTGCACTGGTATGAGTTTCTGAGCCCTTCTGCATTCCAAATCTTTCATCAACCTTGCCCCCCCCCCTTTGTCTTGACCACAGGGTTAACGCACAAGAATAATGCCTTGGGGTGTGAGGAGACAGCATGTCTCTTCAAAAGAAAGAGTGTTCTGTTACAATTTTGTTTCGATTGTTAAAGAAGCTATCTCATTACTGAAAATATCTTCAGTGAGTGATGACAGGGATATGTTCTTGGAGTGACAAAGTATTACTTAAGTGGGCTCTTCTGCAATCGCATGCGTTTGTAGAACCCAGCTGCCTTCTTCCTTTAGGTTTCTAGTTTCATTATTAAAACAATTCTACAAAGCAAACCAGTATTATTATGCTCAGTTTGTAGATGGGGGGAGAGCTGAGGCTTGTCTTAGCCTTGTGTTCATGACAGACTTGGGTAACATTTGAACTTGGGACTTTTCCAGTCATAGCATGGCCACCACCGGCCTAGCTTTCCATAGTTGTATCCCATGCAGACTGATGTTCAGTGTACTCAGTGGTAGGAGATGTGCTGCTGCAGAGGTGGAGAATGGCAAGTACCGTCCTGTTCCTCTGCCATATATATCCTGTGTATGCGCAGAAGTTGGTCTGACCTAGGTCTTGCCCTTCCCGCCAAGTTTGCCTTGCATGTAGGTTTAGGGACAGTATGGGTGATACCAGACAGCCGGCTTGGGTTGACCTCAAGCCATCCCAAAGAGAGCCGGCCGGAAATGGAGTGCCCCGCAGCTTCTGGATGGTGCTCAGAAAAGGGGCGGGCCGTGGGTGCCCAGGGAGCTTCTGGAACACTCTCGCATCCCATCCACGACTCCCCAGGCGCTCTCCGGGTGCCTTCCAGATGGCCAGGAGGTACCTCAGAGGCACCCCAGCGAAAAGGCACAACTTTGAAAGTGGTGCCTTTTTAAGCCAACTCTCAGCAAGCCTGGGACAGGGACGGCAGGCAGGTGTGTGCGTGTGGACGCGCTTTTTTGGTCCTCCTGTCCCCCGGGCAGCTTTAAATGCCTGTCTGTTGTCACCCTATGAATCAAACTGAGGTCACTATGCAATTTTTTTTAGTTCTCTTCCTATGTACTATGATTTCCTGAAAGAGAAAATACACTCTTGGAGTGTCAGAGTTGAGAGATCTGTCCAAAAACATCAAGTGGGGTACAGGAATGGATGGACTGTAGATAGACCTTTTGCATGTCTGACTCCAGGTGTTTAATGGGGCTTGGTCAGCAGCCATAACTCTCAGAGCCCTATTCACTGGCCACTTAATGTCTGACTATCCTCCCCCCCATTAGTTTTGTCAGCCTAGATGGTTTGTTGAGCCCTCACAAGCCTGTGTTCAGCTTGGTAGGTTGTGAGTTGCATGAATTGGGGGGTAGAAAGAAAATAGCTCCTTATGTATGATTTCATTAAAAATAGATGTGAAAAAACCTCACAGGGCACAGGAGAGAATGGATGGTGCTTTTTTGGGGGTTTGTTTTGCTGAAGGAGAGCATCATAATCTAACTGTGGGCAGATGAGGGTGGGGAGGCCGCCCTGACTCTTCTTCCAATGACTACAAAGCACTTGGCCTCCTAGCCATGTAAGGGCCATTTAACCCACTGCATTAATCTGCCTCTGACAGGCTGGCGGGATGCTTCATTTATCACTGCCCTGTACTGGAGCCTGGATAAAGTTAACGCTGTATCTAAAGGCAACCCCTTAGTGGATCTTCAGTTCTTGGTATATGTGTACATTTTAATAAATGGCCTGGAGTAGAATAGGAAAATTAAAATGCAACAGACTGGTGTGTCTGTCTGCCTTCCTCACAGGAAACTTACAACTAAGCTTGCATTGAGGATATTACTTCAACGAGTGTTAAGAAAGGAGGTTTGTTAAAAGGCACCTAGAAGTGATAAGTGAGGAGCGGAGGGAGTATTTCCTGTTTTTGTAAAAAGGGGAAAAGGGTACAGCCACGCAAGCAGTACAATCCGGTGAAATAGGACCAAAAATCTAAAATTTATTCTAAAGCTTCTAGTTCCAAGATTATAGAAAGGAGTTTGAAAGGAATAATAATCTCAAGGACAGCTATTTTGAACCAGGCCCAGTTGACTTCCAGCCAGCGGTGAATATTACTTGGGAACTGACTGATTTCATAGAGGTATGCATGCTCAAATCCTGCTGCACCACCCCCATATATAATTGGAAGCAAAATGCTGATCCATGCAAAATCATGCATATGATTCACATGCAGCGAGAAAGCGCAGATCTCCTTGGCCTACCCTTCCTTCCTTCTTTTGCACACAGCTTCTCTCCGATACCCGTCTCATTTCTGAAGATGGAGGCACTCCGAACAGGTTCCTCTCTGATGAAGTTCTGAATTGTTGGGCAAGTTTCTATGGCTAGAGGTGGCACTCTTTTCCATCTAGGGCTTTAAATTGTGCCTGCAATTGAATTAGGAGTCAGTGGAGTTATTTCAGCACTGGTGAGATATGTTCTCTCTGATCAGTTCCCATTAATATCTTGCTGGTGCATCTTATTCCAAACGAAGTTTCCAAGTGATCTTTACAGATGAGCCATATAGCAGTAATTTCACCAGGATCTGACTGCAGCATGAATAATAATGTTTGTTTCTTTGAAGGATGGTTGCTGTTTTTACCGATTCTGCAGTGTAGAGGAATGGATGAGATAAGGGTTGCAGTTCTTGCAGGATAATGACGATGTCTAAGAGAACTGGCCAGAGTTACCCATGATTGTGGATCCATAGAATCTATCCTGGAATCTTTTGCATGAGGCTATATATATGGATTTACATAGAGAGCCCCGTGGTGCAGAATGGTAAGCTGCGGTACTGCAGTCCAAGCTCTGCTCACAACCTGAGTTCGATCCCAGCGGAAGCTGGGTTCAGGTAGCCAGCTCAAGGTTGACTCAGCCTTCCATCCTTCTGAGGTGGGTAAAAGGAGTACCCAGCTTGCTGGGGGGAAAGTGTAGATGTCTGGGGAAGGCAATGGCAAACCACCCCATAAAAATTCTGCCATGAAAACGTTGTGATGCGATGTCACCCCAGAGTTGGAAATGACTGGTGCTTGCACAGGGGGCTACCTTTACCTTCATACATATGGCCATGACCTGAATAGCCCAGGCTATCAGCTAAACAGGGTTGGCCCTCGTTACTATTTGGATGAGAGACCACCAAGGAAGTACAAGGTCCCTACAAAGAGGCCTGCAATGGCAAACCACCTCTGAACAACCTAGGTTAGCCAACCCCAGAGGGTTTTCAATAAGTCAGCTCTGACTTGGCAGCAAATAATTAAATACATTTGGGGAGGCCCTGACCTGATCTCATCTGATCTTGGAAGCTAAGCAGGGCTAGTACTTGGATGGGAGGCCACCAAAGAAGTACATGGCTGTAATGGCAAACTACTTGTTAATGTAGCTTGTCTTGAAAATCCATGGAGGTCACTGTAAGTTGGCTGTGATTTGACAGCACATTCCACTG
The DNA here is from genome assembly GCF_032191835.1 of Heteronotia binoei. Taxonomy (NCBI): domain Eukaryota; kingdom Metazoa; phylum Chordata; class Lepidosauria; order Squamata; family Gekkonidae; genus Heteronotia; species Heteronotia binoei. Next base: position 13,475,722 of record NC_083239.1, on the reverse strand, counting down.
TACATATGGGACTTCGGCCACTAGATAGCAGCATTGTATCACCATCAACCTTTCCAATCATGTCAGGCACAAAGGAAAGGCTGGGACCTCATTCTGGGATTCTTGCACTAACTTGTGGCTTAGAAGATGGGCTGACCCAAGACATTGTATGCTGTAACCCTCTGTGACCCACTGTCCCTTGACAGTGTCACTGATAATAATGGGATATGGCTTTGATCACATTTTGATGCACCAACAGAGTTTGGTGAAGACTTTAGTTAATCTTAGTAATTTGAACTGTGTTTGTTTTTTTAAGGCTCAAATGACCCAAGTCCAAAGTCTTTCTTCCACTAAGTGAGAGTTATCCTCTGGCAAAAGGACTCTTCCTTCTATCAAGGAGGATTTCACACAGTGGTCTTGGGATCCAACCCTACATTTAAATCATACAAAACAACCTCTAGGTTAATTGTTCCAAAACAAAATCAATGGTTGCTTTTCATTGCTTCAAAAGCATGTCATTTGAGCTTGTCACTCCAAAGACCAAACAAAAATTAAGGCCTACATTGCTTTTAAGACAGCCTACCTGGAGCTTACTACAGCCAAAAAGAAAGTTTTCTTTCAGAATAAATGGGACCAACTTTACCACTCAATAAAATCTAACGATAATAAGGCTTTCTGGAGAATCATTTCAGGTAATCTAAAAAACAATTCTGTTACTGACCCAAATATCTCTGAGCAAACATGGGTTGATTACTTCTCTAACATTTTTGCTGCCCCATGTGTATCCCCTCCTATCTTAGCAAACCTCTCAGTTACTGATATGCCGGTCTGGCCTCCAGTAACTCTAGAGGAAATCAGTGAGTTACTGAAGGATTTAAAAGCGGGTAAAGCACCTGGCCCTGATGGCCTTCCCGCTGAGGTATTCACAAAGTTTGCCGATTGGTGGCTCTTGCCCCTTGCAAAATTGTTCTCTTTTATCGATCTGCATGGCTCCATCCCTGACTCTTGGCTTGACTCTATAATTATTCCAATATACAAAAAGGGGGGGTTGGAGTTACCAGAAAATTTCCGCCCCATTAGTTTATTATCTATAGTGGGCAAACTGTATGCAAAACATTTAGAACTCCGATTAACTGACTGGATGCGCCTAGACAACATCATAGGTCCTGAACAGATTGGTTTCTCCAAAGGCAAATCTGCTATGGATCACTGCTGCACTCTGGCCTTCCTTGCTGAAAAATATATGCATACCGGGTCAAAAAAATTATACGCTGCCTTCATCGATTTGAAGGGTGCTTTTGATTCAATAGATAGAGCCCAACTATGGATCAAGCTAGGTCACCTGGGAATGGACCCTCGTCTGCTGTTTCTCTTGAGGAAACTTCATTCTAATACCTTTTGCCAAGTGAAATTTTCTTCTAGCGGTGACTTGACTAGTAAAATCCCAGTGTTAAAGGGGGTTAAACAAGGTTGCGTGCTGGCCCCGCATCTTTTAAATCTATTTTTAGCTGACCTGGCACAATTTTTGAACCCTGTCAACGGTCATCCGCCTAAACTTGCAGGCTGAGTGGTCCCCTTATTACTTTATGCCGATGACACTACCATCCTCTCTTGTACAAGAGTGGGCCTGCAAAGGTATTTGAATGCCTTTTATGACTACTGTAATTGTAATTCACTTACTATCAATTACACCAAATCTAAAGTAGTTGTCTTTTCAAACTGCTGGTGCCCACAGAGATGGTTTATTGGCAATTCAACAATCGAGCAAACAAAATTTTTTAAATACTTGGGGATCACTTTTAACCACAAGTTAAGCTGGGTTTCACATCGTAACAACACCGTCAACTTGGCTAAATGTTCAGCTGCTCAAATTAAACAGTTTTTCTTTGCAATTAGTTCCAGCAGCTATTAAAGTGTTCAAAGCCAAAACGCTTGCCCAAATCCTCTATGGTATCCCTATTTGGATCTCAGCTTTTACCAGGAAAGTGGAGGGCATTCAAGCCTCATTCTTTAGACAAATTCTTGGTTTGCCAAAATGTGTGCCCTACTTTGCTCTCTGCTCTGAAGTGGGTCAGTCTTTGGTGGAGACAAAAGCCTGGATTGCAGTGTTTAAATTCTGGCTCAAAATTCATTTTAGAACAGATCCCAACAGCCTTCTTGATTGTATGAAAAGAGACCCATATATTTCATCCTGGACAGCAGTGCTTCTGTCTAAACTCAATCAATTGGGGTTAGAGGTAGATGATTTTTCTACCGCTGATGAGTCATATATCTTCAGATGTATTAAACTGAGACTATGGGAATTGGAGGATACGAAATTACGGCCAACTGACCCTTATATTTGCTCTCCAGCTTCCTTAGGTCTTTATGCTTTTTGTGGCAAAATGCCCAATTATCTATCAGACCTAACCACTCCAAGTCATCGCAGGGCATTTATGTTGGCTAGACTAAACGCGTTTCCCTCCAAAGTTTTACAAGGGAGATATCAGCGAGTCCCTTTAGCTGACAGACTTTGCTCCTGTGGAGCAAATACCCCTGACTCAATCCAGCATATATTGCTTGATTGTTCTTTATACCATAACCTCCGTAAAGATTTATTTGGCAAGCTTTCTTTTTCTCCAGATTTGTCTATTCTGCCACCCTGTTATTATTTATTGAGTGATACTGAGGGGGTGGTTAGTGAGGCTGTGGCAAAATTTCTGGCTGACATCCTTAAATTTAATTCTGACCATGTTTGAATGCATCTGTAAGCTCGGTTTTATCTTGATTTTATCTCCAATGTTTAAATTTTTATATTCTGTGTATTTTTATCTGAATCTATTATGCCATTAAAGGTTTGGTATGGTATGAGTTAATTGGCATTTGAGAAAAATAAGTTCAGATAGCTACTCTTCTGTTGTTGGATACTTGATTATTTTATTAGGACATTTCATTAAATTACCTACCTATACTATCTCCTTTGAGTAGAAGCATTTCAGACATGAAAAACCAATGGGCGTACTCAAATCCATAAAATGTTTACAAAATAAAGATTACATTCAGACAATATTTTCATGTACCAGTGCTTGTAGCAATGGGTAATGTTGAGGAATGGAGTGGTTACTTCTCTTTAAAGTGGGGTGTGTGTTCTTACTCCCTCTCTTTGTATTAAAAGAACAAAGAATAAAGTAAATTGAGGGCTATGAAGAACCTTCCTGGATTAGGTGAAAAGTCCACCTGATCCAGTGTCCTCGCTACCACAGTGGCTAACCAGATGTCCCCAATAGGGCTGGGCACAAACCAGGAAAATGCAGTTCAGTTCGTGGTATGCCCAGTTCATTAGCTACAAATAATTACAAACTTTTAAGAGCTAAACGAACCAGTTTGGTTTGTGAGGGTCATGATGTGGTAGAGTGGCCCCCTGGCATGCTAGAGATATCAAATTCATAGGGGATTTCTGGATTACTCTTTATTACTGTCCCTCCAGATTTCAATAGGATTTATGGGGTCCAAGTCACAGCCCCTCAAAGAAAGTGCCCCCATCCTCAATGGTTTCCAATGGAGGGGGGAAATGCAAAAAAAGCAAGGACAATAGAAGCCCAGCAGAACAGAATCGAAGTCCACCAGAATCTCTGCAGTAGAAACTGAAGGTGGGGGGCATTTTTGCAAGCCCAGCAGAACCAGTGCCACTGTGGCAATGCAAACCCAACAGGACTATGGTCAAACCAGAGAATCCCTGCAGTAGAAAGTGAAGATGCAGGAGCATTTTTGCAAGCCCCTCAAAACCAATGTACTATACTAGTGCCCAGTGCCATTGCAGCAATGCTAGCTCAACAGGACTGATGTCAAGCACAGAACCACGCTCCCAACAATGGGGTTTTTGAAATCCAGCAGAGCCCAGTGCCAATGTGGCAATGCTGGCTCAATCACAGTCCAAGCAAGGGGGGCATTTTTGGAAGCCCAGCAGTACCAGTGCAATCACTGAATGCAAAGCAGAACCCAGTACCACTAGTATTACAAGATTAAAAGGACTGATCTCAAAGCAGAGTCACAGATCCAAGCAAGGGGGTGGGGTGGGATTTTGCAAGCTCTGTGCAAGAAAATGGGAAGTGATCACAAAGGAATCCTGGCAAAGTGGGGGAGGGAGAACCCTCTTGAAATTGACATGACAAGTTTGAAACTGACAACAGTGTTTCCCAGGCTGAGGAATTTCACCCCCATCCCCGTCACTTTAAAGTTCAGTAAACATTTTGTTTGAGAGGAGACAATCTGTCTGGAAATATATCCTTTCACAAAGGGCCGGAACCTCCACAAACTGCTTGAAAGTTTGTGGAAAGTGCATGCTGGTTGAGCTGTCACAAACTTCAGCTTGCAAACCACAAACCACCCAAACTTCACAAACAACCTTTTGTTTGTGAGTCTGTTTGTGCCCAGAAGGCCTATAAGCAGGGCAAGAAGGCCTTCCTAGAACATAAGATTCTGGCTGGATCAGATCAGTGGTCCACATAGTCCAGCATTGTGATTCAGACAGTAGCCAACCAGTTGCCTTGGAGGGCATAGAGGCCAACACCTTCGCTGATGGTTGGTCCTATCACTGGAATTCAGCAGTGTACTGCTTCTGAGTGTGGAGATTCCCTATAGTCATCAGGGCTAGTGGCCACTGATGGACCTCTCCTCCATGACTCTATCAAAACCATATTTTAAAACTATCTCTGCTAGTGGTCATCACTAGCATTATTTAGCAGTGAATCCCACAGTTTCTTGCTGAGTGAAGAGGTACTTTTGCCCTTTCTGTAGTGCCCATCACTCCTTCCTTCCTATTTTTTTTTTAAGTATAAGCTAATGGAGCTTATTTGGAGACACCAACCTTAGCTGCGGGTGCTTGTGTAGCGAATGAGGATTGAACTTTTTTCACACACTCTGTACAGTTGAAGAAGGCTGCCTTGTCTAACCATAGCAGAGCCGATTACCTGTTTTAGGGGAGGGTCTCCCTGTTTCTACCCCCACCCCCATGTGGCAATAATAAAACCCAGCACAGATGAGAACAGCTGCAATTAATTAAAAGGAATCACAAACCCTTATCGAGAACAACTGGTGCAACATCCCCAGAGGGCAAGCAGTGTGGAAAACATCCCGCATTTCCCCCAATGAACCTGGTATTTTTCATGTAGCATCATGGGAGGGGCGGGGGGGGGGGTACAGAAAGGACTTGCTGTTCTTGAAGAGCCCTGAAGGGGGCACTGAGACCTTCCTGGTCTAGCAAAAGTCAGTTGCTTGTGAAAACAAAAAAGAGCAGGTATTAGGATATCCTTGTAACAATGTTCCTTTAAGGCTTGGGATTTTGGTCAAGTGTCCAAAGGTTTCTCATTTCTGTGGTCTCTTTTCCCAAGAAGACTTAATCCGTTCAGAAAGGGAGCTACACTTGTTCTACTTCCTTTCCCAGCCAGACTGATCTTGGGTGACATCAGTGGGAAGTACAGAAACAGTGCTTGTGCTGGATCAAGTTCATGACTCAGGTCGTTTTCGCACTCACCTTCCGCCGGCGCGACCCCCCTCTTCACCGCGCAGGATCTGCGCGGATTTCGCACTAAACGCTGCAGAGCAGCCAGAAAAGCCGGAAGCTCCCAGCGCAAAAGCCGCTCAAACTGAAACCGCCAAAAAGCAGTTTGGCGTTTGCGCGGCTTTTGCGACGGGAGCTTCCGGCTTTTCTGGCTGCTCCGCAGCGTTTAGTGCGAAATCCGCGCAGATCCTGCGCGGTGAAGAAGGGGGTCGCGCCGGCGGAAGGTGAGTGCGAAAACGACCTCAGAGAATGAGCATTTACCTTTAATGGCCACAGTAGACCACAAGACTGGTAATTGCATTTTTTTCAGGAGCCTGTGCCCAGCCAGGCCTGCAGTGGAAAGTACTGCCATGTTGCAGCTGACTTATGGTGACCCTTGTATAGTTTTCAAGGCAAGAGATGAATTTGCCATTACCTGCCTTTGCATAGCGACCCTGGATTTCTTTGGTGGTGTCTCTTCCATGTACTAACCAGGGAACATAAAGCAGATGGCCAATGAAATTACATATTCCCCCTTCTGTTCATGTAAAACCTTCAAGATATTTTCTGGCCTTTTCTTTTTCTTTTTGGTAACATTTAACACCTTTCTCCATATGAATTTGTATGTTTGTGTGCAAGGGAGGGAGGGAGAGAGAGAGAGAGCTTTCTTGTGGCTTCTGAGCATTGAGCAGAGAGAAGGGGAAAAGGTTAAAGGGCACAAATGCCCCTCTAGGGAAAAGCTTCCATCCTTCAGCTGAACATTTCATCTCAGTGAGCTGCAAAAAGTCCCCAGGGCAGCAACTAACGCAACCATCAGTCAATCAACCCGTGTCCCTGACATCAGCCGGCCTGTCAGTCATCCCTACCAACAGGACAACTTTCTGAAACATTGCGCTGAACACTGATCTACCTGATTTCAGGTCATTTCCAGTACTGCTTGTTGCTCTTGTTTATACTGCTGATTCTCCTCTTGCTCTGGAATATGAAGGATACTGTACTAAGCTACTGAGATGCTGAAAAGTATTTTTAGATTCCTGAAGGAACACCGTTATCCTTTGGCTCCCAGTGTCAAACATTGTTTCTGAAATCCACCTCAGAGTGTCTATTGGCTGCTTCTGCCCCCTTCTCATCTTGACTCTTGGCCCTTTTGAAAAAAGTCTCCATGGTGAAGATCAAAGAGGGTCACTTGTTATCTCCAGCCTGTCAAGAAAAATGAACTGCACCCTAGGCCAGATCTGTATTGCTACAGATAACATACAGCTGAACAAGGCTGTCAGTGGCACAGCTGCCTTGCCTCAAAAACGTGGCTTAGAAGAAGTTTACAGGTTAGGGCGTAATCTGGAGAAAGTTCACCATTTTGGGTGCTTTCACACAAGAGCTTTGGCCTGACCTAGCCCTGCTACCCATTCGGATTAAAAGCACATGAGCACATGTGCCCTCCAAGCCGCACCCATTCTCACTCCATCTCCAGACGCCTCCTATCCGGATTAAAAAGCCACCTGGATTTTCCCCCTGAATTGCATTTAGGTCACATATTCAGCAGCTGTCTGAACACCCAGGCGCGACTCGTAAGTGAAAGAGCTGTGTGATCACGCCAAGCTGTTTCCGGCATGGTTGGGTTTTTCTCCCCTAACCCCTCTACAAGGAGCACTTGTGCACTTCTCTGCTTGAGCACACACATTAAAAAAACAACAACCTTTCCGTGGTGGGTCCATGGTTGCGGCATGTTAGCAGTGTGAATGGACAACTGGGGACCACTGCTGGGGTCCTGCCAATTTAACAGCCAGTGTCTGATCCCTCTGAAATGGATCGAACTCAAGTGGGATTTTTGCCGACAGGATAATATAACGTCAATTTCCCGGTGTGAAACCGCCCTTTGGTCTGTATCCTGCCATTTCTCTCAGCAATGTTTGAAGCCTTCCTCCTCCTCCTCCGACTTAACGTGGCTCTTCAGGAAATCTTCAGATTTTGCTTAGCTGCTTGGTAGGATACAAGCCTTTAATTGCTTCATTTTGTTTGCATTGGGCCTTTTTTGTTTTTAATGCAATCCATTGTGCTTCTTTGCTTCTTTGTAGTTGCAAATAAATCTTGGGTGGGAAAAGTAAAACACAACCACGGGGAATGCAGCGTTACAAGTTACAACATCAGTTAAAGTCTATATAGCACAATGGTTTTTAGTCACAACCAAACTCCCAAAATATTATAATTAAAATCTTTACATAATTCAATATATTACATATTACATAATTCAGTGTAATTAGTTTTCAAGGCCTGAACACCCTTTGATTCTCAGTTCCTGTGATTTTTTTTTTTCAGTTTGTGAAAGGGAATAGCTGGCTTTATGTGAGGTCCCTACACACAAGCTGTTATTTGTAAAAACTGTGTTTACTTTCTGCCCTCAGAAGGAGTATACTCCTATTTACTTCTCACCCCAATGCTGAATAAAATCAGCAGGTGAAATCATGCTTCAAATCCATCATACAGAAAGGCCAGATTGGTCACTGGCCACAGCAGGGTTTTTTTGGTGGTAGCCCCAGAGATATAGGACCAGGGATTTCATCCAGGAACATCATCTTCCTTTTCCTTTTTGCCAAAAGAGCCTGAAAATGTTGTTGTTTACAATGGCCTTGTAAAAAATTAAAAACCATGGAAGAATTAAGGAACATCTTCCTTGAGATGATTCTTAGACTTGCTGTAGTTTTGCACTGCTGTTATAAATATCTCTGTTGGGTTTTCTTTAGCTCATATTGGTCTGATTTTAAATTGTTTTAACCAGATTCCACCACCACCACCACCCCTAAAGAAGAATTGTAGAAAAAAATATCTAAACAAACTCTCCATGTGGTGATATTTTTCCATAAATTTTATCTTATGACCCCACTGTTAGATGAATCCTTCAATAGACTCGTCACTCCCACCATCTTCTTGCTGGCTGGTTCCCATCCACTGGCTGATGGGTAACATATTCTAGATGGTGCAGGGGTTCAGTGCTTTTGGGGCCAAGCATGGTCTTATAGTTGCTGAGCCAACAGATAAGTTCAATGAACAGTTTTGCATTTTGAAAAACTGAATTCTTGTCTCACTATTTTAGAACTTCTGAATCTTCCCTCCTCCTGTGCACACTTCTATAGCCCTGTTGCTGAAATAACACACAAGAAAATATTAGTTAAAAGAAAGTCCTGATTGTTCAGACCAAAGACAGAAGATGGAGTCAGGAAGTTAAATGCAGCAATTGAGCCAAGCTCCCTGTTTAACTTTGGAGGTCACCATGGCAAGACTGACAAACAATGCAGGCTGACCAAGGAAGTTCAATGGAGTGAGAGAGCCAGTCACTTTCATCCAATCCGTTTTAAGGTTTGCTGCTGAACTTGGTTCTCCACCATGCAGTGCGTTTAGCTAGTTCATTTGGAGTAGTGAATATGTTGTTCCAATCTTTTTCTAGCCAACTTAATTCAAGAATCCATGCAGGTACATTTTTAACTGGTTCAGACCCTTTGAGGATAAAGTTTCTCCTTCACTGTGGAAGGGTTGGTGCATGCCCCCCCCCCTTCTGTACATAACACTACAGGTGATGCACTCCACACAAAGGATGGTTGTAAAAAATGAGGGGGAAGAATGGTGTGAGGAAAGCCTTTGAGCAGATGTCTCTGTGTGAATTATTCACCATACATATCGTGTTACGTGTGTGGTTGAGTGCCAGACTGTTCCTCCAGTGTGGTAGCACATTGTTGCCCAGTCACCATCTGAATGGGTGTGTCATCGCTAGCCTACAATGTAGTAGAGATGCTGTAAATTTAGCAATAAATGTATTCAACAGTTGGATATACCATGCTCTGCCGTGATGATCAGATGGGAGTTTGGTCTGGCACTGACATATTGGTTTACATCTTGTTTTTACAAAACTGGACATGCATGAAAATGCTGCTGATCCAAACAGATTGGTAGACATTTAAGTCATTAAGGGCTACACCAAATGGTAGGAGTTTTTTTAAAAAACAAAAACCTTGGTTTATTTATATGCGACTGATTTAACTGCCTATTAAACAATTACCTGCTAAGCAGACACAGGGGGGAAGCAGAATTCAATCAGGCTATGAAAATAGGCGTGCGCACACACAAAAAGCCAATTGCATTGTGCTGCACTTTTAGAAAGGAATAGCTGAGGCAACTTCACAACAGTCACGAACGGGTTGACAAACAGGTGCCTGATTCATTGCAAAACTGACTGTTTGGCCACGTCCAGCAAACAGGACAGGAGCCACACCAGCAGGTGTTCGAGCATCCCCACAATGTAGACAGAGCTGCTGACAAAAACATGGATGGAAGAAGCAGGCTTTCAGGTCAGATACAAACGGAGACCAAATTAGCTAACAATGCAGGAAGAAAGGCAATTGGATGAAAATAACCATTGAACCAGTGTTAATTAAAGCAAGAGGAGACTCAGCGCGACATGTGTTCTCCATTGTGCCGAAGACCGGGGGGGTCTTGGAAGAGCCCTCCAAGCGAGCAGCTCTCCTGGGAAAAGGATATCAAAGTCTTTATCTGGGCCTTGTTATGATAGCCTCGCTTTTCTCATCTTGCTTTCTCCCTGCGCATGTGTTCTGGGGAAACAAATGACACAAACCAAAAAGTATGATAATACATCTGGTTCTTGGTGGGGGCACTCGTGCTGAAGCTCGGCATGAGGTGGAGGAAGAGTGCTATCACCTCTTCATATCATGTCTTGCAATCCATGTTAGATGGGCCATTGTGCTTGGCTGGAAGTGGTAGGCTCAGTCGGGAAGGCAGGCAGGCAGGCACCACTGTGTCGCATCTAAATGGTTGCTGCAAAATACCTCCCCCCTCCCTTCCTGTGATGGAAGCAGCCGCTAGCATGTTTTCCCAATAGATTTTCTTGTTTGCTGATGGGGTGACTGAAGACGATCACCACTGATCTTGTGACAAGAGTTAAACTTTGAATGTAGGTAGGGGTGGATTCTCCCCATATGTTGACCATTGGGTGCCTCCCCCATAGCTCAGTGGGGAAGGAGCAAGTTCACATGCAGAAAGTCCCAGGTTCAATGTCAGTCATCCCTAGTTAAAGGATCTCGGAAAGTCAGGGCGGGAACAGCCTACCTGTGCCCGAAGCATCAGAGAGGCACTGCCAGTCAGAACAGACAACACTCTATCTGTCCAACCTGGCATAAGGTAGCTTCGTAGGTCTGTGTGAAAAACCTCCTTGTATGTTGAAATCTAATAATTAGGGCAAAGATTTTTTTTTTTAAAAAACTATGTGGGCAGCACTCAAGATTGCCATCCCCCCACCCCCAACTATATTTTAAGGTATTGGTTAATCTTCCAAGTTCCCTTCTATACTTGTTGCTGTCTTATCTAACTCCTTTCCTTCGAGTTTGTCCTTCCTGTCTTAGGGGGACAATTTACACATCACAAAGTCCTTGTGTGTTCATGAGTCCCATCAGCAGACAGCAGGTGCAGTCTGGTAGTTCCATGCTTGGATCTTCAATCATGTCTGGACCCAGGCAAAATTTGGTTAAGCCTTCTCTCTCCATCACTGTTTTCCCCAGAGAACCGCTAGTTGCCTTAAATGTCATAATCTATGCACATACATTTCCTCAACGGGGCAAATAGCGGCTCCCTAGAGTTAATCCAGATAGGGAAAATGGCTCAGGGAGGAAAGTATCCTTTTCCTGTGTGCCATGATTTCAATCTGAATGTTAAGTTCTGAGCATGGAGCTCCCAGAAGACATTTGCCTACCAAACGTGGGGTACAAAGACATCACAAAATGTGAACTGGATCTTTAAGACATGGTCGGGGGGAGGCACAATGGCTTTGTCACACAAATTGGCCCTTAGTTGGTAAACTTGCTGGATCACTTTGCACAAAGTGCCTGATCTGTTCTTGATCTTCCAAAAATATGATCATATAGTCATCTCTAACTTGGACACAAACAAGCAGCATTCCATGTGCTGACTTCCAGGCCGTGTTCAGCACATTCAGTCACAATTCCTCTTCTGGTTTCCACATTTCCCCAGAGTTAGAAAGAATTAAAATCCTCCACAGAACGAGATGCAACAGAGATCAGCAAGAGTGAACAGATGCCTTGTTCTCTGTCCTTGAAGGACATGCTGGACATTGCTTACTCCAAGTTCTGAAACTGGATTCATGCCTGGATGCATCTCTGTCTTCATGCCGCCATTCTAGGGTGAGGCACAATGGAAGTCAGATTGAGGTGAAGGGCCATTCCCTACACGATGCGTCCCCAAGTGAATTGTCAACAGGGCACTACAGTGCATCTTTGCTTTCTGTGTACCAGTTTGGTACATAAGAACGTATGAGCCTTGTTGGATCAGACCAGCGGTCCATCTAGTTCAGCTTCCTGTTTCACTCAGTGGGCAACCAGTTGCTCTGGAGAGTCAAATAAACAAGGCACAGAGATCAAGACCTTCCCTGAGGCCACCTCTCAGCAATGGTATTCAGAGGTCTGCTGCCTTGGACTATGGAGGTTCCTTTTAGCCACCATGGCTGAATCTGCCTCATCTACTTTTAAAGCCATTCATGCACATGGCCATCACTGCATCAAACTGGCAATAAGTGCCATGTACTTCCAAAAATGTATTTATCATGTTCACATATGTGAGGAAGTCTGGAGGTCCATTATTCTCCAGGGAATTCTCATGAGCATCTTGCAAGGCGTAAATAGCATGGATAATACTCCACACTCAAGAAGCACAGGAACGTATGGTGATGCCTTATACCAGGGGTGGCCAAAATGTGCCTCTTGGGAGCCTCATGTGACTCTTTCACACATATTGTGTGGCTCTCAAAGCCCCCACCACCCCATCAGCTTGGAGAAGGCATTTCTCTCTTTAAATCATTTCTCCAAGCCAAGCCAGCTGGCGGCTTGGAGAATGCATGTAAAGTTAAAGTTGCTTTCTTTCCACCTTTCCTTCCCTCCCCCCACCTATTAGCCTTCCTTCCTTACTGTTTGCGGTTCTCAAACATCTGACATTCATGTCTTGCAGCTTTCAAACATCTGGCATTTATTCTGTGTGTTCCTTAAGCAAATTTGACCCCACCTCGCCTTATACTGTATTTCTATTCTATCTGAAAACTGTTTTTTTGAAATCATCCAATTATGTGTTTTTATGCTTTGACTGGGTTTTTTAATTCTTGATTTTGATTTTGTAGTTTGATTATGTTTTCTTCTGTAAACCGCTTTGTGCAGGTTCCCTAGAGAGGCTGCAATAAAAAAAAAACTCACCGAGTAAATAATAGTAGTTAGGCCTTCTGGGATTGTGCTGCAGTGCAGACTTTCTGCCTTCAGGGAACACTGGACTGTTCCTGAACATTCTATGGTACGGCTCTCCCATGGTGAAGCAACCTGCCTGAGGCAGCATTTATGGTACATCCTATGCTGGTTAGCTTTTTTATTTTTATTTTTATTTTTTGCATTTTTCTCTAATTTTGTTATCCGGCTTTATTACTCTGTTTATTGTAGGTAATATAATAAAAACGTTTTACTGCATCGTTCACTGGTCTTGTAATTCCTGCTCTACTGTCCATATTATCTGGAGGTGTTTGTGTGCGTTGTGTGATGTTCCTTCATTTTGTTTGTTGCATCTATTATACTGTTCTTGCTGGATTGTTTTTATTCGTAATCCACTTTGAGTCACAAGCAACAAATTAAGTAAATAAATAAATGTGCAGGTTGACTAATCTCTCAAGAACTTCTCCAAGGGTCTGCCCCTTTTCAGTGCAAAGGATTCTGGGGCATACTTCAAAGCTCATGCTCCCTCTGGCTGGGCTTCTCAGCTGCTAATCGTAAGGTAGAGCACACTGAGCATTCCCCAGGTTAAATTATCTGTCAGGGACACTCATCTGCCTTACTGATCATCAGAAGCATCCAAGGAAGACCAGATCTCTCCGGACTGGAATGCAGATTGAAAACCGCATTCCTATTTGATTGCATTTTCATCAGTTAACTTTTGCAAGGAATCCTTTGCACGGCCAACCTTTTGAGTATTTCGGTTTCCAGGAGCAACACCAGGAGAAAGTGACCGTTTGCAAAGTTGCTGGATGGCCACTCAGGCATCATGTCTGGCGATGCTTTGTGGACTTGGAGAACTCAAAATGTGCAAACTGTCCCTTTGGCAGGCTTTGAGATCTACGCAAATTCTGCATCTTTAACATACTCAGCACCATATTGTTGACCTCAGTAAGTCTCTATTAGGGCTCCTTGTTGAGAATCAATAGCAGGATCATATTGTCACTCAAGAGCCACAGACAAATGGTGAAAAAGAAAAGAAAAAGGAGAAAGGGACAGTGATGGTATTAAATCCGGGGCCTCCGAGGGAGGCTTTGCTAGATCTTCCACCCTCTCTGAATTGGTATGAATAAATCATTGTGTCCTTAAAGAGAAGCAGCTGCTTTTTCAGATTTGGAACACCCCCCTTGGTATCCATACAACCTTTTAGCTGCACATGCTTCGACTCTGAATCCCCCATTGACACGCTGTGAGGCATGGAAATTTATATACACCCAGTTCCCTAAATCCTATTGAGCCTGGTTTTCTTGCACGAGCGGGCTTGAAAACAGCTAATTCACTGCTTTTTGTGTCGCTGGGGTTAAGTGGTTAAGTGTGTGTGTGTGTGTTTGTGTGTGTGCAGTGCCACCACAGAAAAGGTCTTTAAGTCCATGAAAAGCTATATTTACATTGTAATCACCAAAGAACGATCTAAGGGGGTTCAATAGCTGGCAGAGAAAAGGCAACAAACGTTCTGTCTTGCTCCAGAAGGGCCCCCTACTCCACAGACCTGGGGTCTGAACAGAAGAAGTGATTATGTCCCACTGAGCCAGCTGCCAATTGGGAGGGGGAAGGGGGGGAGCCAGGGTGTCCCCCAGTCTGTCTGTGTCAGCAGCTTAGTTCTACAAGTACAGGGCAAAATGTTTGTTTCTTGATGGGAAAGGTCTGCTGAAGGCGTCGACCAATACAACAAATTTCACAGTGTCCATAGAAGATTCCAGGAGGGAGATGGAAAGCCTGACACCTAAGCAACAAAGCAGACATGTTTTTCTTTCAGTGCAGTGGTTTTCGAGGTGTGTTCTGGAGAACCCAGTTAGCTGTTTTTAGATGTTGCATTTGGAGGTGTCCCACTCTGCATATCGGGAGTGCATGCTGCCCACAGTCTTCCCAATAAGTGCCGTCTCCATTCCATCTGAAGCAAGCAGCAGTGGGTGACACCACACTGGGGGATATGGACACCATTCTCACCCACTTCCACATTGTTTGCTGCTGCAGCATCAAGAATACATTTTCATGCCTCTGTGCAAAATCAACCCTTATTTCCACTCCCATCTTTGCAAAAACCCACGTTGTTATGATAATAATAATAATACATTTTATTTAGGCAGGCTTAGGGCGGCTAACAGCATCGGTCAATATAACATATTATACAATAATTTAAACAGTAGGTAACAATTAATTAAAATTCTAAAAACAGTAAAACAATAAAATTAACATCTTGGTGCTATTCCGGCAGATGACAAAATCATTTAAGCAGTCTCTCAGTTTTTTAGTCGGTGAAGGCTTCACCAAAGAGGATGGTCTTGCAGGCCCTGCAGAATCGGTCAAAGTCCCGCAGGGCCTGCACTTCCTCTGGGAGCTGGTTCCATAGGTGTGATCTGTGTTGTCCATTCTATCATTCCAGTCTCTCATAATCTTTGACACGGCTTGACTGCTAACAAGAGAAGCTAAGTAATACTGAGAAAGATCAGCTAGCAATATAGATTAGGATTTAGCCCTGCACCAACAAACTTTGGTAGATTTGGGGACTGGTGCCTTGGAAGGGTGGAGTTTCACAAAGGGTTCATCACTTTGGGGCAATGCTCTAGGAATTTCCCCTAATCTTTATGGTAAATTCCATAGAGATTAAGGGAAATGCCTAGAGCATTGTTATCATTGACAACCCACCACCACCACCTTTTCTCCTGTTGCACAAATTATTGAGGGTAGGCAATTGTGCACTGCTGGCAGGCAAATGGCAAGCCTAAATATGGATCCCACAAACATGCCAAATTTGAGGTTTAGATGAAGGTTTAGCATTGGCTGGGGATGAGAGGATTTATACAGCTCAGAGGTAGGGGAGCTGGTTTGCTTGCAGAAGGTCTCAGGTTCAATCCCCACCACATCTGGTTGAAGAGCATCAAGGAGCAGGTAACGTGTAAGACCTTCTCCTGAGAACACAGAAAGCTGCTGCCATTCAAAAGAGATAATGTTGACTGACATACCAATGATCTGAGTCTGAAGAGTGTTGGTAAGAAGTTTCCAGCTTGAAGCAGCAGGTTTGCATTATCTTGGTTTGGAACAAATGCTTACTGAGTGCCCGCTTGCTTGCCACCTGCTCAACATCTATTTTTATTAGTGACTCCATCACACCGTGTACTATCTCAGCACAAGGACATGGACTCCTTAAAGGACCATCTGGAGTGTTCTGAGGTAGATCTGAGCTGTATAGAAGCTCAGATTTAGTAAAGCATGTCAGCTTGAAGAAGAGTGATCTTGCAGAGTTTTGAAAACCGCCAAAAACCAGTTTACATTTGCGACGCAAAAGCCGCGGGACTTCCGGGTTCTGCAGAGCAAGTAGTGCGAAATCCGCGCAGACGCTGCACGGTGAAGAGGGACGTCGCTCCGGAATAAGGTCAGTGCGAAAACGACCGGTGTCTAGCAAGTTCACCTCTGGGACACTGTCCTTTAAGAGCATTGTTTTGAGTTGCATCTGCCTGTTGGATATTTTGCTATCGCTAGATCAATAATACACCACTGGATTTTCCTGATGTGGAGAAGACAGCCCAGATGGTGAAAGACAGCACAGCATCCAAGGAAATATGAATGCAGCCCAGAAAAAGAAACTCTGTTGGGTTGAGAGTGATCAGAAGAAAAGGAGGCACTTAAAGTGGGAGAGGTAGAGGCCTTAGAAATCAGGCGTCATCTACTCCAAGTGGAAAAGTTGGCATGTTTCTTACACATTAAATGTGGAGCTGTTCCAATTTTTTTTGATTTTTTAAATGTATCAAGAAGGTTGACATTTCCCCCCATGAAAATTTGACATCTCTTTTGACATTTCTTGTCATGTGCACACATTGCACCAGCCGTATTCAAAATAAAATGTCAGGACTGTTGATGTGAAATGTCACACGGTTCACATTTATGACACGTTTGACAAATGGAGGCCTGCCCCCCACCCCCATTCCTTGGGATGACTTCCAGGTTTTTGCTTTCGGCTTGTTATTCTGCTCCCATTCGTGCCTTGCCCACCCATGACCAAACTACCAGGTGAAACCTCAGAATATATCACATCAGTTCAATACATTTGGCAAATGACTGTCATTTTATGTCAAGCTCAGGTGTTTTGGTATCACTTTGGTACACCCTAACTCTCAACCATACTGTACCTATGAATAGTCATTACCAACGATCAATTTCAATAGCCAGACTTTGGAAGCCCTCATCCAAGAGATGACTGACCCTGGAGCAAGCCAGACTGAGTGGTCTGGCTGTGCTACAAACCAATATTGCAAGGTCACTCAGCTGAGTGGGGCCCACATTGGACATTAGCTCACCCAGTGTATCATTCTTCAAACTGAAAGCAGTGCAGAAAAAGACGATTGTTGAGGTGACACCAGCTGCCACTGCTGATGAGAGGTCTGAACTACACAGCCCCAGAATCTTGGACAGAGTTTCTGGGGACAAGTTCTGCTCTGGCCCCCAGCAGTGGTCTAGGGGCACTGGGACATTTCCCTGTGAATTAAATTGCCAATCTGACCCCAAAACCCTCACTTCTCAATCCCAGATACACAACTGGACTGGTCTGTAGGGTGAACAGGCACTCTGTATATGCTCAAAGGCATTGTGTTATTCAAAATGTATTTATTAAAAATAGTTATCTTGACTTTTCCTTCAGAAAACATGTAAAAATTAAACAACAATAACGAAACAATCAATCAGCAGAATCAGAACAACACGCATGATAAAAGCATAACAAGATCTGCCAAAGCAGTTTTACCTTTCACCCAATGCCTTCTGAACTGAAACAAGGGATCCACTGTTTCCCCCATTTGAGCTTGACATGTACTCTGGAATTTTCCGGAAGAGTGGCTCCTTTGGACTGTTTCAGGTCAGAAAAATTGTGTGTGTGTAGGGGAATTTAAGCTGTTTCCCCCATGTGCCATGCTCTCAATCCACATTGGACTCCGCACACCTTAGAAGTGTGGAACTGCAGAACGCATTTCTCCAGTTACCAGAGGATGTCTCTGAAGGAAATATAATATGAAGAGAGCCTTTAAGGCTTGCTCCTATCTGCATAGCCCCACCATGGTAATGAGGAAATGTTGGTCTGTATACAAGTACTTTTGCTCCCCTTTCAGTATACAAGCTATTTTATAAGCACCTTCTTTGAGCTATGGGTCAGTCAGATGCTTTCAGCTTCATGGCTTGATTCACACCTGACTTGCTGAGGAAAGGTGGTCAGAAAACCCAGTGGGAGATTCCCTCCATAAAAATAAGGAAATGAGACTTCTGGCTGGATATATAAAATATGCCTTCTTAATTTTTTGGATTCAAGCGGCTTGTCTTGTTGGTTGCCAGTGACATAAATTAATTTATTTTTCTAACGATCAATTACACACCCTGCTTTTTTTTAATGCTTAATATGAGGATTATGACAGAACAAATTTAAAAAGCATTTTTATTGCTGCTTCCAGCTGTATGAAAATTGTAATTTTAAGGTTCAGTACTATGGCAAAGAGGAAGCAAAAAAGCTGTCGTTTTCCCCCACCCCCAGTCTGGGCCAATCAGACAAACAGCATGGACTTGATTCACTGAGTCTTAGGAAAGAAGTACTTAATCTTAGACTCGAAGAGCTCAAAAAGTGGGATCCATGATCTGCTGGGATCATCTACAATAGGGGTGGCCAAACTGCGGCTCAGGAGCCACATGTGGCTCTTTCACACATATTGTGTGGCTCACCACCCTGTTAGCTGGCTTGGAGAAGGCATTTGTTTCTTTAAATCACTTCTCCAAGCCAAGCCAGCCAGCAGCTTGGAAAATGCATTTAAAGGTGCTTTCTTTCCATCTTTCCCTCCCTCCCACCATCTATTTGCCAGTCTGCCTGCCTGTCTTGTGGTTCTCAGTTATCTGACATTCATGTTTAGTGGCTCTCAAACCCCTGACGTTTAGTCTATGTGGCTCTTATAATAATAATAATAATAATAATAATAATAATAATAATAATAATAATAATAATAATAATAATAATAATAATTTATTTTTGTATCCTGCCCTTCCCCGCCAAAGGCAGGCTCAGGGCGGCTCACAGACATGGTACAACCATGATTTCAATAAAATACAATCAAGACAATAAAACAAATTAAAGTACAATTAAATTACATTTATAAATTAGGTTAAAATTAGATAAAACAGCCGTTATGAGTTAGTAATTAAGGTGCTACAATTCACAGACATATATAAGATGGCTAGAAGTCAATTTAGCCGGGTTCTAACTTAAAAGCGAGCTGAAAGAGGGTGGTTTTGCAAGCCCTGTGAAACAGATTCAGGTCCCGCAGGGCTCACACCACCTCTGGAAGTTGATTCCACCATGGGGGGGGGGCATTGTTGAGAAGGCTTGCTCCCTTGTTGTTTTCAATCTAGCCTCTCTTGGCCCAGGGATTTTTAAAAGGTTTTGGGAACTGGATCTCAGTGCTCTCTGGGGAACATATGGGGAGAGGCGGTCTCTTATGTTAAGAGAGTTTGGCCACCCCTGATCTACAACCTCACCAGGGTCACCACAGATAAAGTAAAGCATTGTCAGTTGTAAATTTAACTAAATAACATTTTCTGTCTTGTACAGAACAATTGAGCATGTTTTCAAGAACACAGATAAAAAGTCCACTTTTATCTTACTCAGAGGCTTAGAATGGACAACAGGCTAGGCTAAACACCATGCTTGCAGGTTCTCCTTGCTCTTGTGCCTGCAGCCTCATCCAGCTTTTGCTTACTGCTAATGGGGTTGGAGTGGAGAAAACAAACGGGATGTCCCAGCCCCAGCCCATAGCCAATAGCTTCCCTAGAAGAAAGGTATGAGTCCCCCTGCAGTCACCTTGTGCAGTTTCCAGTGTGTGCAGTTCTGGTGTGTGGGGGGGGGGGGGCAGGGGAGCTGGATAAGCTTCAGTTCCTGACAAATGCAACCTGTTCAGCTTCTCCTGTTTTGCACCTCTGTGTTCAGAGACAGTATGTCATATTTGCACAAGCAGAAAACGGGTCTTACTTCCACGTCCCACTTACAAGCTTCCTAGAATGAGCAGGATTTCATGGGTTAGATTCAGACTAAATTTTCCAGTGGCAGAATGGAATTTTCCTGCCTCTGCTCTCCCATTGCAGCCCACAGATCTCTACAACCTGCTGTTCTTAGAGGACAGGGGACATGAGGAATGACATGAGGGCGGTCAGCAGCAAGAAGGGGGAACTGGTGGAAATTTTCAGCTTAATCTGGATCCACCCCCATGACTGGAAGCAGATTGGTATATAGACATAAATAATTTTTAAAAGTTTGATTCAGGAAGGTGGTTCTTATACAGGTGATTTCCATGAAGGTCCATTCGGCATGAGTGAATTGGGGGGAATACTCTTTTTTCGGGGGGGGGGCGGCAAGAAAGAGAATTGGCTAACTTGCCTCTAGCTTCATCTGCAGACTGCATTTGCAAAGGAGCCCTAAGCAGTCAGACTTCTCCTCCCCCTCCCTGCCCAGCTCCCCCCTAAAAAAAACACATTGTTCAAATTAGCATCTCAACGAAAAGGATATTGTTGGTTCCTGTGCGGAGATAATAACCTCTGGTAGCGCCGGGAATTTCACCCATGCAGAGAGAATTTACCAAACTATTTCGGCCCTTGCTCCGTAGCCCTTGCACAGGGATCCGTTTACTCTGCGGCCCAAACAACTTAATGGAAACAAACTCACCACCAGGAAGTACGAATTTAGGGTGGAATGTTGCTATAATTGCTAAAAGCCCATGCATCCGCAAATCGAAAATGGCCAGCCAGTCTCATTCCAAGTGTACAGCTTCAAAGTAAACACTGCTGGGCCAGGCCAGAAAATCTCAATTCCCATCCTGATCCCTTAAGAATAAAATAGGCACAGAGGGAGGGGAGAAAATGACAGAGAAATCAGAAAGTTAAGGGAAATGTAGGGCTTTGGAGATCTGCATTCATTTGGCAAACTGGGTGGGAAAGAAGTCACCTCACCATATCCCCTCTCCCTCTGGTAGCACTCTGATGCCTTTAGTAGGTGCACAATAAGCAAATGGTTAACAGATGAAATTATCCAACTTATATCTTACTACTCAATTCAGCAGTCTGAAGCCTTCCTGCAGCTTAAGAAATCTACCAGTGGAAGAACTGCTTACATTGAAGGAAGGCTCTGTAGTGTACTGTACTGTACTGTACTGATGCAGGATACAGGCCACTGTCTGCGGATCCAGCCATGCATTCTGAGACATTTAGGGCCAAAATACAAGCGACATTTGACACAAGTCAGGCCACACAAACACACGTGAGGGAACTGCCTTTCAAAGTTTTCTGTTGCTCTGTTTGGCTTGGGAGTAGGCATGGGCATGGAACGTGAAAATGGCGGCCCCTGTCGGTTCATGTGATCGCCTCAAACCAGAGTTTTGTTTCATTTCATGATTTGTCTGGTTGCCCAAACCAGATCATGATTTGTTGTTTGTTTTTGTTCCGGAGTTGTAAAATTCACCAGGAGTCTTCAGCAGGCTTTCTTCCATCTGCTCTCCAAGTTTGGCAAAGATTGGATTTGGAATGTCCGAGGAATAGCCCCCCAAAGCAGATGCCCCCAGGAAAGCTCAGCTTCAGCTCTCATGATGAAAACTAACTCTCCTCTCTTTGTGCTGCAGTGTGAAGTGAAAGCAGCAGAGTCAGGGTGTCTGCCCCATAGGACAGAGTGAGAGTTCCATGGTTGGCTCCCAGAGCTGCCAGTCAAGCTATGGACAACTCTTATGGGTGTTTCTAGGGCTCCCAGGAGTCCACCCCAAGTGTTGCCTAGGAATTGACTGAATAGGCACCAGGCTGTCTGGGAAAATGGACTGCAAAGATAAACCAAACAAAGTACCAAAGTAAAAAGGGGGTTTGCTATCCAGTTTGGGCATGGCATAAGCAAACGAACTGCTTCAAAATGAACCACGAATCAGCCCATTTTAAGCATGAATCATGATTCGTGGTTTCGTTTTTGCCCATGTCTACTTGGGAGCTCTGCATCGGGAGAAGAGGGCTTCACGCTACTGTCAGCACTTCCCTGGAATCCCCTGGGCCATTCCCAGGTGGCCACCAGTCCCTGGCTGGCTTTCCTTCAAGGCCAGAGGTCTCAGAAAGGGGAGGAGGCCAGGTTGCATTACCCTCTTGGCTCTCCTTCCCTGACTAGGTGTTTTCAGGCTCCCCTCTCTCTCTTAGCGTGCAGCCTCTGTATTAGCACCAGCCTTCATTTCTCCCTGACCTCCTTCTCAGCCTCCTTTTATTCTGCCCCTTGTGTGCCCCTCCTTTTCCTGTGTCCGGCCTTTCTTGGCTCCACCTCCTTAATGGAAGATGCTCAGGCAGGGCTCCCAGCACACACCCCTGCTCTCAGGCTCTGTGCAAGCAGGGTGTTTTCCTGCTGCCGTGGTTTGGAACCCGGACTCTGGCCCATCATTTTCTTCTGCTGGGGCCCAAGCCTCCTTCTTGCTTCCTCAGGCTGCTGTGCCATCCCGCCACCTTCTGCGGACCCAGGGCCTTGCTCTGTGGATGCCCTGTCTGTCGTGCTCCCACTGCGGTACCACTTCTTCCTATGATGTCAAACAATGCCAGGACCATGGAGGTTTTGCAACCAGGAAATAACAAGAAAAAATACTCTCCGTGTACAGAAACAATATCAAAATATAATTACTATGATTCCATTCTCCAGTACGACAATATATTATAGTAACGGTTGTAGTGTATCGCTAGGATGCCATTACGATATAATGCAAGGACGATAGACCAAGCAAACGCGGCCATGTGCAGAGGCGACTGGGCTGCCCCCAGGCGACTCCGCACAGGGCGCGAATCACCCCGCCCATCACAGGCTGTGGCGGGAAGTTTAACTGGCCAGGATTGGGCTGGCCAGCCAGGGAGGTGGTTCCGGGATATTGTATATAAGCGGGGCCCGGCCCGCGTGTTCTCTCTCTTGCAACGTGCTCCTAATAAAGAATGTTGCCCTACTTGCGTCTCCCGTCTGAGTACGTTACAACGGTAATATAAATTTCAGTGACAAGTTATCCTGAAAAAGTTATCCTATAAAAAGTTATCCTGCTTTTTATGACTATTGTACAATGGAAGAAAAGAAAAGTAGTTATAAACAATTTTAATTGTTGTAGTTTTAATTAATAAAATGAAATGTACAAGAATGAAATTTTTGTAAAAATGTTTAATGAAATGCATTATGAATGGAATGTATTATAGTGGAGAATTTTATTAGTAATTAGGTTCTGTGGCTTTCAGTCAGAGTCAGAATAGCGAAACAGGTGAGTGTCATTGGCATACTAGGGCTTATTTACCCAGGGCTAAGGAAAAGGAAAAGGAATGCAATGAAATGATAGATGGAAAATGGCAGCAGCGTTCTGGACAAGGAAATTAATTAGAGAACGCCGGGGTAAGTTGGCAATTAAATAAAATAAATAAAAAACCTTGTGAGAGGTTTAGAGTAGCTCCGTCTGTGTTTACAATTGTAATGTATAATTTGTTCACTGAAAACAGTGAATTGTAATGAAATAAGGCACCATCAGACCACTGCACCTAAAAATCAATAAGTCGGTAAGGAAGGATCACATGGATCCGAAACGAGAACGGACCAGTTTTGCATCGTCGTTGGACTGTATTTAGGGAATGTTGTCATTTCATGGACAGTACTGAAGTTGTGCACTTCGGATGGTATTTTTGTCACTGACATTTATATTACTGTTACTATAATGTATTGTTGTATTGGAGAATGGAATCATTGTAATTATATTTTGATATTGTTTCTATACATGGAGAGTATTTTTCTTATTTCCTGACTTCTTCCTATGGCAGCAGGGTGGGCTCAGGCCCCTCCAGTTCGACTTTGGCCCCTTGGACTCCGAAGCAGGTGGGGGCCCCTCAGCGGGTGTCGGGAGCCTGGGCTTTTGAGTCGGGGGTTGTGCATTGGACTTGCCTGGGAGGGGGGGAAGGGGCTGCCTGCTCAAGTCCTGACCCAGGCCGGTCAGGATAACTTCCCTCCTATGCTGTCAGGAACAAGTCCCTGGCAGTTATAGCTTGAGATGACATGGCTGTTTGTTTTGCTGATATGATTATCATTGCTCATTACTGATCCATTATTATAATGCATTTATATGAGGTACTAACTCCATACTGTGGTTGTGTCCATGAATACTAACTCCATTGATTTCTTTAGCTATTATTATTATATGTGTTGTGGGATGTTCCAGGCCTGCAGGTAGAAGAGGAGCACACTAATCTAGTCTCCCTGAGTAACGCTGATAGGAACCAACTGAAATGGGAAGGGTATGTGAAATATGACCTTGATGGGAAGTAACACTGAGGTATGAAAAAGGACTTTATATTAATTCAAATGACTTTTAGCAGGTGCAGGAAAAAGGAGAGCCGTTATGTTGTAACCTATAAGTGTTAAGGGTCTGGCTAGGCTTCCCAACCTTCCCGCTCTGGCGGGGGACGCCAGGATTTCCACCCTCTTCCCCCGCTCCCCCAAAAAACGGAAGCGGGGGGAGGGGGGAAACGGTGCCATGAACATGGCGAGCCGCCCCATCCCGGAGCGGGCGACGCCGCCCCCTCCCCCCGCAGCTGCTCCTCCGTGGCGCTGTTGGGCCAAAGACTGCCAAGGGCGGGCAAGCCGGGCAAGGGGGCTCTGCTCTCAGCCAGCAGGACGTAGCCGGAGGCCAGCACGTTCTTCTTGCCCTGCGCGCACATCCGCCTCACCACCCTTCCGACCACCTCGCGGGGGCTGGAAACCTGCAAGGGACGGAAGCGGGATATGTGCTCAGCGGCTGCCGGCAGCGGCGGGGCAGGCAGCCCCACGAGGCACTGGGCCAGCAGGCCGCGGTAGGCCGGTGCGTCTCCCGCCTGCAGCAGCCCCCCCCTCCGATTCTAACCCAGAGGCGGAGCGTGCGCCGCTGCTGCGCCGCTGCTCCCCCCCCCCCCCGCAGCTGCTCCTCCGAGATGGGCCCAGCTTGAGCCCATTTCGAAGGAGCAGCCACGCTCCCCGGCGCCGTTTCCCCCCCTCCCCCTAGCTCCACCCCAGTGTCTCCTGGCTCCACCCCCAAAGTCCCCAGATATTTTTTAAATGGGACTTGGGAACCCTAGGTCTGGCAGTTCACTTCAGTCTGGCAAGAGCTGGTCTTGCAATGCATGCCTTTAATGTTTGCTTTTAGCCTCATCATTAAAGCATCTTTTGAATCAACCTAAGCAGCCTCGTGATTGAACTTGGGCAGAACCTTACAGTGCTGTTTTCAGCAGCAGAAAAAGCAATGGGGAGAAAGCTGTTTTCTGTGGAGCAACAGTCAGACTACAATTAGACTACAAATTGGGCTGGGGACTTGTGACTTATAGTCCCCTGTATTGTGTGTTTGGGTTCTTAGTTCTGAGACATGTAAGTTGTCCAGTTTTTTTGGTTTGTTTGTTTGCTTAGTTTTGGCATTTCCCAGGGATACAACTGTCCATTGCTTTTTTGATTTGCTAGATCTGAAAAATTAGGCAGCCCATTTCCCCATTACGTGAATCTTCCTGCCAAATTTCCTTTTCATAGTTCTTTAAGACCAGGGGTCCTCAAACTTTTTAAATAGGGGGCCAGTTCACTGTCCCTCAGACTGTTGGAGGGCCGGACTATTGTGGTGGCTGCTGTTACTGTACAAGGCTGCGGGCCATCAGTTTTCCGTCTTCTGCATCTCTCTCCCTTCCCCACACCACACACCCCAGCCTGGGAACTCACCTCACCTCGGTATCGCCTCACACTCTGTCTCTGCTGCCTCAGCCCAGTGCCGGAAGTGTGCGTTGCTAACGCGAGTTTAGGTCGAACGTCACTTCCGGTCTGATTTTGCCATAACCCGGCGGGCCGCATAAACATCCTCAGCGGGCCGCATCTGGCCCACGGGCCGTAGTTTGAGGACCCCTGTTTAAGACTTTCAGATGTGTGTCACAGTGCTTTGCTGAGGAAAAACTACCTTAATAAACCTGCTAGATCTTCTTTCATACCCCTGATCAGACCACAACTTTCTTGTAAAAGTAAACCTCTAAAGAACTGGTGGTGTCAAACTGGAAGAATGACTTGGCAATTTTAGGCAGTGGGATGACTTATAAACCTAACCTCATGGTGCCTTAAAGACTTGCTTGCTGTTAAAGCCCCAGGTGCTTTCCCTGTCTTGTGCAAATAAATGAATTCGCTGATGGGTGTGTGTGTGGGAAATAATGAAATTAACCCATGATATCCTGTGTTATAGCTGGGAATACTGCTGCTTGTTAACAGTATTAGTCAGCGACTTGAACACCAGCACTAGGCCAGAAGCTGTACAGGACTCAACATTGCTCAGTGGTTACAGAATCATTTATTTATTTACCTTAAATTTCTCTCCGCGAGCGGACTCTGGGCAGCTAACAACATTTATATTTACAATTTTAAAACCAATAAAATACAGTTACAATTTTAAAACCATTATGTGGTGCTGTACCACATCAATATAAGCGAGTTCTTTTCTGATGGTGATCATGCAGTATTGTAGCTCTATAATGATGTGGGGTGGCAGTCCTCTCCTGGTTAGATATTAAAGGCCTGTTGGAACAGTTCAGTTTTGCAGGCCCTGTGGAAACTAGAGAGATCCCAGAGGGCCATTACGGCCTCCAGGAGAGCAGTCCACATTTCTGGTGCTGTCACCGAGAAGGCCCTAGCCCATGTAGAGCATAGCTTAGCCTCCTTTGGTCCAGGGACGGATAGTAGATTTTGTGTCCCTGAACGCAGTACTCTCTGGGGAACATATGGAGAAAGGAGGTCCTGTAGATAGGCAGGCCCCTGACCATAAAGGGCTTTAAAGGTCAATACCAACACCTTGAAACAGACTCGAAACACAATAGGTAGCCATAAATAGGATGGCCAGGAAATAGTGATGTCAGGTCCAAGACTGGAAAATGGTAGGGAATTGTATTTCTGGACAGGGGTTATGGACTGTTTAACAAATGTCTCAGCACTTCTTGCAAAACTACAATTCCCAGAAGGTTGTCAGGCAGGGCCGGTGCATCCCAGTAGGCCAGGTAGGTGGCTCCCTAGGGCACTACCCGGCCTCAGGGGCAGTTGGCAAGTGCCCCCTTCCTGCATGCCCCCTGCTGCCCCGAGTGCCCCTTCCCCACTGCCACTGTGCTCACCTTTGCCACCTGCCTCTCTGCCTCACCACTTACCTGAGGGGAAGGGGCGCTTGGGGCAGCAGAGCAGCTGGTACACTCAGAGGTGCTTGGAGCCAGGCACCGAGTGCTACCCTGCCAATCCCACTCAGCCTTCTTGGGCAGGGGCGGCACAGCGGTAGGTGTACTCAGAGGTTGCCAGGTGACCACCTGGGGATACCTTTTGTACCTGTAGTGTATTTATTGTATACATTATAATGGAACAGCCTGTCTCCACTCTGACATTTGTGTGTGTTGGTTTAGTCGTATGAGATGGAGTCCTTGTGCCTTAGTTATGTTTGTTAGTTAGACTTGTAGACTGCATGACAGGCTTGTCATCTTGAGGCTGAGAAATTTCTGGAAAACTGGTGGTGCAGCCCGGGGAGGGCAGAGTTTGGGGAGTTTAGAACATTTTCTGATATTTATTAAAATATTTGTGCTCCACCTTTCTCCAGCGACTCAAGGAGTTTTACAGAAGCTGAACAAGATTGCAAAGGGAGGGAAAACCAACTACATAATAGTTCACACCCCTTCCAATCCTCCCAGCAATCAACACAGAACAATGGTCACATTCCACAGCCAGTTTCCTTATCACCACCTTTCCAGGAAGCCCCACCAAACAATGGGTACATTCACAAACCAATTGCCCTCTCACCACACCCCCTCCAGCCTAGAAATAGCAGCTCTCCAGCAGCCCTGGCCTCACTCAATGCACAGCAGCCAAGAAGGTCAGAACGCCTGCTCCGGCTGCAACGCCACTGAGGATGTTCTCTGCAGCCGAGAACGAAACGTCTGGAAGAAAAACTTTCTCCAGTAGAACATGGCACTTGAGCTCGAAAGATTCTACAAACCCTAACTACATAATAATTTATAACAGCACCTGATACTCATCAGTCCTGGGTAACCTTCTATTTTTTAAAAAACTCAAAAACAAAAAACTCTCTGAAGTTGAGCATTGTGTACACTGGAAGAGGCACCCACTACCCCCCCTTCTAGGGACCAGAGATTGGTAGTGGACCCCTGATGAACTTTGAGATCTCAGACATTTAAAACAGATCTCAGACATTTAACAAACACACCCTTAAAGAGAAATATGGACAAAACAGAGACAGGTGAAAGAGACTGTCTTTGGTAGATAGGGAAAGCTGGAATGAATGCAATATCTGTAGTGCTCTCCTTTGGTATTGCCATATCAACCCTGCAAGGAAAATTCAAAAAGCTTTGGGGCTAAGTAAGACCATACTCAGCATTCTGGTCATGAGACTACATTACCAATGTCCAGATTTTTCTCTTCTTAATGGGAAATAACTGTGTGTGCGCACATACACATGCACATACGTGTGCCTGCTGAGCAGATCCTGGTATTTATTTTCCATTGTCCCTGTTTATTTTTACAGTGAAGCCTGGTTCATCCAGCTGTATAATACTGGGAGGGGGGGGGGGAGACCAATCTATGCTATAGAAAGACTCCTGAGGCAAAATTGTCTGAAATAAGGTACTCTCAGTTCCCAGACCACATTCCTCAAAGATCAACTTGCCTGTGAAAGTTGTTATTCTATTTTATTTTTCTCTACAAACATTCAATAAGAAGGGATTTACAGGGATATTTTGTTATTGAAAAGCCTTGTTATGTGTGTTTTGGGTGCAGTGACACACTGGGGAATGGAAGCTGCTGAAACAGAATACATAAATGTATAGCCCTAACTGTAGACTTGGGGATGAAGCGCCAAGATGTATCATTCAGTCTTTTCAAAGCAACGATTTGATTACGGCTGAGTCTTCTGCATATGTTGAGGTGGCCCAGGGCTCACCACAAATCAATTTTGACTGGCCCTTGCGAACATCTACCCAGTTATAACACTGTTGCGGTTAAAGGAAGGCTTGTAAATTCACTTGTAAGGTAAATATTGTTTTCAAAAGCTGTAGGGGGAGAGACTTCCCCTTTCATCACCATCATCTCTCTCTCTCTTATTCTATTTTTATTTAATACCTCAGAAGAAAGTTACATGATAAACAATGAGAGAGTTATTTGTTCAGGACATGCATAGCTCGGCCTCTAGTCCATGGCCACTGACCCCAGAGAAGGGGTTTAAAGTTTAAAACCCTTTCTGTAGCATTGCTCTGCAGCAGCGGCCCAATCCCTCCATTTTGTCCTATGAGTCCATAGGATAGAATGGACTCCATTTTATCTTATTGGCCCATAGGATAGAATGGGGGGATTGGGCCGCAGTGATCAAGTAGTTAGCCTTGCCAAGGGTGCCAAACAGTCTAGGTCTGGCACTGTGACTTGACCCAAGGTAATTCCAGCAGTTGTATGTGGAGGAGTGGGGAATCAAACCCTGTTCTCCCAGATAAGAGCCCACGCAGTTAATCACTACCAGGGGTGTCAAACTCATTTGTTAGGAGGGCCAGATTTGACATAAATGGGACTTTGTAGGGCCGAGCTATGCATGTCCTAAAATGTAATGCCAGAGAGAGGAGATAGAACAAAGAGATGTACACTTTATAAAAAACACAGGCAAACATAATTTGTTAGGAGGGCCGGATTGACATAAATAACATAATCTGACATAAATGGGACTTTGTGGGGCCGAGCTATGTATGTCCTAAAATATAATGCTAGACAGAGGAGATGTACACTTTGTAAAGGATACAGGCAAACACAATTAAAGATATAATTTTTTAATATATAAACATGCTTAAAACTTGCAAAATTTTGTTTTAAACGGAAATGTAGGGAAATAGTGGGATTTTGCAATGCAATTTTAAAAATAAAACATCAAGGAAAAGCACAAGGATTACACAGCAGAAAACTAAAAAAATAAAATGCTCTCAGCCTGGGAAAACATGAAATGGCAAGAAGAAGATGATGATATTGGATTTATATCCCGCCCTCCACTCTGAAGAGTCTCAGAGCAGCTCACAATCTTCTTTACCTTCCTCCTTCCACAGCAGACACCCTGTGAGGTGGGTGGAGCTGGAGAGGGCTCTCATAGCAGCTGCCCTTCCAAGGACAACCTCTGCGAGAGCTATGGCTGACCCAAGGCCATGCTAGCAGGTGCAAGTGGAGGAGTGGGGAATCAAACCCGGTTCTCCCAGATAAGAATTCGCACACTTAACCACTACACCAAACTGGCTACACCAAACTGGCTGGCAAGGCATTACAAGCTTCTCCCCCCACCCCCCAAGTCTACTCAGATTCGCAATGGCTCTCCAGTGCAGTATCCCTCTTTGGCTGTGGGTTCCCAAGTTAGAATAGGCACTAGTTCTCATTCCATTTGAGAAGAGACAAAGCTGACTCAGAGTATCCACGGTTGATTTGCAAGGACACCACTCCAGGAAGCTTCAGCTGGCCATAGGAACACTGGGAAGTTAAACTTCTCTATTGAAACAAAGTTACAAGGAAAATATGGAATGGATTTCCCATTCCAGTCTGCTCTGCCTGTAGGCCTGAATGGGAAATCCATCCCACATTTTCTTTGCAGCTTTGCTGTCTGCTTTAGCCTCTGCAAAGCGAAGGCAGAAGGAACTGGGAATTTGGGAAGCCTCAGATTTTGCATGGGCATGTTTAGCCTGGAGAGGAGGCGGCTGAGAGGTGTTATGATCACCATCTTCAAGGACTTGAAGGGCTGTCATATAGAGGATGGTGTGGAATTGTTTTCTGTGGCCCCAGAAGATAGAACCAGAACCAATGGGTTGAAATTAAATCAAAAGAATTTCTGGCTCAGCATTAGGAAGAACTTCCTGACTGTTAGAGCAGTTCCTCAGTAGAACAGGCTTCCTCAGAAGGTGGTGGGCTCTCCTTCCTTGGAGGTTTTTAAACAGAGGCAGGATGGCCATCTGTCAGCAATGAGGATCCTGTGAATTTAGGGGCAGTATTTGTAAATTTCCTGTATTATGCAAGGAACTATATGACCCTGGAAGTTCCTTCCAACTCTATGATTCTAGGATGGGGGAGAGGGAGAAGAGAGCCTCACGGGCCCTCTGGGGGCCGATTTGACCCGCGGCCCACATGTTTGACACCCCTGCACTACATGAAACTGTCTCTCTTTAGATGTGCTGATAGATGACTGGAATACCCACCTCTCTGAAGCCATTGATTAAATTGCTCCCTGATGTCCACTTTGTTCCCACTCCCCATTAGCTCCATGGTATATCATAGATGAACGGATGAAGCAGGAGCTTAGACGACTAGAGTGAGTTTGGTGATGGTCTTATGATGAAGCTGCAAGAACATCCTATTGGATGTTTATGAAGTCCTATGAGATGGCAGTGAAGACTGCTAAAAGGGAGTTTTATAGCCTCCATCGCATCTGCTAGTTCTCGCCTGACCCAATTTTTTAGAAGAAGAAGATATTGGATTTATATCCCGCCTTTCACTCTGAAGAGTCTCAGAGTGGCTCACAATCTCCTTTACCTTCCTCCCCCACAACAGTCACCCTGTGAGGCGGGTGGGGCTGGAGAGGGCTCTCACAGCAGCTGCCCTTTCAAGGACAATTCCTATGAGAGCTATGGCTGACCCAAGGCCATTCCAGCAGGTGCAAGCGGAGGAGTGGGGAATCAAACCCGGTTCTCCCAGATAAGAGTCCGCACACTTAACCACTACACCAAACCGGCTCTCCACACCAAACCGGCTCTTAACCTCTCTTGTAGAGAGAACCTAAAATGTTAGTAATTTGGCCATTAGTGGTAAGGCTTTTGAGAGCAATTTTGCAGACAAAGTCCTGTCACTTTGCCATGACCTACCTGCCGATATTGATACAGTATGTGAACTGAAGGCCCCTTGGCCATCTTTGGATTTAGTACTTGACAACTTCAGCTGACTCTCTCATGTCAACATTGATGGGATTCTGGGCACCGTTAAACTGACCATCTGCCTCTTAGACCTGGGTCTGTCATGGCTGGTGAAAGCCAGTGGTGAGGGAATACAGGGACCATTGGTAGACATTATCAACCTGTCCCTCAGTTTGGGGGTCTATTGGGAGGGTCTAAAGGAGGCCATGGTAATACCACTCTTAAAGAAACTATTGTTGGATCCTACTGAGCCTTCCAATTATTGCCCAGTCTCTAATCTTTTGTTTCTGGGTAAGGTAAATTATGGGAGAATGGTGGCAGAGCATCTCCGCAGTTTCCTGGAGGACACATTGACTCTAAACCCATTCAAGTCTGGCTTCCACCCTAGCCATTGGATGGAAAAGGAGGAGGAGATTGGATTTATACCCTGCCCTTAACTCAGACTCTCAAAATGGCTCACAATCTCCTTTCCTTTCCCCTCCTCACAACAGACACCATGTGAGGTAGGTGGAACTGAGAGAACTATGCTCTTGAGAGGACAGTTCTGAGAAGCTTATGACTGACCCAAGGTTCATGCCAGCAGCTGCATGTAGAGGAGTTAGGGTTGCCAAGTCCAATTCAAGAAATATCTGGGGACTTTGGGGGTGGAGCCAGGAGACTTTGGGGGTGGAGCCAGGAGACATTGGGGCGGAGCCAAGAACAAGGGTGTGACAAGCATAATTGAACTCCAAGAGAGTTCTGGACATCACATTTAAAGGGACAGCACACTTTTTAAAATGTCTTCCTTCTATAGGAAATAACAAAGAATAGGGGCACCTTCTTTTGGGGCTCATAGAATTGGACCCCCTGGTCCAATCGTTTTGAAACTTGGAGGGTACTTTGGGGAGAGGCACTAGATACTATATTGAAAATTTGGTGCCTCTACCTCAAAAAACAGCTCCCCCAGAGCCCCCAAAACCTCCAGATTAATTCCCCATTATACCCTATGAGAATTGATCTCCACATAGGGAATAATGAAGACGTTTCCCTCTCCTCCTCCCTCCCCCCCCCTTTCTGGCAACTGAAGCGAGGGACTGGCCTTTCTACTCACGAGTTGCTGCCAGCTTCTTTACAGCAGCAGTCACACCATCCCAAAGTGGAGCCTTGCAATCAAGCCTCCGGAGGTGCAAAGGCACATAGTCCTTTGCAGGCGGGGCTTCTCTCCTCCCCCCCCCCCAGCCAGCTGACTGGGCGCGGGAAGCAGCTTGCGAAAAGGAAGAACGGCTGCTGCAACG
The DNA here is from genome assembly GCF_032191835.1 of Heteronotia binoei. Taxonomy (NCBI): domain Eukaryota; kingdom Metazoa; phylum Chordata; class Lepidosauria; order Squamata; family Gekkonidae; genus Heteronotia; species Heteronotia binoei. Next base: position 13,442,660 of record NC_083239.1, on the reverse strand, counting down.
GGGCTGGGTGGGAAGGGAAGGGAGGAGGAGAAGCATCGGGCATTGGAGTCCGTCAAGACCCGCCTGCGTTCGGCAGCCACCTCCACCCGCTCGCTGGCGAGCCAGCCTCCCTTCTCAAGATTCCCTTGCCAGGCTCAGCACCTCCTCCCCGGACGACGCAAATGCTCCTTGGTGCCATTCCCCCCTCCTCCCCCCGCTTCCAGAGTTATGGAAAGCGGGAAAAGAGGCTGAAAATCCAGTATTCTCCCGCCAGGGCGGGAGGCTTGGGAAGCCTAAGAGGAGTAGGGAATCAAACCTGGTTTTCTGTGCACTTAACCACTACACCAAACTGGTTTTTGCCCTCACAGATGTTCTTCATAGATTGAGGCAGGTCGGTGCTATTGTTACTGACAGCAGGGTTTGACACGGTCAAGCATAATTTGTTGGCCCACCACATCACAGACATAGAGATTTATGGGATGACCTTGCAGCGGCTTAACTCATTACTCCAAGGTCAGGACAGAGGGTGGCTCTAGGAGAGAGTATGTCCCCTTGATACCCCTTGGTATGTGGGGTCCTTCAGGAGGTAAACTTCTCTCCAATGTTGTTTAACATCTATATGTGCTCCCTCACTCAGCTGGTGTGGAGCTGTGTTGTCATCACTATGCTGATGACACCCAGCTGTATTTGTTGATGGATGGATGCACACCACCCCAAATAATTAGGCGGGGGGCTGGAGGTTGTGGTTGAATGGCTGGAGCAGAGCTGGCTGAGGCTGTATCCATCAAAGATGGAGGTTCTGTGGATGGGTGGATGTGTTTCAGAGCTCAGGCGCCAACTCCCAGCTCTTGACAGTGTGCCAATAACACCGGTGCTGTCAAGAGTCTGGGTGTATTTCTGGATGCTCAGATTACAAGTGTTGCTAGACTGGCATTTTTTCAGTTGCACCAGATCAGACAACTGGCCCCCTTCCTGTCTTCCCCTGACCTAGCTACAGTAATCCATGCAATGGTCACCTCCAAGTTAGACTACTGTAACTCATTCTATGCAGGGCTACCGTTGAGATTGACCCAGAAGTTACAACTGGTTCAGAATGCGGCAGCTCCGGATTCTTACATTGACAGCACACATTCAACCAGTGCTTTGCCAGCTGCACTGGCTCCAGGTTAAATACCACACCAAGTTCAAGGTTCTAGCATTAATATTCAAGTGGTCTGGGACCAACGTACCTTTGGGACCACCTCTACTGGTATATAACCCAAAGAGCACTATGCTCAGGGGAGAAAAATCTACTGGTGATCCCTGGCCAAAAAAATATATTTGGCTGTCCTCAGCCAGAGCTTTTCTGGCCCTGGTTCTGACCAGATGGAACTCTCTGCCAAATAACATCCATGCCCTGTGGGATCCAGTGCAGTTAGCAGAGCCTGTAAAACTGAAATATTGACAGTGTGCGTGGGAAGTTCTTCGGTTTGAGTACTCTGATAAGTGCAGCTCCAGCTGCTGTTCTAATAAGACAAACTTCAAACAAGCCGTTTAAACAGATATATTTGGGGTAAAGGCAGTAGAGGCAGTTATAGTCAGTCCAAAGGTTCATACACAGATAATCAGTCCAGTCAAGGCAACAGCACAGAATCAGTATCCAGTAGAATAGTCAACATACCAGTCCATACATCAATCTTTATCCAGTCCTTATCCAATCCTTCAGAGTAACAGTCTGAGTACAAGATATTGCTCCTCTCTTACACACCGTTCTCCTCTCCTCGTATCACCCACAGTGACTGAGAGTTAGGCTTCTGCTATTATAGTACAGCTAGCCAATCATATGCATTGATCAGTTAACTAGCTGCACATGCTACTCACATGATATGCATTATCCTGTATAGCTGGAGTTACATACTATTACTCAGCATTTTGCTCTCTTAAAGAACCCAATGCTGTCAGATATTCCAGCAGGGCTATGGTTGAGGACAGAAAGAGAATAATGGAAAGGGCAGAGGCAGCCATTAGGGAGGGCTGGCTTGTGGCCCACTTTCAGAGGCTTCATGACCTGCTTTTGGGTCCTGATCCACAAGCTGGGAAACACTGCTGTAAAAAAAACAGCAACCTGCAAAATTATAACACACCTCTGTTGTGCTCAGTCACACAAAAGCATCCTGTATTCTTCAGCTGCTTGGGCCATTCTCCCTATTCCTCTCATACCTGGAACCACCTCCTAGAACATTGATTGCTCTCAGTGTGCCATTGGCCGCTCATAAAGAACTGTTGCCTGATGAAATTGACCTAACCATGTTATGAACTGAGCTGAGGGTGAGGTTTGATTTTTTTGTAAATGGTTGCAGTTGCGACTTTTGTGGAGTCTGTTGTATCAGTTGTATATTTGTATTAAGTGTTTTTCCTGTGCAGGAGGACTATACATGGAATTACTGTAGATTGATATGTGTGTTCATATTTTCAGTGTATGCTTTGTATGTATGAGTGTTTAATGATTTTTCTATAAATTATTAATAATAAGCAATGTGTAATCAGTACTTCTTGTGAGTAACATGCAATTAGTACTTCTCATGAGTAACAGTGATTTAATGTTGGTAATTTTTCACTTGTAACACGGTTTTCTCCTAGTCTTCTACTTTCTGTGTTTCTTTCCCTTTTTTGCCTCATCTGGGGATTGGCAAGCTTACCTCACCTGGAGACTGGCAAGCCTTCCTCTTCTCTCAGCGCTCTATCAGAGTTCAGATGATTGCTCCTTTGTACAACCCCCCCCCCCCCATCCCTGTGCACACTGTGAAACAGGGAGAAGGCAAGGCTAGAATCTTGGCATGGTGAGCATGGTATTTTTTTAAAATTATGATGAAGCATCTGGTCATGTGACCCTCACCTGACATCTGAAGTGTTGCTCAGGATTAAGTTTATTGTCTCAGTGAGGCCATGCCTTTCCATAAAACAGCAAGTGCACAGAAAAAGAGGGTTGTTTCTTGAGTATGTTGAGATCAAGCTCTTGAAGGACAGTCCTTACTATGGTTGCCAACTTTGGCCTGAAAAATTCCTTGGAATTTTGTGGCATTACCTGCAGAGGGGGAAGCTTGGAGAGGAATTTCACCTAGAATCTATGGTTTACCATACATGGAGGGGTAGTGGTAGGTATGGTGTGATGTCACTTCCAGGGGAAACCTGGAAGTAAACGAATGCCTCTTTAGCTCTATGGTTTTACTATAGAGTTACAGTTTTACCATAGAGTTAAATGGCCCAACAGCCTTTTTTTTTCAGGAAATGAGAGCTGGGGCTGAGGGATCCTTAATTTCTCTTGGGAAGATGGCAGCCCTGTGGAGCTTGCTCTCTGAAGGAAGCCATTTGCTCCAGGACAACTGATCTCTGTAATTTCAGGAGAACTCTAAACCACTCCTGTGGAGGATGACAGCCCCACACCTCCTCAGTACTATTGCAAAAGAACCTTTGCCTTCTTCTGAATTTTAGCCATGCTGCTCTTTTCTCTAAAAGGACAAACCTTGTCTGTCCACATGACTGGACTTCTCATCTCTTCTTACCTTCCTTGAGTAAGCAATAGGAGGCATTTATTCATCTAAAAATGAAGTTATAATGAGAAAGGATCACATAAGCCATCCCTGCTCTCCTCCCCTCTGCCTCAGCAATTATAAACTCCAAAGAGATGTCCTACAGCTCAAGAACTGATTTTTTTAAGCAGGCAGCCGTGTTGGTCTGAAGCAATTGAACAAAGCAGGACTCCTGCTTTGTTCAACTGATTTTTTTTAAGTAGCTGTGCCCCAGATTTCTTATCCCCGAGGAGAAAAGAACTGAGATTTAACTACATCCTGAAAGAGACATTCTTCCTTCTGATGGGTAGAGGCCACGCGATATGTCCAGAGATGTTTTATAACTTTATCAGGCAGCCTGAGGAATTTCATACCCAGTTTCCTTCACTGCGTTGCATTCTTACCCATCGCATCAAGTTCCCCTGGTTGGCTGAATCCTGTCACAGACCACAGGGGTGGGGAACAAAGATTCAGATACTGGCCCCCGTGTCCTGGGAGGCTGTATTATGGGCGGAAGTGGACCCATTCAATGTGACTCAGCAATATGAGGTGGCTCATGGCAGTTGCTTGTGTTCCACCACATATGATAAAATGAACCAATATCTACTTTGCACTTCCAACATACAGGTGACATTGCATGATTAAATTTAGCTATTTGTACCGGGGTAAGATACCATCTATGGAATAGTTTAAAAAATTTTTCCCTGTAATTGATTGGCTTTATCACTTTGTAATTCTTTTTCCAGAGATTGGACCATTGTTCTAGGCTAATATTACGTTGTAAATTTTGCGCCCATTTCACCATAGAGTTTTTAACCACTTCATCTTCTAATTTAATTTGCAAAATATAATTATAAACTTTCTTAATTATTTTCTCCTCTTCTCTTAATAACAATTTGTCAAAATCGAAATTTGTTTTTGTGAATCCTTTTACCTTGTCTAAATTATATTTGGTTATTACTTGATTTCTGGTCCACCAATCCATGCTTATCCCCCTGGAATCTAGTTCTTCTTTTCCTCTTAAGTTGTCTTTATCATCCAAAATATCCTGATACCTAATTATCTTTTTGAAGTTAAACAGTTGAGGCAGAATTGACGCCTCTTCAGGAGATATCCATCTTGGTGTCTTGACATAAATCAATCTTCTGATTTTTAGCCAAACCTCGTAAATGGTTTTGCGGATCAAATGATTTTTAAAATACTTCTGCCCTTTTTGCACATACCATAGATTAGCATGCCATCCCGATTGTAAATCTGAGCCTTCTAAGGCTAGTATACGCGTATTCT